>NC_084571.2:17865000-18050000 GCF_033978685.3 Nerophis lumbriciformis | reverse complement strand
CCGATAATGGCTTTTTTGCCGATATCCGATATTCCAATATTGTCCAACTCTTAATTACCGATTCCGATATCAACCGATACCGATACATACATTCGTGGAATTAACACATTATTATGCCTAATTTTGTTGTGATGCATTAAACAATGTAACAAGGTTTTCCAAAATAAGAGAACAACTTCAACTCAAGTTATGGAAAAAAGTGCCAACATGGCACTGCCATATTTATTATTGAAGTCACAAAGTGCATTATTTTTTTTAACATGCCTCAAAACAGCACCTAGGAATTTGGGACATTCTCTCCCTGAGATAATCCTGATACCTACTACAACTATGGGAAATACTATACTTTGACTTTCACAAAGTGCATTATTATTATTTTATTTTTTAAACAAGCCTCATAACAACAGCTACAAAAACAATGAAGGCACACAGCTTCAGTCCAGAGTATACTAGAGTAATAAAGTAAACAATAACATAGTCCTCCTTTAGTGCAAGGCTGCCTGGTATACTGTATAACAGGAAATTATAAACTGGGCTCAATCTGCCCTGCTCTAACATATTTGTATGAGTAACACAAATGTGCTGCAAGCTAGTGGTGAGTGCTTGAAGTGGCCTAGCAGTCAGCCAGAGCTTCTGAAATGCTGCGTTGAGACAGGGCACCTCCGTTCACTGCAAGCTGCAACGTGTGCACCATGCAGGGCAGACTAGCCATACCAAACTCCACCGTAGCTTTTGACATACTGCGTGCGTTGTCCCTGACCACAACGTGAGCTTTCACCCTGGGGTGGTTTTTGTTGTATTTTTGTTTTTTCCCGGCGGAGTCTTTAAGCGACAACTTTGTGGTACTACTTTTTTTCGGTGTTTGCTTTTCATCCATCTTCCGCTTGTATTCATCGTGTATCTCCTTATGATTCTTGAAGAGGTGGGAGATCAAATTGCTCGTATTAAAGGAAGACGTCTTGGTTCCTCCTCGCATAACCAACTTTTTGCAGTTATTGCAAATTGCCAGTTTTTTATCCGTCAGACACACTTTAAAATAGTCCCAAACCATAGACATGGTGTCGTTAGTCAGTCACCGAGCTCACTGGCTGTTAGCCAGGCTACAGCACCGGCAACAACACGCTCTTGTTGTTGTTATGCTCCGCTCGCAGCGGTTTGATGAGGTCATCAAGCGTCGCCAGTAAACCTCTCATGCTGCAGTCGTCAATTCCTGTGTTGTGTGTGGGAGAGGGGAGAGGGGAGGGGCTGCTGACTGGGATATGTACCGCTCCGTACAGCGGCGTTTTAAAAAGTCATTAATTTTACTTTTTGAAACCGATACCGATAATTTCCGATATTACATTTTAAAGCATTTATCGGCTGATTATCGGACATTTCTCATAGCAATATTAATTCATTGTAATAATTTGTAAAAAAATAATGATTAATTGTAATAACATGTTGTAATAATAATAATTAGTAGCAATGATTAATTGTAATAATTAGTAGCAATAGTAATTGTAATAATTCATTGCAATATTTAGTAGCAATAATTAATTGTAATAATTATTTGCAATAATATTTATTGTAATATGTTGAAATATATAATAGCATTAATAATTGTATTGCAATAATTAGCTGCAATGATAAATAATTGTAATCAATAATTGTAATAATTGTTTTAATTAGTAGCAATAATTAGCTGCAATAATAATTAATTGTAATAATTAGTAGCAATATTTGTATTAATTAGTAGCAATATATAATTGTAATAATTAGTAGCAATAAATATCTGCAATAATAATTAATTGTAATAATTAGTAGCAATAATCAATTGTAATAATTAGCAGCAATAATTAGCTGCAATAATAGTTAATTGTAATAATTAGTAGCAATACATAATTGTAATAATTAGCTGCAATAATAGTTTATTGTAATAATCATTCGTATTAATTAGTAGCAATAATTAATTGCAATCATAATTGTAATAATGAATGTAATAATTAGTAGTAGTAATTAGCTGCAATGATAATTAGTAGTAATAATTAGCTGCAGTGATTGATTGTGTTAATGAAATATTTCTTCCTGCTGCTAAAGTCTAAAGAGGACATCAACAAGGTTGGTGGTCGCCATGGCAACACAACACAATCTAGACTTACAACTTGTGCTGTGCTCCTCACCACAACTGATTGTGTTGTTTTTTTTATCATGTTGTGTTGGGTCATGTTTGATTTGTGTTGTTTTGTGTCGTGTTGTGTCACAGCATGTTGAATCATATTTGTGTTATTTTGTGTGTTTCTTTTCTGTTTTCTTTGCATCACTTCTTGAAGACTGAAGAGACAGTTGCCACAAATAAGGTGTGTGTGTGTGTGTGTGTGTGTGTGTGTGTGTGTGTGTGTGTGTGTGTGTGTGTGTGTGTGTGTGTTTACATCGGTGTTGCAGCAACAAATACACACTCCTGGGAGTAGGACTCTGGTAAAGATCCATGTTGTGGGTCTGCAGGGACACAACGTGTTGTTAGACGATTAAAGGGCTGGCACACTAACAGTGTTGTATACCAGACTAATGTAGAGTAGTTATGGACAGGTATGTGTGCAACACGTGTGTTTCTAACAGTGTTGTATACCAACATTAGGTAGTCCAGACTAATGTAGAGTCGTTATGGACAGGTATGTAGGTGTGTAACGCGTGTTGAAATGGTGGGACTACAAAAAACTGTTCCTTGGAAGCGGTCTGCGAAGTATTCTCTCCAGGTGAGGTATGCCATCACAAGTTGTGTGGACCTGTATTGTCCATCGTGTTCTTCATTTATTGGCAGATTTAGGTTCTTACCCTGACCTATGACCTAAGAACTTTGGTTATGACTCAAAGGACATAGTTAGTGGTGGTTCTTCAGAATTAACTTCGTGTTACACAACCTTCATCCAGTTGACTTCCTGTTACACAACCTTCATCCAGTTGACTTCCTGTTACACAACCTTCATCCACTTGACTTCCTGTTACACAACCTTCATCCACTTGACTTCCTGTTATACAACCTTCATCCAGTTGATTTCCTGTTACACAACCTTCATCCACTTGACTTTCTGTTACACAACCTTCATCCACTTGACTTCCTGTTATACAACCTTCATCCAGTTGACTTCCTGTTACACAACCTTCATCCACTTGACTTCCTGTTATATAACCTTCATCCAGTTGACTTCCTGTTACACAACCTTCATCCACTTGACTTCCTGTTGTACAACCTTCATCCACTTGACTTCCTGTTACACAACCTTCATCCACTTGACTTCCTGTTATACAACCTTCATCCACTTGACTTCCTGTTGTACTACCTTCATCCACTTGACTTCCTGTTATTCAACATTCATCCACTTGACTTCCTGTTACACAAACGTCATCCACTTGACTTCCTGTTACTCAACCTTCATCCAGTTGACTTCCTGTTACACAACCTTCATCCAGTTGACTTCCTGTTACTCAACATTCATCCACTTGACTTCCTGTTACACAAACTTCATCCACTTGACTTCCTGTTACTCAACCTTCATCCACTTGACTTCCTGTTACTGAACCTTCATCCTGTTACACAACCTTCATCCACTTGACTTCCTGTTACTCAACCTTCATCCAGTTGACTTCCTGTTACACAACCTTCATCCACTTGACTTCCTGTTTCTCAACCTTCATCCAGTTGACTTCCTGTTACACAACCTTCATCCAGGTCTTGAACCACATACTTTCTCTAAATCCCTAATAGGGGATTGTTTATATTATTGTTATATTGTTATATACTTCTTTTATGTACGTTATGTCATGAAAAGACTCAGAGGCAATTTCATCCCTACAAGCCTGCTTCACAAGTTTCCCTGATTTTCAAATCTCCTGAAGAGCAGGGATGAAATAGCCTCTGTGTTTTTTCCTGACCTAAGGTATATTCCGGTATTGAGCACTGTATAAGGGATAAACCACAGGTTTACTTCTTTTATTTATGTATATTATTTTATGTATATATTTATTTATGTATATTATTTTATATATATATATTTATATATGTATATATTTATCTATGTATATTATTATATATTTATTGTTGTAGTTGGACTCAGAGGCTGCTGACATCCTGAATGATCTGCAGGTGAAGCTCAACACCTTCATGGACAACTTCAGTCATGTCTTCGCCAAGAGGTCAGCACACACACACACACACACACACACGCACGTGCATACATGACAAAAAGTCCAAAATGTTGAGTTTATTACTTAATTAAAATCATGATTATGACATTGTGTCAAAGTACCAATGTGTGAATCTCTAAACACATTGATAATAATATATATATATGTTTTATTAATATACTGTATATGTTTCTATTAAATGTATTAATAATAAAATATATGTTCCTACTATAAGTATTAATAATAATATATATGTTTCTATTAAATGTATTAATAATAATATATATGTTTCTATTAAATGTATTAATAATAATATGTATGTTTCTACTATAAGTACTAATAATAATATATATGTTTCTATTAAATGTATTAATATTAATATATATGTTTTATATTATAAGTATTAATAATAATATATATGATTTTATTAAATGTATTAATACTAATGTGAACGTTACTTTTAATTGTATTAAAAATAATGTATATGTTTCTATTGAATGTGTTAATATTAATAATATATATGATTATATTAAATGCATTAATATTAATAATAATATACATGTTTCTATTAAATGTATTGATATTAATAATAATATACATGTTTTCTATTAAATATATTAATATTAATATATATGTTTATATTAGAAGTATTAATAATAATAAATGTTCTATTAAATCTATTAATACTAATATGCATGTTACTTTTAATTGTATCAATAATAATATATATGTATTTATTAAATGTATTGTTATTAATTAATAATATATATGTATTTATTAAATGTATACGTATTAATAATAATATATGTATTTATTAAATGTATGAATATTAATACTAATATATATGTATTCATTAATTGTCTTCATATTAATAACAATATAACTAACGCTTCATTTTAAAAATAGTAATAATAATATATATGTTTCTAATAAAAGTAATAATGGTAATAATTTACCTGTTAAACTTAAACATTTATTAATAATACTATATATGTTACACTTGAACATATATTAATAATACTAGCCGTAATGATAGTAATAATAGTAGTACTAATATTAGTACTAATCAGATTTTTACAATATATCCCTGTAGTAGAACTAATATTAGTAATAATAATAGTAGTACTAATAGTATGTTTACAATATACCCCTGTAGTAGTACTAATATTAGTAGTATTGATAGTAACAATATTAGTACTAATCGTATGTTTACAATATACCCCTGTAATACAACTAATGTTAGTAATAATAATAGTAGTACTAATAGTATGTTTACAATATACACCTGAAGTAGTACTAATATTAGTAGTAATGATAGTAATAATCGTAGTACTAATAGTATGCTTACAATATTAGTAATAATACACCTGTAGTAGTATTACTATTAGTAGTAATGACGGCAATATTAGTAGTACTAATAATATGTTTACAATTTACCCTGTTGTAGTAGTAGTAGTAGTAGTAGTATTAGTAGTAATATTGGTGAATGTGTGTAGTTTCCAGACAGGTTTGACATAGTAGTATTAGTAGTAATATTATTAGTAGTAGTAATATAGGTGAATGTGTGTAGTTTCCAGACAGGTGTGACAGTAGTAGTATTAGTATTAGTAGTAATATTGGTGAATGTGTGTAGTTTCCAGACAGGTGTGACAGTAGTAGTATTAGTATTAGTGGTATTAGTATTAGTAGTAATATTGGTGAATGTGTGTAGTTTCCAGACAGGTGTGACAGTATTAGTAGTAGTAGTAGTAGTAGTAGTAGTAGTAGTGGTATTAGAAGGAGTAGTTATATTGGTGAATGTGTGTATTTTCTAGACAGGTGTGACAGTAGTAGTAGTAGTATTAGTATTAGTAGTAATATTGGCGAATGTGTGTAATTTCCAGACAGGTGTGACAGTAGTAGTAGTAGTAATATTGGTGAATGTGTGTAGTTTCCAGACAGGTGTGACAGTGTGCATGCGTGACATGGCAGACATCTTGTGTCACATGAAAGGACTTCCTGACAGCAACACAGCACAAGCAGATGCTGACCTCATGTTGAGACCTCTGATGGACTTCCTGGACTCCAAGTATGTCTTTATTATATCAATAATATGATATTTATGATAGTTTTTAGATTTAGATTTATTATAGTATTATAGCAAAGAGAGGTAAAACATTGTTAATGTGTGTGTGTGTGTGTGTGTGTGTGTGTGTGTGTGTGTGTGTGTGTGTGTGTGTGTGTGTGTGTGTGTGTGTGTGTGTGTGTGTGTGTGTGTGTGTGTGTGTGTGTGTGTGTGTGTGCAGCCTGGGTGTGTTTGCTGAGGTGTGTGAGAAGACGGTGCTGAAGAGGATCCTGAAGGACTTGTGGAAGGTTGTCATCATCAGCTTGGAAAAGACAATTGTGTTACCATGCAGCAACGACAGTCTGGTAACACAACACTCACTACACTCACCACACACACTACATTCACTACACACACTACACTCACTATACTCACTACACTCACCACAGACACTACACTCACTACACACACACTACACTCACTACACTCACTACACTCACCACACTCACTACACTCACTACATTCACTACACACACTCACTACACTCACTACACACACCACACTCAGTACACTCACCACACTCACTACACACACCACACACACTACACTCACTACACACACTACACACACTCACTACAATCACTAACTACAATCACTACACACACTAAACTCACTACACACACTCACTACACTCACTACACACACTCACTACACACACTACACTCACTACACACACTACGCTCACTACACTCACTACACACACTACACTCTCTACACACACTACACCCACTACACTCACTACACACACTACACTCGGTGCAATAAGTACACACTGGTCACTCACTACACTCAGTACACTCACTTCACTCAGTACAATAACTACACTCAGTACCCACACTAATCTCAGTACACTCACTACACTTACTACACTCACTACACTCAGTACCCTCACTAATATCAGTACACTCACTACACTTACTACACTCACTACACTCATTACAGTCAGTACACTCACTACAGTCAGTACACTTACTAAACTCGCTACACTCACTACACTCCGTACAATAAGTACACTCACTACACTCTGTACACTCACTACACACAGTACACTCAAAACCTTCACTACACTTACTACACTCAGTACAATAGTACAATAAGTACATTCACTACACCCAGTACACTCAGTACAATAAGTACACTCACTGTACTCACTACACTCAGTACTGTTGTGTACCGGGCAAAGGGAAGGAGGCGACACCAAGGCAGAACTGCGGTTTATCAGGTTTATTGAAAACCTTGATGAGTGTGTGGGGTGTGTATGCTACCACAAGTGAATGAGTGCAGACGATGTGTAGGGTTAACAATGTAAGTTTTACCAGGGGGTGTTGTCGGTGCGTGTTGTGTGAATCGTTCGTCGAATCCAAAGGGCAAGGCGAAGAGGCAGTCAGCAGGGAGGCAAGCAGTCGGGGGCTGGAGAGAGGCAACGATGTCCGAGTCCAAGCAGAGGTCAAGGGTCGAGGGAGGCAAGCAGAGATCCAGGTGGAGGTCCTGAGGCAGGACACGATCACAGGCAACAAGGAAGACACTGTGAAAGACACAAGGGACATCAAACACGGGAACGAGGAAGAGCACAAAGAAGGCGAGCAAGGAACGAGGGAGTGGTGCCAGACGTGATGCTTACTCAGAAAGATTGGCTACGTTCTGGCGAAGGTCCTTTGGGTCCGCTGGCTTTTATGTTGCTCCCGCTCATCAGGCCCAGGTGTGCTGATGCGAAATTGCCTGCAGCCTTGTCGCTGCGTGGGTGTGCTGTGCCCAGCGTGAGTAGGGGCGTGTCCAAGTGTGCTGCCAGCAGAGGTCCCGGCAGCTCCACCTGCCGAGGAAAAGCGGGTTCGAATCCGCGCCGTGACAGTACCCCCCCACCGAGGAGAGGCACCCGACGAGCGCCGGGGAGCATCAGGATTGGCACGGTAGAAATCCTCTAAAAGAAAGTGGTCGGCAAGGTAGGAGGCCGGCACCCAAGATCTGTCCTCCGGTCCAAAACCCTCCCAGTCGACTAGATAAACAAGCCCCCTACCCTGTCAACGGACCCTGAGGATCTCTTTGACGGTCCAAACCTGGTCCCCGTTTTCCAGGAACCTAGAAGGGGGGGGCAGGGACAGGAGGGGACAGAGTGCTCTCCGCTACCGGTTTTATCTGGGACACATGTACCACTGTGTCTCTTGACCGAGGGTGGGAGAGCCAGTTTGACAGATACGGGGTTAATGATAGAGATGATGGGAAATAGACCCACATAGCGTGGTGCTAATTTCTTGGATGGTACCAGGAGATTTAGGTCCTTAGCCAGTAACAATACTTGCTGTCCCGGGCGATAGGATGGAGCCGGAACGCGATGACGGTTGGCATTGCGGCACATTTTAGCCGAAGCTCTCTCCAAGGCTGCTCGAGCTGCTCTCCACACCCTCTGACATTTCCTGATATGGGCCTTAGTCGAAGGCACAGCTATCTCTTGTTCTTGCTGGGGAAACAAGGGGGGTTGATAGCCCAATGAACATTCGAATGGTGACATACCGTTAGCGGAGCTCTTCAAGGAGTTGTACGAATACTCCACCCAAGGGAGGAATTTGCACCAGGTTGTGGGCTTCTTGCTGGCAACGCAACGGAGCATTGTCTCCACGCTCTGGTTTGCCCTTTCAGCCTGCCCGTTGCTCTGGGGGTGGTATCCCGAAGTGAGACTGACCGAGGCCCCAATCCCCTTACAAAAGGCTCTCCAGACTTGAGAAGAAAACTGGGGACCCCGATCAGAGACGATGTCTACCGGGATACCATGCAGCTTGATGACGTGTAGAGTGAGAAGGTCAGCCGTCTCCGAAGCAGAAGGTAGTTTGCGCAGCGGGATGAAATGGGCTGCTTTGGAGAAGCGGTCCACAATGGTTAGAATTGTAGTGTTACCTCTGGAGGCAGGAAATCCCGTGATGAAATCCAAGGGCGGGCAGGTATGGGACGCGGGTGGAGGAGACCAGCCGGAGGTCTGTGAGAGGCCTTGCTGCGGGCACAAGTAGAACATGCTGCGATGAACTCACGTGTATCCTTGGCCATGGATGGCCACCAGAAGCGTCTTCGCAGTAGTGACAGGGTTCGTTGGAAACCAGGATGGCACGAGAACAGATTAGTGTGGCCCCAATCCAGGACTCTGGATCGCAGTTCCTGATGGACAAAATGTCTGTTGGGGGGTCCACCCCCAGGTCCTGGATTGGAGCGCAGCGCCAACTTTACGAGTTCCTCCACTTTCCACGAAACCATCCCCACGATGCGAGAGGGAGGAAGGATGGGAATGTCCACTGAACGGAGGAGCAGAGATGAAGCTCCTCTTTAGGTCCTCAAAAGCGCTGTTGGCCTTATGAGACCAAACAAACGAGCCCTTCGGTTAAGTGAGGGCATGGAGTGGTGCGGCAATCTGGCTGAAGTCCCGGATGAAGCGTCGGTAGAACCCAGCGAAGCCGAGAAACCTCCGCAACTCCGTTCTGGAGGATGGCTGAGGCCACTCTACCACAGCATCCACCTACTTGGGGTCGGCTCTGATGTGCCCCTTCTCGACCACAAAACCAAGGAATTCGACAGAAGAGGTATGAAAGCTGCACTTCTCGGCTTTGACGAACAGGCGGTTCTCCAGAAGTCTCTGGAGCACAAGTCGAACATGATGCTGGTGTTCAGCCATACTACGGGAAAAAAATCAAAATGTTATCAAGGTAAACAACGACGAAAAGATCCAGCATGTCCTGCAAAATGTCATTCACGAGGGCCTGAAAAACGGCTGGGGCGTTTGTGAGTCCAAAGGGCATGACTCGGTATTCGAAGTGCCCTAAGTGGGTGTTGAACGCCGTCTTCCACTCGTCTCCCTCCTTAATCCGCACAAGGTGATAGGCGTTGCGGAGATCCAATTTAGTGAAGACAGTTGCTGGGGCCAACGGCTCAAAAGATGAGTTAAGCAGCGGTAGTGGGTACTTGTTCTTTATAGTAATGTTGTTGAGGTGACGGTAGTCGATGCAGTGCCTGAGTGAACCGTCCTTCTTGGTTACGAAGAAGAATCCCGCTGCCAGTGGAGACTTCGATGGTGTGATGATCCCTGAAGGCAGGCCCTCCGTGATGTAAATAAATAAATAAATGATAAATGGGTTATACTTTTATAGCGCTTTTCTACCTTCAAGGTACTCAAAGCGCTTTGACAGTATTACCACATTCACCCATTCACACACACATTCACACACTGATGGCGGGAGCTGCCATGCAAGGCGCTAACCAGCAGCCATCAGGAGCAAGGGGTGAAGTGTCTTGCCCAAGGACACAACGGACGTGACTAGGATGGTAGAAGGTGGGGATTGAACCCCAGTAACCAGCAACACTCCGATTGCTGGCACGGCCGCTCTACCAACTTCGCCATGCCGTGTAGGTCTTCATTGCCTCTTTCTCTGGGAGTGACAGGTTATAAAGACGGCTGGAAGGTAATTTAGCCTCTGGGAGAAGCTCAATGGCACAGTCGTAAGGTCTGTGTGGGGGTAGACCCTGTGCTTGCTCCTTACTGAAGACCTCCGCTAGGTCATGGTAGCAGGCTGGTACTAGTGACAGGTCCGTCTGAGGAGCACTGGTACTGGGGCGGTGGACCGGAGGGGAAGCTGACCTGAGACAATTAGCGTGGCAGAGTGTGCTCCAAGCCAAGATCCTGCCACAGGTCCAAGAGACGTGGGGGTCATGTTGACGGAGCCAAGACCTACCCAGGACCAGCGGGGCAACAGGTGCTTCCAGAATCCAAAGACTGATGGTCTCGACGTGATTTCCCGAAATGGTCAAGGAAATGGGTTCAGTGCGAAACCTGATGGGTGCCAAAGGTCGCCCGTCCAGGGCTTGGGCAGGAAGAGTCTTGTCCAAGTGAACCAGGGGAATGCCCATCTGTCGGGCGAACTCGTAGTCCATGAGACTCTCGTCGGCTCCTGAGTCCAAATATGCCTCTACTTGAATAGATCTTGAGCCCCAAGCAAGAGTAGCGGGTAACAGGAAGTTGGGGTTCTCCTTCTCTTGGGGTAAAGACGTATGGCTCACCAGGACCCCCTCAGCTGGTGAGCCTGGTCTTTTGGTTTCGCCGGACAATATGTCCGGCTAGACCACAGTAAAGACAGAGACGCTGTCGGTGCCTTCACTCTCTCTCCTCAACGGTCAGCCGGGTCCTTTCCCACTGCATGGGTTCAGAAGCAGTCAACACGGTGGGTGGGGGACGGCGTGGCGAAGTTGGTAGAGTGGCCGTGCCAGCAATCGGAGGGTTGCTGGTTACTGGGGTCCATCCCCACCTTCTACCATCCTAGTCACGTCCGTTGTGTCCTTGGGCAAGACACTTCACCCCTTGCTCCTGATGGCTGCTGGTTAGCGCCTTGCATGGCAGCTCCCGCCATCAGTGTGTGAATGGGTGAATGTGGAAATTCTGTCAAAGCGCTTTGAGTACCTTGAAGGTAGAAAAGCGCTATACAAGTATAACCCATTTATCATTTATTTATTTATGTGTACACTGAAGTGGCACGGCAGGGGCCTCAAAGGTGGGTAGGAGTTGAGAACTGGGGCTGTTCCTCGCGACTCCTTGAGCTCGCTCAGCAGCACGTTCAGTCAGTCTCTGGTCGAACATGAGTGCTAATTTGATGAGGTCTCTGCAGAATGTGGGTCTGTCCCTCAATAGGCCGTCCTTAATTTCCTCGGAGAGGCCCAGACGGAACGCGCTCTGGAGCGCCCTGTTGTCCCAGCCGCTGTCAGCCGCCACGGTCCGGAATTCCAGGGTATAGGCTGCCACAGAGCGAAGTCCCTGCTGGATGGAGTGAAGGCGTCCAGCGGCGCCCCCCCCATCCTTAGGGTGGTCGAATACGGCCCGGAATTCAGCACGGAAGGCAGCGTAGTCTGAGCTCAATGCCATGGTCCTGTCCACGGCAGCCGTAGCCCACTTGAGGGCAGGTCCAGTGAGCAGGGCAAAAATGAAAGCGATCTTAGCCCCATCAGAGGAATAGCGTGAGGGCTGGTGTTGAAAAATCAGATCGCACTGAACAAGAAATCCTCTGCACAGCTCAAAATCCCCCTCGAAAGGTCTAGGACTGGCAATTTTGGGCTCCCGTTCCAGACTGCAGGGTTCAGGTCTTCGGGCTGGAGAAATAAGCTGCGGGGCTGCTGCAGCGGGAGTCACTCTAGGCATTAGGCAGTCCAGCCTAGAGTGTAGTCCGGAGAAAGCTCTCTCCAAATTGTCCTCAAGAGCGAAAAAATGCTCTTGGTGCTCATTGACAACGGCACTAAGAATAGACAGGTTGGATGTCCTGGGGAATTGGGACTGGGCCTCGCCGGTGTCGCCCGGTTCCGCCATGTTTTTGGCCAGAACGTACTGTTGTGTACCGGGCAAAGGGAAGGAGGCGACACCAAGGCAGAACTGCGGTTTATCAGGTTAATTGAAAACCTTGATGAGTGTGTGGGGTGTGTATGCTACCACAAGTGAATGAGTGCAGACGATGTGTAGGGTTAACAATGTAAGTTTTACCAGGGGGTGTTGTCGGTGCGTGTTGTGTGAATCGTTCGTCGAATCCATGGGGAAAGGCGAAGAGGCAGTCAGCAGGGAGGCAAGCAGTCGGGGGCTGGAGAGAGGCAACGATGTCCGAGTCCAAGCAGAGGTCAAGGGTCGAGGGAGGCAAGCAGAGATCCAGGTGGAGGTCGTGAGGCAGGACACGATCACAGGCAACAGGGAAGACACTGTGGAAGACACAAGGGACATCAAACACGGGAACGAGGAAGAGCACAAAGAAGGCGAGCAAGGAACGAGGGAGTGGTGCCAGACATGATGCTTACTCAGGAAGATTGGCTACGTTCTGGCGAAGGTCCTTTGGGTCCGCTGGCTTTTATGTTGCTCCCTCTCATCAGGCCCAGGTGTGCTGATGCGAAATTGCCTGCAGCCTTCTCGCTGCGTGGGTGTGCTGTGCACAGCGTGAGTAGGGGCGTGTCCAAGTGTGCTGCCAGCAGAGGTCCCGGCAGCTCCAGCTGCCGAGGAAAAGCGGGTTCGAATCCGCGCCGTGACAAGTACAATAAGTACACTCACTATACTCACTACACTCAGTACAATAAGTACACTCACTACACTTCAATAATAATTGTAGTTATATACGTGTATGTATGTATATAGATAGATAGATAGATAGATAGATAGATAGATAGATAGATAGATAGATAGATAGATAGATAGATAGATAGATAGATAGATAGATAGATAGATAGATAGATAGATGGATGGATGGATGGATGGATGGATGGATTGATGGATAGATAGATAGATATACAGTGTATATATATATATATATACATATGTATGTATACTGTATGTATATATCTATCTATATATATATATATATATATACAGTGTATATATATATATATATATATATATATATATATGTCTATATATATATATATATATATATATATATAGACAGATATATACATACAGTATATATATATATATGTATGTATGTTATATCAAATGAATCAATGGGTAATGTACAATGATATAATTTATAATATATTAATATTGTTATTGATGTTCAATTATATAATGTATAATATATTAATATTGTTGTTGATGTACAATATCATGTATAATATATTAATGTTGTTATTGATGTACAATGATGTAATGTATAATATATTAACATTGTTATTGATGTACAATGATGTAATATATAATATATTAATATTGTTATTGATGTACAATGATGTAATGTATAATATGTTAATATTTTTATTGATGTACAATGAAATAATGTATAATATATTAATATTGTTATTGATGTACAATGATATCATGTATAATGTATTAATATTGTTATTGATATACAATGATATAATGTATAATATATTAATATTGTTATTGCTGTGCAATGATATCATGTATAATATATTAATATTGTAATATATGTACAATAATATGATGTACAATGATATATCTAATATATTAATATTGTTATTGATGTACAATGATATAATGTATAATATATTAATATTGTTATTGATGTATAATGATATAATGTATACTAAATTATTTTGTTATTGATGTACAATTATATAATGTCTAATATATTAATATTGTTATTGATGTACAATTATATAATGTATAATATATTAATCTTGTTATTGATGTACAATTATATCATGTATAATATATTAATATTGTTATAGATGTACAATGATATAATGTATAATATATTAATATTGTTAATAACTTTTTAGGGTGCTCAGATCCTGACGGCCGCCAAAGGACTTTCTAACCTGAAGGTCAGTTCACAATTTTGAGTTGGACATGTGACCCTTGACCTCTGACCTTTGATCTGAGTGTGTCTCCTTTTCAGAGCGGAGGTGAAACCAAAACACTGACGCCCAAACAATGTGTCATCATCGACGCCAGCTTGGAGAGCATCAAGGTAGGCGCAGTCACATGACTTTTGTTCCACTAGGACACACTCTTATTTTGAAAGGACATACAAAGTTGACGTAGTCACACTCTTTGCAGCAATATACATCCATCCATCCATTTCCTACCGCGTGTCCCTTTCGGGGTTGCGGGGGGTGCTGGAGCCTAGAACAGTTATATTATTAATCAAATATTTTATGTGTATTTACAGCAATATTTGTATTATTAATCAAATATTTCATGTGTATTTACATCAATATTTGTATTATTAATAAAATATTTGATGTGTATTTACAGCAATATTTGCATTATTTATAAAATATTTGATGTGTATTTACAGCAATATTTTTATTATTGATAAAATATTTGATGTGTATTTACATCAATATTTATATTAATCAAATATGTTGTGTGTATTTACAGCAATATTTTTATTATTGATCAAATATTTTATGTGTATTTACATCAATATTTTTATTATTAATAAAATATTTTATGTATATTTACAACAATATTTGTATTATTAATACATTTTTGAATTGTATTTACAGCAATATGTGTATTATTAATAACATATTTAATGTGTATTTACAACAAAATTGGTATTATTGATCAAATATTTGATGTGTATTTACAACAATATTTGTATTATTAATCAAATATTTGATGTGTATTTACAGCAATATTTATATTAATCAAATATTTGATATGTATTTACATCAATATTGTATTATTAATAAAATATTTGATGTGTATTTACATCAATATTTTTAGTATTAATAAAATATTTAATGTGTATTTACAGCAATATTGTATTATTAATCAAATATTTGATGTGTATTTACAGCAATATTTGTATTATTAATCAAATATTTGATGTATATTTACAATATTTGTATTATTAATACATTTTTGAATTGTATTTACAGCAATATGTGTATTATTAATAACATATTTAATGTGTATTTACAACAAAATTGGTATTATTGATAAAATATTTGATGTGTATTTACAACAATATTTGTATTATTAATCAAATATTTGATGTGTATTTACAGCAATATTTATATTAATCAAATATTTGATATGTATTTACATCAATATTGTATTATTAATAAAATATTTGATGTGTATTTACATCAATATTTTTAGTATTAATAAAATATTTAATGTGTATTTACAGCAATATTGTATTATTAATCAAATATTTGATGTGTATTTACAGCAATATTTGTATTATTAATCAAATATTTGATGTATATTTACATCAATATTTGTATTATTAATCAAATACTTGATGTATATTTGTATTATTAATCAAATATTTCATGTGTATTTACAGCAATTTTTGTATTGTTAATCAAATATTTCATGTGTATTTACAGCAATATTTCCATGCGGGAGGAAACGGTCTGAAGAGAAGTTTCGTGGATAAAAGTGCTGAGTTAGAGTCTCTGCACTACATCTTGTCACTTTACTCCCAGACCACCGACCTTCTCATCAGGACCTTCGTCAGCACGCAGCGCTCGCAAGGTAACCACGCCCCCTACCAGGGTTAGACAAGCCCCATCCTGGCTGCTCCCCAGGGTTAGACACGCCCCCTACTAGCTGGTCCCCAGGGTTAGACACGCCCCCTAATGGCTGCTCCCCGGGGTTAGACACGCCCCCTAGTGGCTGCCCCCCAGTGTTAGACACGCCCCCTACTAGCTGGTCCCCAGGGTTAGACACGCCCCCTAATGGCTGTTCCCCAGGGTTAGACACGCCCCCTAGTGGCTGCTCCCCAGGGTTAGACACGCCCCCTAGTGGCTATTCCCCAGGGTTAGACACGCTCCCTACTAGCTGCTCCCCAGGGTTAGACACGTCCCCTACTAGCTGGTCCCCAGGGTTAGACACGCCCCCTAATGGCTGTTCCCCAGGGTTAGACACGCCCCCTAGTGGCTATTCCCCAGGGTTAGACACGCTCCCTACTAGCTGCTCCCCAGGGTTAGACACGTCCCCTACTAGCTGGTCCCCAGGGTTAGACACGCCCCCTAATGGCTGTTCCCCAGGGTTAGACACGCCCCCTAATGACTCAGTCCAGTCCTTCTCGTTTCTCATTGGTCGCTTTGCTGTCCAACCAATCAGTGCACGGCGGGATGGGCATCAGGATCACAGCCAATGAGAAGACTCGACCCGATAGAGGTAAGTCTTTAGCCTCGCCCCCTGCTGACATCATTAATATTGAATCCGTTTTTAAACCATATTGATCAGATAGGACAATATTAATAATAATATTAATGATGATGATTATTAATATTATTATTATTAATGATGATGGTGATTAATAATATTATTATTATTAATGATGAACATTAATAATAATATTAATGATGATGAGTATTAATAACATTAATGATGATGAATATTCATAATATTAACGATGATGATGAATATATATAATAATATTAATGATGGTGATGATGAATATTCATAATAATATTAATGATGATGAATATTAATTATGATGAATATAATATTAATTACGATGATGAATATTAATATTAATGATGGTTATTATTGATGATGAATATTAATTATGATAATGAATATTGATAATATTAATCACGATGATGAATATTAATAATAATATATTAATTATGAATATTAATATTATTAAAATACCAATGATAAAATTATTGATGACAATTACTAATATTGATATATTGATCAGGTAGCGGCATGGAGAATAATAATAATAATAATATTAATGATGATGATGATGATGAATAACACCATTGATGACTATTACTAATATTGATGACTTGATCAGGGAATGCGTGGAGAATATTAATGATGAATATTAATAAGAATATTGATGATTATTATTGATGACTATTACTAATATTGATATATTTATCAGGTAGCGGCGTGGAGAAGCCCATAGGAGAGATGATGCCGATTAATAATAATAATATTATTGATGATGATGAATAATATTATTGATGACTATTACTTATATTGATCAGGTAGCGGTGTAGAGAATATTAATAATAATTTCTTGATGACTATTACTTATATTGATCAGGTAGCGGTGTGGAGAATATTAATAATACAATTATTGATGACTCTTACTTATATTGATCAGGTAGCGGCGTGGAGAATATTAATAACAATATTATTGATGACTATTACTTATATTGATCAGGTAGCAGCGTGGAAAATATTAATAACAATATTATTGATGACTATTACTTATATTGATCAGGTAGAGGCGTGGAGAATATTAATAATAATATTATTGATGACTATTACTTATATTGATCAGGTAGCGGCGTAGAGAATATTAATAATAATATTATTGATGACTATTACTTATATTGATCAGGTAGCGGTGTGGAGAATATTAATAATAATATTATTGATGACTATTACTTATATTGATCAGGTAGCGGTGTGGACAATATTAGTAATAATATTATTGATGACTATTACTTATATTGATCAGGTAGTGGTGTGGAGAATATTAATAATAATATTATTGATTACTATTACTTATATTGATCAGGTAGCGGTGTGGAGAAGCCCATAGGAGAGTTGCTACTGCAGGTGGAAACCACCAAGGAGCGTAAAGTCAACGTGAAAGGTGAGTTTGGAGAGAAAGGTTAATAAAAGATGATGTCATCCTTCCAAATGTTCTTCCTGTCCCCCAGTCCTTGCCGTCAACGACATGAAGTGGCAAACATCCGGAATGTTCCGGCCTTTCGTGGAAGTTTCTCTGGTGGGACCTTACTTGGTGGACAAGAAGCGCAAGTTTACCACCAAGTCCAAAAACAACAGCTGGAGCCCCAAGTTCAACGAAACCTTCCAGTTGTGAGTTTTAGCCATTAGCATTAGCACTAGCATTAACACTAGCATTAGCACTAGCATTAACACCAGCATTAGCACTAGTATTAGTATTAACACGAGCATGAACATTAACAATAACACTAGCACTAACATTAGCATTAACAATAACACAAGCACTAACATTAGCATTAACAATAACACAAGCACTAACATTAGCATTAACATTGGCATTAGCACTAACATTAGCATTAGCTAGCACTAGTATTAGTATTAACACGAGCATGAACATTAACAATAACACTAACATTAGCATTAGCATTAGCACTAACATTAGCATTAACAATAACACTAGCATTAGCACTAACATTAGCATTAACACTAGCATTAGCGCTAACATTAGCATTAACACTAGCATTAGCACTAGTATTAACACGAGCATGAACATTAACAATAACACTAGCACTAACATTAAAATTAACATTAGCACTAACATTAGCCTTAACAATAACACTAGCACTAACATTAGTATTAGCACTAACATTAGCATTAACACTAGCATTAGCAGTAGTATTAGTATTAACACGAGCATGAACATTAACAATAACACTAGCACTAACATTAGCACTAACATTAGAATTAACACTAACATTAGCATTAACAATAACATTAGCACTAACATTAGCATTAACACTAGCATTAGCACTAACATTAGCATTAGCATTAGTAATAAGACTACTTCCCGCACAGCGTCCTAGGCAAGGAGTCGTCAGACTGCTACGAGCTGCACGCCGCCGTCAAGGACTACTGCTTCGGCCGGGCAGACCGCGTGGTGGGCGTGGCCGTGCTGCAGCTGCGCCACGTGACCGAGCGCAAGAGCTGCGTGTGCTGGTGTCCTCTGGCGCCGCGCGTGCACACCGACCAGACCGGCACCACCGTTATGCGCATCCTGGCCCAGCGGACCGCCGACGAGCTCGCCAAGGAGCTGGTCCGCATGAAGGCGGAGTCTAGGCCGGCCGAGGAGGGGACGTGAGCCATGCCCACTAATTCAATATGCAAATGAGTCGTAATCATCAACTGTCTTTTGATGTCCTCCTCATTCTTGGACGTCAAGCATGTTAACATGTTAGCTAACAGGAAGTACTTCGGCTGACAGGAAGTACTTTGGTTGACAGGAAGTACTTCGGAGGACAGGAAGTACTCGGGTTGACAGGAAGTACTTGAACTGACAGGACATATTGGAGCTGACAGGAAGTACTTCAGCTGACAGGAACTACTTCAGCTGACAGGAAGTGCTTCGGTTGACAGGAAGTACTTCAGATAACACGAAGTACTTGATCTAACAGGAAGTACTTGAGTTGACAGGAAGTACTTGAGCTGACAGGAAATACTTAATCTAACAGGAAGTACTTTATCTGACAGGAAGTAGTTGAGTTGACAGGAAGTACTTGATCTAACAGGGAGTACTTGATCTGACAGGAAGTACTTGATCTAACAGGAAGTATTTGATCTGACAGGAAGTGATTGATCTGACAGGAAGTACTTGATCTAAGTACTTCCTGTTAGATCAAGTACTTTCTGACAACAAACGTGACAAAAAATATGTGCCATCACTTCCTGTCGACATGCGACATCACTTCCTGACAAAAAATGTGTGCCATCACTTCTTCTCAACATGCGACATCACTTCCTGTCAACATGTGACATCACTTCCTGACAACTTCCTGATCACTTTCTTGTCAACATGTGACATCACTTCCTGACAACAAATGTGTGACATCACTTCCTGTCGACATGCGACATGACTTCCTGTCAACATGTGACATCACTTCCTGACAACAAACATGTGACATTACCTCCTGTCGACATGCGACATCACTTCCTGTCAACATTTGACATTACTTCCTGACAACAAACATGTGACATCACTTCCTGTCAACATGTGACATCACATTCCTGACAACACACATGTGTCATCACTTCCTGTTGACATGCGTCATCACTTCCTGTCATCAAACCTGTGACATCACTTCCTGTGCACATTGTGTGTAGAAGTGTGTTGAGCGTGCCAAAAGTGTGTGAAAGAAAGAATGTTGTTGCTTGAAATGCAATAAAATATTGTTTATTGACAACGTGCCAAGAAATGTAGTTGCAAGTCTGGCTTTCAAAAAGTGCACTTTTGCCAAAAGCTTGAAGTACAAAGCATCTTGTTGTTGTTGTGTGTCCAGCATGTAGCTGATGTGTACAAAGTAGAATGTGTGTATTTCTGTCTCCTAGAAATATTTGGGACATCAAATATTCATGAAGGACGTCACTTTGTGTGTCAGCTTCATCCACTTTTTCTAAAACCACCCTTTCACCATAAAATACTTTGTCTCCTTTCTCACATAGCGCTACCTAAATGTGTTTCCACACTTTTCAAAATAAAGGCCACCAAAAACAAAATGTCATTATTGGCTCCATCTGAAGATCAAATGAAAAATAAGTTTGTTGTTTATTTGTAGCCGAAGGTAGATTTATTTTGCAGTGTCAGATAGAAGAGAATGGCACATATATGGAAATAAACAAAGATGTTGACACAAAACAGTGACAAAGTACTCAACAGGAGCAAAGTCACATGGACAACAAAAAGAGGCCAAGTAAAAGACAGTAGGATTGTCACACCCCGCCTCGGGTGAAGGTAATGTAACCTAGCAAACCAGAGATGGAAAGGCACAAAGTGGGTAGCAGTTTACAAACATTTATTTAAATCCCAAAATGTCAAAAGGTGAACAACAACAAGATGAAACAAAACCTCAGTAGATGTTTGATGCATGGAGACCTGAGCTCCTGCTCAGGACAGAACCTCCTCTGGCAGTGACAGACTGCAGACTGGCAGAAAAATGGCATTTTCCAACTTAAATAGCCCATAGCCCCGCCCACTAGCTGGGAACAATTTGACGGGGAATACGGTGGCACAAGGGTTAGTGCATGTGCCTCACAATACGAAGGTCCTGAGTAGTCCTAAATTCAATCCCGGGCACGGGATCTTTCTGTGTGGAGTTTGCATGTTCTCCCCGTGACTGCGTGGGTTCCCTCCGGGTACTCCGGCTTCCTCCCACCTCCAAAGACATGCACCTGGGGATAGGTTGATTGGCAACACTAAATTGGCCCTAGTGTGTGTGTGTGAATGTGAATGTTGTTTGTCTATCTGTGTTGGCCCTGTGATGAGCTGGCGACTTGTCCAGGGTGTACCCCGCCTTCCGCCCGAATGCAGCTGAGATAGGCTCCAGCACCCCCGCCACCCCAAAAGGGACAAGCGATAGAAAAATGGATGGATGGATGGAATTAAGAATGCCGTTCTTTTGGAAAATACACCATAAATAACCATCACACATCTAAAAGTATTCACATAGTACTTTTTTCATTTGTAGATCAGTCATTTTTGTATACAGTGTATTCAGGCTTGGATAACAACTTGTAAATGTCCAATGTCCTTCTGTAACACCCAGGTTTTCAGAACCATGGTTCGGCCCAAATTAGACCTAATCAGTCAAGGCAGGTGTGTTCACCTATATAAATCCCTCAGCCCCACCCTGACTCTTTTAGCCACCCGTTCAGAACCATGGTGAGTGACAGGTTATCATTTGTTTGAGTGCATACTTTTCACTGACTAACAAGATTGAATGTTTGTAGTTTGTCAATGTTGAGCTTCCTTACAAATGTGCATGGTTTGAGAGGAAGTTTAAGGGCAAACGGTAGTGATGGGTTGATGAGGCGTCATGAAGCGTTTCGACACATTGCAAAACTGTATTGATACTGTGTTGATACTGTGTCACTAAATACTGACATCTGCTGGACATTAAAAATCCCTACAGGCAACCTATGGACCGACTCAACTGACACTGATTTTATGACCTAGTACAGTGGTTCTCAAATGGGGGTACGCGTACCACTGGGGGTACTTGAAGGTATGCCAAGGGGTACGTGAGATTTTTTTTAAATATTCTAAAAATAGCAAAAATTCAAAAATCCTTTATAAATATATTTTTTAAATAATACTTCAACAAAATATGAATGTAAGTTCATAAACTCAGTGAAGCACAAGCTCAGGTTTGTCACTAAAATGTCTGTCAAAAAGAACTGTGAAAAGAAATGCAACAATGCAATATTCAGTGTTGACAGCTAGATTTTTTGTGGACATGTTCCATAAATATTGATTTTTTTTTGTGTGTGAAGAAATGTTTAGAATTAAGTTCATGAATCCAGATGGATCTCTAATACAATCCCCAAAGAGGGCACTTTAAGTTGATGATTACTTCTATGTGTATAAATCTTTATTTATAATTGAATCACTTGTTTATTTTTCAACAAGTTTTTAGTTATTTGTATATCTTTTTTTCAAAATAGTTCAAGAAAGACCACTACAAATGAGCAATATTTTGCACTGTTATACAATTTAATAAATCAGAAACTGATGACATAGTGCTGTATATTACTTCTTTGTCTTTTTTTTTCAACCAAAAATGCTTTGCTCTGATTAGGGGGTACTTGAATTTAAAAAAAAATCACAGGGGGTACATTGCTGAAAAAAGGTTGAGAACCACAGACCTAGTATATACAATAATATAAACCAAGTCATTGTATTTCATTTAGGATTATTTCATAACTTCATTTAAATAAAAATATATTTTTTGTCTTTTTTAGATACAGTCAATAAATAATGTGAACATGTATCATAACATGGAAATCTAAGAGAACGTGTTGTGAATGAGGATGCTTGTGGACCTGGAAATTATCATTATTATTTTTTTACACATTTTTATTTAAAAAAAACAGTTTTTCCAACGTATTCAATTTTAGACGCTTTCTCTTCTTAGTTATTATTTCTCCGGCTGTAGAAAAGACCCGCTCACAGGGCACAGAGGAGGCGTCAGTGCGACACAGTTCGCGTATCGGTCACGTGACCAAAACAGCTCATGATCGGTCACGTGACTTTCTAAAAGCGGTACGCGCACCGACACAGGGTTTCGCTCTATGAGCTCGACGCATGCGCCGATGCATCGGTGTTGCCGGACCCATCACTAGCAAACGGTGACAGTGGGAGGGTCAAACTGTCACAAGGGTAAAAGTACCACAAATTAATAAGTAGATACAAATATCTAAATATGTGCAATATAGTTTGTTTAAAAGAATAACTGCGGCTGGAACAAAGATGTTTCTGTTATCTAATCAAACAACAATCTGTGTCTTATGCCTGTAGATACAATCACTATATTGCCAAGAGTATGGTGTCCAGCCATCAAAATTAGTGGTCCCCAACCACCGGGCCACGGCCTGGTACCGGTCCGTGGATCGATTAGTACCGGGCCGCACAAGGGGAAAAAAATAATATTAATCATTTTTTTATTTTGTTATTAAATCAACATAAAAAACACAAGACACACTTACAATTACTGCACCTACATTATATATCAATATAGATCAATACAGTCTGCAGGGATACAGTCCGTAAGCACACACGATTGTATTTTTTTATGCCAAAAAAATAAATAAAATGAAAAATAATAGTCTTCTTAACCACACCACTAAACATGACAGCAACACACTGTCTATTAATAGTCTTCTTGACAACACCACTAAACATGACCAGTGTTGGGACTAACGCGTTACAAAGTAAGGCGTTACTGTAACGCTGTTAGTTTCGGCGGTAACTAGTAATCTAACGCGTTATTTTTTATATTGAGTAACTCAGTTACCGTTACTACATGATGCGTTACTTCGTTATTTTACGTAATTTTTTATGTAGTATCGGCTAAGAACAGAAGATCTGAGTGTTTTATTGGAGCGCTGCGGTGTCGTCCTTCTGAATGTTCTTGTGTCATAAGCCGGAGGCGTGCTCTGTATGTGTCTGGGTGTGAGGAAGGGAGGGAAAGGGGGGTGGGGGGGCGTGTCTGTGTTTACTAGCAACAGAGCCGCAGTCGAATGTCTTAATCTGTACTGTAAAGTTCAAATTTGAATGACAATAAAAAGGAAGTCTAACTCTTAACATGGAGATATTCTCACTTCTTTTTTTTTTGTCGAGCACAAAGAAAATAACATTTTAGTTGAATGTAAGTTGTGTCTTGGATCAAAGATCCCATCTACTGCCCAAAACAACAATTCAAATCTGCCTGGTTAGGCTTTGTGTATGTCACGTGTGCCTTCCTTAGGTGAAGCCAGGTTGATAGTGATGTTGTTATTATGCTGTTTGTTACTTATGTATGTTATGTTGCAGCTATTTAAAATAGTTTTGTCAATTTGTTCTGGCCTGAAATAAATTGGCCTTTTGAAACATATATTTGTCTTTGTGTGTTGTATGTAGCTAATGTATATTAGTAGTCTTCTTAACAACACCACTAAACATGACACCAACACACTGTCTATTAATAGTCTTCTTGACACCAACAAACATGTCTGCTAATATTTAAATGTACAAGTGTACAAAGTGTAAGTGTGATAGTTCTGTCCTGTCCCTGTCATAAGACCTCTCGCCCCTCCCTTCCTGTCATGTGACCTCTCGCCCCCCCTCCCTGTCACGTGACCTCTCGCCCCTCCCTGTCACGTGACCTCTCGCCCCTCCCTGTCACGTGACCTCTCGCCCCCCCTCCCTGTCATGTGACCTCTCGCCCCTCCCTCCGTGTCACGTGACCTCTCGCCCCTCCCCGCTACGTGACCTCTCGCCCCCCTCCCTGTCACGTGACCTCTCGCCCCCCCCTCCCAGTCATGTGACCTCTCGCCCCTCCCTCCCTGTCACGTGACCTCTCCACCCTCCCTCCCTGTCACGTGACCTCTCGCCCCTCCCTGTCACGTGACCTCTCACATTTCCCTGTCACGTGACCGGTTGCCCCTCCCTGTCACGTGACCTCTCGCTCCTCCCTCCCTGTCATGTGACCTCTTGCCCCTCCCTGTCATGTTACCGCTCACCCTCCCTGTCACGTGACCTCTCGCCCTCCCTGTCACGTGACCTCTCGCCCCTCCCTCCCTGTCACGTGACCTCTCACCCCTCCCTGTCATGTGACCTCTCTACCCCCCTCCCTCCCTGTCACGTAACCTCTCGCCCCTCCCTCCCTGTCACGTGACCTCTCGCCCTCCCTGTCACGTGACCTCTCCACCCTCCCTACCTGTCACGTGACCTCTCGCCCCTCCCTCCCTGTGATGTGACCTCTCCACCCTCCCTCCCTGTCACGTGACCTCTTGTCCTCCCTGTCACGTGACCTCTCGCCCCTCCCTCCCTGTGATGTGACCTCTCCACCCTCCCTCCCTGTCACGTGACCTATCGCCCTCCCTGTCACGTGACCTCTCCACCCTCCCTCCCTGTCACGTGACCTATCGCCCTCCCTGTCACGTGACCTCTTGTCCTCCCTGTCACGTGACCTCTCCACCCTCCCTCCCTGTCACGTGACCTCTTGCCCCTCCCTCCCTGTGATGTGACCTCTCGCCCCTCCCTGTCACGTGACCTCTCGCTCCTCCCTGTCAAGTGACCTCTCGCCACTCCCTGTCACGTGACCTCTCGCCCCTCCCTCCCTGTCATGTGACCTCTCGCCCCTCCCTCCCTGTCATGTGACCTCTTGCCCCTCCCTGTCATGTTACCGCTCACCCTCCCTGTCACGTGACCTCTTGCCCTCCCTGTCACGTGACCTCTCGCCCCTCCCTCCCTGTCACGTGACCTCTCACCCCTCCCTGTCATGTGACCTCTCTACCCCCCTCACTCCCTGTCACGTAACCTCTCGCCCCTCCTTCCCTGTCACGTGACCTCTCGCCCTCCCTGTCACGTGACCTCTCCACCCTCCCTACCTGTCACGTGACCTCTCGCCCCTCCCTACCTGTGATGTGACCTCTCCACCCTCCCTCCCTGTCACGTGACCTCTTGTCCTCCCTGTCACGTGACCTCTCCACCCTCCCTCCCTGTCACGTGACCTCTCGCCCTCCCTGTCACGTGACCTCTTGCCCCTCCCTCCCTGTGATGTGACCTCTCCACCCTCCCTCCCTGTCACGTGACCTCTTGCCCTCCCTGTCACGTGACCTCTCGCCCTCCCTGTCACGTGACCTCTTGCCCCTCCCTCCCTGTGATGTGACCTCTCCACCCTCCCTCCTTGTCACGTGACCTCTCGCCCTCCCTGTCACGTGACCTCTCGCCCCTCCCTCCCTGACATGTGACTTCTCGCCCCTCCCTGTCATGTGACCTCTCTACCCCCCTCCCTGTCACGTGACCTCTCGCCCCTTCCTCCCTGTCACGTGACCTCTCGCCCCTCCCTCCCTGTGATGTGACCTCTCGCCCCTCCCTCCCTGTGATGTGACCTCTCGCCCCTTCCTGTCATGTGACCTCTCGCCCCTCCCTCCCTGTCACGTGACCTCTCGCCCCTCCCTACCTGTGATGTGACCTCTCGCCCCTTCCTGTCATGTGACCTCTCGCCCCTCCCTCCCTGTCCTGTGAGTATGAGCGGGAGAGTCTGTAGAGGTGTGTGTCTCCATAAAAGTAAGAAATTGTGTAGTGTTTCCTCCTGGGCTGCATTTAAACTGCTGAGTAATCAATGACAATGCTGCATGCTAAGCTAGCGGTGCCGAACATTAGCGTTAGCATTAGCATCTATTTTATTGATAAACTTAGATGCAGTGTGTTTACATGTAATCAGATTGCACAGATGATTTATTGATGTAATCAGAATACACAGATGGTTTATTGATGTAATCAGATTACACAGATGATTTATTGATGTCATCAGATTACACAGATGATTTATTGATGTAATCAGATTACATAGATGATTTATTGATGTAATCAGATTACACAGATGATTTATTGATGTGCAGGCTAACTATAAGACTTTTGACTGGCTTGTCAAGCTCTTGATGTTTGTCATTTATGCATTTAATGATTATTTAAGAATGTGTACACATAGAAATTGAGTATACAAACTGACAGGAAGCACTTGATCTAACAGGAAGTACTTGAGCTAACAGGAAGTACTTGAGCTAACAGGAAGTACAACAATCAATCTTCCTGACAACAAACGTGACATCACTTCCTGTCGACGTGTGACATCACTTCCTGACAAAAAATGTGTGACATCACTTCCTGACTAAAAATGTGTGACATTATTTCCTGACAACAAATGTGTGACATCACTTCCTGTCGACATGCGACATCCTTTCCTGACAAAAAATGTGTGACATCACTTCCTGACAGTGGGTTTCAGTTCATATGCTGTTTATGAAAAAGTCTTATTTTGACTTTATTGATGAATTTAGTGAGAGGCAGTGTGTTTACATGTAATCAGATTACACAGATGATTTATTGATGTAATCAGACTACACAGATGATTTATTGATGTGCAGGCTAACTATAAAACTTTTGACTGTCTTGTCAAGCTCTTGATGTCATTTATGCATTTAATGATTATTTAAGAATGTGTACACATGGAAATTGAGTATAAAAGCCAAAGTTAAAGAAGCCTTTAGTGCTAAAAATTTACTGGTCCTGTTGTTGTACTGCAGACCAGGTCTTTCTATTTGGAACCAATGGATGGTGATCTTGCACCTGGAGCTACTGTGTCCACCCAACAACTAGCAGAAACTACTGGTCTGGTAGGAAGGTCCCTCACACACTCCATGATCATGCCACTCACTCCTTCTCCTAACTATAAATAAAGTATGATTGAGGTCGAAGAAAATGTTTTCAACCAGAGTGGGCTTCTAACCCAGCACCCTACTTTCCTAGTCAACAGTCTTTACTGGACTATGCTGGGTCATGTGAAGGGAAGATTTTGTTCCATACACAAATGTAATCGAGGACACCTTTCTCAGTAAAGTATGATGAAGGTGGAACAAAATACTGTCAACCAGATTGGGGTTTGAACCCAGCACCTTTTATTCAAAATCAACAGTCTTAACCACTCGGCTATCCTGGGTCTCATCACGAATGGATTTTGTTCCATACACAACTATATTGCGGACTCCTGACTCAGTAAAGTATGATGAAGGTGGAACAAAGTACTGTCAACCAGAGTGGGGTCTGAACCCAGTACTTTTCAGTCCAAGTCAACAGTTTTAACCACTGGGTTATCCTGGGTCATGTGAAGGGAAGATTTTGTTCCATACACAAATGTACACAAATGTTTACTACGACAGGTGTCATGATTATATTAGTGAATGAACCAGAATCTATACAGAACAAGACCCAGGAT
This sequence comes from Nerophis lumbriciformis, assembly GCF_033978685.3. Classification (NCBI taxonomy): domain Eukaryota; kingdom Metazoa; phylum Chordata; class Actinopteri; order Syngnathiformes; family Syngnathidae; genus Nerophis; species Nerophis lumbriciformis. The sequence goes on along the minus strand of NC_084571.2, from coordinate 18,021,292 downwards.
ATCTTAATTGTTAAAACTGCTGCCTCTCAGTCAGTAGTACTGGGTTTAAATGTAGATCTAGTTTTTTGTTTCACCTCTATCATGGTTTAATGATTGCATTTGGATATGAGAGAAAATCATATCTTGATGGGACCCAGGATAGTTCAATGGTCAACACTGTGGGCTCCCAATACAGGGGTACAGGGTTTAAACCCCAGACTGGTAATCAGTACTTTGGCTGTATGGCGTCAAGACGACATCCATTGTGGGCTGTTTCATCTCCCACACACACTCATGTTATCTTTCATCTCCCACACACTCATGCTATGTTTCATCTCATCACACACTCATGTTTCATCTCCCACACACACTCATGTTATGTTTCATCTCCCACACACACTAATGTTATGTTTCATCTCCCACACACACTCATGTTATGTTTCACCTCCATTACACACTCATGTTGTTTCATCTCCCACACACACTCATGTTATGTTTCATCTCCCACACACACTCATGTTATGTTTCACCTCCATTACACACTCATGTTATGTTTCTGTGATGGTACCGTGGAGAAGGAGACGGCACTGAGGCTGGGAAAGCGTTTAGCCTGGGGCGTATTTATTCAAAAGGAAATATCTATATAAATATATATATAATATTATATAGATATAATCTATATAATATATTATATTGTATATTATATTGTATAATATATGATATGATATGATATTATACTATATATATCAATATATGTATATATCAGATGTGTATGTAACCAACAGGAAATGGGTGTCAGACTATGTGTAGAATTTAACTGGAGGGTTTTACCGTAAGTGTTGGAGGTGCTTTCAGATAAGGGCAAGGCAGGCAGGGTTTGTCCAAGGGCCGGAAGCGTGGTCGGGAGGCAGGAGCGAGTCGTCGTAATCCGGGGGGCGAGCGAGGAGTCGAGAACCAGGAAGCACGAGGAAGACAGAGAAGATCCAGGAGCCCACGACACACAGCGTGACTCGGGGACGCACACAGGGAGCTGCGGGGTGCGGGAGTACACGACAATTAACGCAGGGAAAAACACAGAGATCAGGATCAAAAAGGCAACTAGGAAGCTGGCGACAAGCTTACGGTATGATGTACAGATTGCTACGTTCTGGCAAAGGATCTCTGGTGGCGGTTGTTTAAGTAGTCGTCCCTCTCATCGGGTGTGTTGATTGAAGATGGAACGCAGCTGCCTGCAGCAGCTTGAGGGACACGCGCGCGCGAGCGCGCTTGGAGATGCGCTCAGCGCGGTTCCCAGATGATTGCGCACTGGTGTGCGTCTGGGCCGTGACAGTACCCCCCACCTTATGCAAGACTCCAGACAAGCTACGGGGTGCATCCGGGTTGGCATGGTAAAAATTTTCTAGGAGAGAGGGGTCCGCGAGGTAGGAGGCCGGCACCCAGGATCGGTCCTCCGGTCCATAGCCTTCCCAGTCGACCAGGTAGACCAACCCTCTACCCTGCCGACGAACCCTGAGGATCTCCTTCACTGTCCAAACCCGATCACCGCTCTTGAGGACCCTGGGAGGAGGGGGGGCAGGGGTGGGGGGTGAGAGAAGGCTGATAGACACAGGCTTGATTTGGGACACGTGAAAACTTGGGTGGATCTTCATGGAAGATGGGAGAGAGAGACGAATGGCAGCAGGGTTGACAATGGCGTTGATGGGGAAAGGTCCCATGTAGCGGGGTGCCAATTTAGAGGACTGTACCTTGAGGTGGAGGTCCTTGGCCCGTAACATCACCTGCTGCCCGGGCTGATAGTAGGGTGCCGGGATGCGGTGCCTGTCGGCGTTGCGGCGCATCCTGTCCGATGTCTTCGCTAAGGCAGCCCGAGCAGTCCTCCAAATGGTCTGGCAGCGTCTAAGGTGGGCCTGGGTGGAGGGTACCGCTGCCTCGACCTCTTGCTGTAATAACATGGGTTGTTGGTATGTTGGTAGCCTAGAGAGCACTCGAAAGGGGACATACCTGTGGCGGAACTGGTCATGGAGTTAAAGGCATACTCCACCCAGGGTATGTATTTGCTCCAGTGAGAGCGTTGGCGGGCGGCGACGCAGCGGAACATTGTCTCTAACCCCTGGTTGGCTCTCTCTGCTTGTCCGTTACTCTGTGGGTGATAGCCAGAGGTGAGGCTGACCGTTTCCCCAATTCCCTTGCAGAATGACTGCCACACACGGGAGGTGAACTGGGGCCACGGTCAGAGAGGATGTCCTGGGGGATGCCGTGGAGTCTGACCACATGTCGGATGAGTAAGTCGGCAGTCTCAGCTGCGGAGGGAAGATTGGGGAGGGGGACAAAATGTGCAGCCTTCGAGAATCCATCAATTATGGTTAGGATAGTGGTATTACCTTGGGAGGCGGGGAATCCGGTCACAAAATCCAGAGCAATGTGAGACCAGGGTCGACCAGGAATAGGTAGGGGGCGTAAGAGTCCCGCCGGAGGGCTGTGGGAAGCCTTGTTGTGGGGGCACGTGGAACAAGCGGCGATGAACTCTCTGGTGTCGGTCTCCATAGATGACCACCAGAATTAGCGCCGGATAAATGATAGCCAGCGGTGGACCCCCGGGTGGGAAGTGAAGATACTGGAGTGACCCTAGTCCAGTACCTTGGATCAAAGGTCAGGTAGAACAAACTGTTGGGGGGTCCACCACCCGGTCCCGGGTTCACGAGGAGTGCCGCTTTTACCAGTGCCTCGATCTCCCAAGGGACCATCCCCACCACCCGGGCAGGGGGGAGAATGGGTTCGGCTGAGGGTGTGCTGATGGTCTCCACCGAGAACTGTCTGGAGAGGGCATCAGCCTTTGTGTTGCGGGAGCCTGGTCTGAATGAGAGCGTGTAGTCAAATCTACTGAAAAATTGTGCCTTACGTGCCTGACAGTCATTAAGTCTCTTGGCAGAGCGAATATGGATGAGGTTGCGATGATCGGTGAGTACCAGGAACGGATGCTTTGCCCCCTCCAGCCAGTGTCTCCACTCAGTTAGGGTGTCGTGTACTGCCAGCAGTTCCCGATTTCCTGCGTCGTAGTTGCGCTCCGATGGTGTGAGTCTTCTGGAAAAAAATGCACATGGATACAAGACATTATTCTCTCGGGCACGCTGGGAGAGTACAGCCCCGATACCCGAATCTGATGCGTCCACCTCGACGATAAATGGACAATCAGGATCGGGGTGGACGAGCACAGGTGCGGAGGTGAAGCTCCTCTTCAGCCCCTGGAAGCCGACACTGGCTTCCTTGGTCCATTGAAATGGGATGAGGGTGGAAGTGAGGGTATGGAGAAGAGCGGCCACCTTACTGAAGTCCTTTTTGAAGCGGCGGTAGAATCCTGCGAAGCCCAGAAAGCGTCTCAACTCCGTCCGTGTGAATGGCTGTGGCCACTCCATTACTGCCTCCACCTTTTTGGGGTCCGCCTTGATGTGTCCCTCTTGAATAATGTGACCCAGAAAGTTAACTGAAGAATTGTGGAACTCACATTTCTCGGCCTTGACGAACAGGCGGTTCTCCAGTAGATGCTGCAGGAACAGTCGGACATGCTGTTGGTGTTCCTGTAGGGTTTTAGAAAAAATAAGAATGTCATCAAGGTACACCACAACAAACTGGTCCAACATGTCCCGCAGTACGTCGTTGACCAGGGCCTGGAAACCGCCGGGGCGTTCATCAGGCCGAAGGGCATTACCCTGTATTCGGTGGTACGCGTTGCAGAGATCCAATTTACTGAAAACTGTGGCGGGTGCGAGTGGCTCGAAGGAAGAGCTCAGGACAGGGAAGGGATATCTGTTCTTGATCGTGATGTTATTCAGTTGGCGGTAGTCAATACAGGGGCGTAGAGATCCGTACTTCTTGCCCACAAAGAAGAATCCTGTTGCCACCGGGGACTTAGAGGGGGTATTGATGCCGGAGGCGAGAGAGTCCGAAATGTAGTCCTGTATGGCCTTCTTCTCGGGCAGGGACAGATTGTATAGGCGGCTAGATGGGAGGACAGCATTGGGAACTAGGTTTATGGAGCAATCATATGGTCGATGCGGGGGAAGGGAGAGTGCCTGTTCCTTGTTGAAGACCGCGGCAAGGTCTCCCACACACATTCATGTTATATTTCAACTCCAACACACACTCATGTTATGTTTAATTTCCCACACACTCATGTTATGTTTCAACTCCATCACACACTCGTGTTATGTTTCAACTCCATCACACACTCATTGTATGTGCTAGTTATTGTGCACATAGAGTTGAAACATTAAGTCAATGATAATAATAATCAAGAATAAATAGTCAATGATGACACCTCAGGGGTACGTGTGTGTGTGTGTGTGTGTGTGTGTGTGTGTGTGTGTGTGTGTGTGTGTTCTGGCAATGCTTGCTTAATGGGGACATCACTCTGTTTAAACAGTCACCTTTAGGGGACCTTTGACGGTATGGGGACAAAAAAACAGGTCCCCTAAAGGGAAACCTTTTTAAATGATAGTAAAATCCATTCTGAAGATGCCTAAGTGATTTTTAAGCTTTGGCCCATAAAACATGTTTACTGGTTAGTTTGAGTGTGAGACATTTGCACAGCAGCCCCCTCATCGGGCTGTAGCTGGTACTGCACTCGCCTTTCTTCTCATACCTCTCCCGTGTATAGTTAATCACTTCCACCTGGTCGCCATAACAAAGGTGGTTCGTCTGCAGGAGATGTCGGCTAATGGGATACGAAAATAAGCTTAAAGTTTAAGTTAAAACGAAAAGGTAAGCACATCTTTCTTATAAATGGAGGTTATTGACTATCATTTTACAAGAACAATTTGTTCATAACCAAGTTAAGCCAAAAGTTTTATCAATGTTGTTTTCACAAAAAGCCTGTACTTATTTTGTCATCTCAACTTATATATATTACTACAAAGAGTTAAGGATATATTTATTTGAGGGCAACTTAGAGAAAATTTACCAACAGGTGCATTTAATTAAGAACATCAGCCTTGCTCCTAGAAACCTTTTGAATCACTTTGTGTTGCTTTTTTCTTTTTATTTGGACTGGTTTATAGTCAAAGTAGCTCTATTTTAATGCTAATTGGTTGTCTATAAGGACTTCTAAGAAGTTATATGTATAGGTATGATCAGGGGCGGATTAAGACATTTTGGCCCTCTGGGCCTGACATGGTCTTGGCCCCTCAACCCCGCGCGTGCACGCGCACACACACGCACGCACTATGCAAGAAATACTGTATACTGTGAACAGACATGCACACTGTACTGTACAGAAGAGTGCACATACTGCACACACACTATTAGGTATACCACACAGACAAGCACAGGTTTCACACAGACACAGGTAGGGGGAGGGGATAAATGGCCTAAAAATAAAAATTTTGGAAAATGATTACGCCCACTTCAGTGATGGTGCATTGGGTCATTTGAGAGATATTATGTATTGGAAGTTGGTACCTATCATGAAATAAACCCCCCACCCCACCCAAAAAACTAAATTGGACATGATTTTTGCCCCCTTTTCCTCCCTTCTATCATTAAAAATAAAATAATATCTTAGGAAAACACTTTGGCATAACGGCAGCTGTGCAGCAAATTAAAGCTCAAAGTCTGTATCTATTTTGTGGGAAAGCTTGAGGAGGAGAAGGAGAAAGGTAAAATGATAACACATGCATCGGAGAGCACCACAAAGAAAGGTGTAGGCCAGTTCATGGTACAAGGGCTGCATGCAGGTCAAGATAGCCCATTTCCTCTGCCTGTCTTACCCATTCACCGAGAGACCACTGAGGACATAGAAATGCAAGTGGATATGGGGTTCGAAATACTGGCGTCGGTCAGAGGAGTCAATGTGGAGGATGTTTATAAACTTGTAGATGCACATATGACTGACAGCACAGAGCACAACAAAGGCTTTTCAAAGCTGTTGGCAGAGATGAACAACTTGGAAAAACCAGCAGGGCAGATCTTTTGTGGCACCCACACTACACTGGGCTTCAGCAGTGCCATGAATAAAGTGATGCGGTTGGCGGAGGCCGATATGAAGATGGAGCAAGTGCTACAGAGTTTCATGGTGGATCTGGATGTAGACAGCAAGAATGCTATAGTGGCTGGACAGGCACTGGACATGTCCTGAACTCAGTGTCAGACGTGGCTGCCGAATACTTGGATGAAGTGAAGCAGCTGACAGATCTCATGCTGCCCCATCTGAAGACTGTCCTGGCCAGGCAGAGGATGGACTATGGGATGGATGAGGAGACCTTCCCAATGGACCCTGTCAGTGAACAGGCTAGTAACATTGATGGCACCCCTGTGCACAACATTGGGATGGAGAGACAATGTGGCAAGGTGGACTACAGACTGAAGAAGTTGGGCACACTGAACGCAGTCAATAGGTCAATAATTTTACAGAAGAGCCAGGAGCTTCAGAGGTTTCAAGGCAGCAGCACAAGCAAAAAGAGAGGTTGAACTCAACTGGAGTAAACTCATGAAGGCAAAATTCGAGAGTTGGGCTGACGAGAAACAAGAGATGGCTCAAAGACAGGAGAAGAAGAGACTAGACATGCTGGACACACTGAAATCTTTTGGTGTCCCCTTCACGATAGTGGGGAAGTTGAAAAGTTCCTTGTCGATGAAAGTCTGAACAAGAATGCAAAGCTGCAGAGAATGAAGCTTGAGGTTCAGTTTGCCAGAGAAAGCACCAAGCTTCTGCCTAAAGTCAATCCTATCTTCAGAATCCAGGTGACAGACAGTTCCCAGAAATGGTGAAAGTGCAATTCTCCCAGTCATAATGGATACTTAGAATTTTATGGTGGTGGTAAGTATTCATGAAAACAGGTAGCCTAACATTAGTGAATGGGTGAATTCTGGAAATAACAACCTAAAAATCTTACACAGTGCACCTTTAAGCAAGGGGTTTCTTTCGTGCTTTCAATTTCGCAAAATCATCCACCACATCATTGAAGTCCAACTCTCTTGTCAGCTCACTCTCAATTGCCATTAGAGATAACGCATTTAATCTTTTCTGAGTCATTCTTGTGCGCAGCTCATTTTTGACTCTTGACAAAAGAGAGAATGAGCGTTCTCCCTCACAGTTACTGACCGGTAGAGTGAGAAAAATCTGTAGTGCAATGTATGTATTAGGAAACGTAGGCTGTAGTCCAAAATTTATTATTGTTTTGAGCAGTCCTGAAGGGGTCCTCTCCTCATCAGTGTTGTTGAGCTGTATAAAAGATTTGAACTGTATAAGCTCCTGTCCAAGACTTTCATTGAGGTCAGATGAGTATGATTCAGTGAGAATCTTGGCCTTGTGAAGGACTGAAGCATTGGACTCTGTATCCAAAGAGAAAGGGACACTGAACAAATTGTTCAGATGTTTGTAGGCCTCCAGACGGTGATTAAGGCTTGAACTCAGTTGATCAATAGAGGCAATAAATGTCTCTATTTGAAACAGTTGCCTTCCCTCAAGCACAACATCTGGGGATGCTGATTCATCAGCAAACTTTTTACGTTTCTTCGTCCGTTCAGCCCTGTAAGATGGGGTGCCACCCAACATGTTTAAGGCTTTCTGCTCAAAATGATCAAATAGATCTCTTTGGGAGAGAACAAAGGTGCGCAGAGATTCCAGCAATCTAACTGCTGTACCAAGGTCCATGTCTGCTTTTTGAAGTTGCAGACTTGTGGCCTGAAATCTGGACAGAACAGTGTCCCAAAAGCCTGCCATGAAGGCCATCTCAAGTGAATCCAGCTTCCGCACTAGACTGTCAGCTTCAGTTTGTGTGTCTCGTTTCTCTGTGTCATCAGTGGAAATACCCTGTAGTGCTGCTCTTATTTTACTGTAGTTCTGCCACAGTGCTTTGGTAGATTCTGCACGGCAACTCCAACGCGTGTTGGATAAAGCTTTAAGTGTGAGATCTATGTTGGAATTGCCAAATACCCTGTCCCATCGGTGTGTGGATGCAGTTATGAAGTTGTAAATAGACTGAATCAAGTCAAAATACTTAGAGACTTCATTTCCACATCTGTCAATGCTGTTGACTCCCACCAAATTCAAAGAGTGAGCTGCACATGGAATATAGTGTATTAATGGGTTGCTTTTCTTTAAGTGAGCCTGCAACCCATTATACCTCCCTGACATGTTGCTGGCATTGTCATAAGCCTGCCCCCTGCAATTTGACAGCTCTAACCCTAGATTTTCCAACACAGACATGACACAGTTAGCCAAACTTTCACCTGTATGGCTAGTAATGGGCTCAAAACCCACAAAGCGTTCAACAACACTGCCCTCTTTGCTAACAAAACGGAATATGAATGTCAATTGGTCCACATGAGATAAATCTGGGGTTGAATCCACAATGATAGAGTAGTATTTGCTTGCTTGCAGTTCATCTGCTATAGCCTGTTTGGTTTTTGCACCCATCAATTCAATGAATTCCTCACAAATGGTGGAGGACAGATATGAGGTATTACCTCGACCCATCTGCCCAAACTTTCTGATGTGATCCTTTAGAAAGGGATCAAATTCAGCCAGGACCTCCAGAATACCAAGGTAGTTCCCATTGAGAGGAGACCCTAACGATTCATTTTTACCCCTAAATGCAAGGCCCCTTTCTGCAAGGAATTTAATGACTGCAACAACTCTTTGTAACACCTGCCTCCAATAGCTGCTCTCTGCCTGAAACTGTTTGAACAGGTCTGCATCAACTGTGGCACCCGTGGCGCGGTTCAAGACTGCTTGCATGCAGGTTATGTGCTCAGCACTTCGCTCATGTTCACCAAATCTTTCTGAGTGTTTCCAATCACAATAGCCTGTCACAAAAGAATGCGTTTTTGGGGGAAACAGTTTGCATGCAAAGCAGTAAACATTTCCAGTAGAGGGAGAGTACATCATCCACTCTCTTTGTACTCGTTGTCCATTGGGCAGGTGTGAAGTAAAATGTTCATTGTTTAGGCATCGGGTTTTGCCTCCTAGCCCACTGTTCCTAACAGAAGCTGGATATCAATCAATCAATCAATCTTTATTTATATAGCCCTAAATCACAAGTGTCTCAAAGGGCTGCACAAGCCACAACGACATCCTCGGTACAAAGCCCACATACGGGCAAGGAAAAACTCACCCCAGTGGGACGTCGATGTGAATGACTATGAGAAACCTTGGAGAGGACCGCATATGTGGGTAACCCCCCCCCTCTAGGGGAGACCGAAAGCAATGGATGTCGAGTGGGTCTGACATAATATTGTGAGAGTCCAGTCCATAGTGGATCCAACATAACAGTAAGAGTCCAGTCCATAGTGGGGCCAGCAGGACACCATCCCGAGTGGAGACGGGTCAGCAGCGCAGAGATGTTCCCAGCCGATGCACAGGCGAGCGGTCCACCCCGGGTCCCGACTCTGGACAGCCAGCACTTCATCCATGGCCACCGGACCTGTGCCCCCCCCCTCAAGGAAAAGGGGAGCAGAGGAGAAAAGAAAAGAAACGGCAGATCAACTGGTCCAACAGGGGGGCTATTTAAAGGCTAGAGTATACAAATGAGTTTTAAGATGGGACTTAAATGCTTCTACTGAGGTAGCATCTCTAATTGTTACCGGGAGGGCATTCCATAGTACTGGAGCCCGAATAGAAAACGCTCTATAGCCCGCAGACTTTTTTTGGGCTCTGGGAATCACTAATAAGCCGGAGTTCTTTGAACGCAGATTTCTTGCCGGGACATATGGTACAATGCAATCGACAAGATAGGACGGAGCTAGACCGTGTAGTATTTTATACGTAAGTAGTAAAACCTTAAAGTCACATCTTAAGTGCACAGGAAGCCAATGCAGGTGAGCCAGTATAGGCGTAATATGATCAAACTTTCTTGTTCTTGTCAAAAGTCTAGCAGCCGCATTTTGTACCAACTGTAATTTTTTAATGCTAGACATAGGGAGACCCGAAAATAATACGTTACAGTAGTCGAGACGAGACGTAACGAACGCATGAATAATGATCTCAGCGTCGCTAGTGGATAAAATAGAACGAATTTTAGCGATATTACGGAGATGAAAGAAGGCCGTTTTAGTAACACTCTTAATGTGTGATTCAAACGAGAGAGTTGGGTCGAAGATAATACCCAGATTCTTTACTGATTCGCCTTGTGTAATTGTTTGGTTGTCAAATGTTAAGGTGGTATTATTAAATAAATGTTGGTGTTTAGCAGGACCGATAATCAGCATTTCCGTTTTCTTGGCGTTGAGTTGCAAGAAGTTAGCGGACATCCATTGTTTAATTTCATTAAGACACGCCACGGATAATGGCTGTGACGGTTGTGAAATGATTTTGCACCTCTTTGAATAAGAACTTCCTTCATTGACTCAGTGAGGGTATCAGCCCATTTAGCGGGATCACTAGGTAGAGTTGTCACTGTAGATGGTGTTGAAGAAAGATTCAACTCATTTTCTATGCTGTCCAGAGGTGCAGTGACCTCACATTCATCCGAGCAACTGGCTACTGCTGAGTTGGTTGAATCATTAGCATCCGAAGCATTTGGTTCAGTGCGTACACTTGTAGTGGTCTCAGGATCTTGGGAGCTACATGCTAGCTCAGGTGCATTGCTAACCTTAGCTGAATTTGCAGTAGCATTTATAGAATTGCTTTCAGCAGATGTCTTTGTACTGAAGAAGCTGGAGATATTTGGAACACTCTCAAGTAAAACTGATTCCTTTTTTTTCTTTTCTTGCTGAATTTTTTTTCTAGCTCCTCCACTTAGACGTTTATGATCCATATTTCCCTTCTTTCTGTGCACATTGGCTCTTTGCCTATCACAACAGCTTAACCAACTGTGTGTGTGTGTGTGTGTGTGTGTGTGTGTGTGTGTGTGTGTGTGTGTGTGTGTGTGTGTGTGTGTGTGTGTGTGTGTGTGTGTGTGTGTGTGTGTGTGTGTGTGTGAGTGATGCAATTTTCAAAACTAGCAATCTAGCATTAACAGTCAAAAGCAGAAATCAGCTGATTTCTATAAGAACTGATAACAGATTTCCAATCAATGCTAAACTCAGACAGCGAAAGTCACTAGATGACGTTTTGAGTCGCCAGTCATGTATGGCCAAAAGTCTCTAAATCGAATGCCAACGTTGCTTAATCGCCAACACACTGGGACTCACTGAAGGACTGACAGTGAATAAAAAAAGATGATTAAGATAATTGTGTACTTTTTTCTTCTGATATTTTCACTAAGGACCCCAAGCTATCTGCATGCAGCAACAATGTCTGACAGACAGGAGAGCGGAGTGGTCAGTGATGAATGGCAAGGGAACAGACTGATTTGTACTGAGGAGAAAGAGAGAGCCAATTACAGTGAAATAAATTCCAAAAGAGCCAAGTGACTAGCTGAAGGCAGGGACAAATGCCTTGGAGTGACCAACAAGAGTGCAAAGTACCAAATGGCAAAATGTGGGAAGACCAACAGGCAGATCTGCTTTTACCACTTATCTTCACAACCAAAAAGTCGCTAAATGATGTTTTCAGTCGCTAGCCAGGTATGGCCAAAAGACGCGAAATCTAGCGGTAAAGTCGCTCAATCACACTGACAGTGAAACAAATAATTTTTAAAAAGATAGTAATCGTACTTTTTTTTTTTTCTTGTACTTTTGTCTTCTTTCTTAATATTTCTCAAAGGACACCAAAATGTCGCTATCTGCAGGCAGCTTGCTAGCTATGATGGCAGCAACAATGTACCTTAGAGTGACTGACCAACAAGAGCTCAAAGTACCTAATGGCAAAATGTGGAGAGACAGACACAATAAATTGCATTAAGATGAAGAGAACTGTTGCTATTATTAATTTTAACAACAACCAGAAAGTCGCTAAATGTCACCAGCCAGGTATGGCCAAAAGTCGCTTAATTGGCCACACACAGTAACAGAGAAACAAACAAACAAAAAAAAAGATCATAAAGATAATAGTTGTACAACTTTGTGTACTTTTGTCTACTTTCTAAATATTTTCACAAAGGACACCAAAATGTTGCTATCTGCAGGCAGCTTGCTGGCTATGATGGCAGCAACGATGTCTGCCAGACAGGAGAGAGTGGTCAGTGACGATCGAATCGAGAAAATGACAAAATGGGTCAAAGACCAAAAAGTTATTAACTGACAGCAGTGACAAATGTCAGACTGTAAACTTTTTTGAAAGAAAAGGACAAAATGGGAAGATGCTGATAATAACAGCAAAATGGAAAATATAAGAATTTCCAAGTAATGCTCAACTCAAGTGTGTGTGTGTCGTGTGTGTGTGCGCGTTAAACTTCTTGTGGAATGATTTCAAATTATCTCTGAGTCTGAACTGAGGGAAAGGAAACCAAATTTTGAGCAGTCACTCACGAGTTCAAAGTACCAAATGAGGAGATTCTAAAAGAACAGACCGGTTTATGAAAGACTCGATGGGGGAGGGGCACAGCTAAGAATACTTGAGTGAGATTCTGTGATCCAAATTCGAGATAGAGCTTTTTGATAATGATAATTTGTCAGAGTAAGGTTGTGTAATCAAAATTTGAGAATGAGCTTTGCCAATCAATCAAAAATATTTGCATTAAGTTCTGTGATCAAAATTCAGAAATAACCTTTAATAATTGATAAAGAATATGTGAGTGAGGTTGTGTGATCCAATTTGAGAATTAGCTTTGATAATAATGATTGAGAGCCTCTGGCCCTCTGTGGATCGTGGCCGCGGGGCCAAGTTGGCCTGGCCCCTTGGGGCCTCTGACCCTCTATGGATCGGGGCCAAGTTGGCATGACCCCTCGGGGCCTCTGGCCCTCTATGGATCGTGGCCGCGGGGCCAAGTTGGCCTGACCCCTTGGGGCCTCAGGCCCTCTGTGGGTCGCGGCCGCGGGGCCAAGTTGACCTGGCCCGTTGGGGCCTCTTACCGTCTATGGATCGTGGCCGCGGGGCCAAGTTGACCTGGCCCCTTGGGGCCTCTGGCCTTCTGTGGGTCGAGGCCGCGGGGCCAAGTTGGCCTGGCCCTTTGGGGCCTATGACCCTCTGTGGGTCGTGGCCCCGGGGCCAAGTTGACCTGGCCCCTTGGGGCCTCTGACCGTCTATGGATCATGGCTGCGGGGCCATGTTGGCCTGGCCCCTTGGGGCCTCTGGCCCTCTGTGGGTCACAGCCGCGGGGCCAAGTTGACCTGGCCCCTTGGGGCCTCTGACCCTCTATGGATCATGGCCGCGGGGCCAAGTTGGCCTGGCCCCTTGGGGCCTAAGATTATTATTTTTGCAAAAGTAGTTTTGCATGCGTCACGGCCGCGGGGCCAAGTTGGCCTGGCCCCTTGGGGCCTCTGGCCCCCTGGGCCTGGGCCCGGTAGGCCCGTTCATTAATCCACCTATGGGTATGATGGACATTGGAGATTTAGGATATTTTAAAAACCTCACACTGATTTTGTTTCACACATTTTAGATGAAAGACAGATGTCCTGGCTCAATAAGTCCTCCAGCCTGTGACAGCACAACAGTAGACCGCATGGACTTGGACATAAACAGCATAACACCTGATGTCACTGGAACAGAGGAACCCTGCTCAAGTCAGGAAACAATTGACACCGTAGTTGTTTGTGCTCCCCTCAAAAACATGGAAAAAGAGTTTACAACAAAATACATTATTGCTTGTATTGCAGTAAGCCTTATGCCAAGATGGCAAGGCATCTAGAAAGTGCACACAAAAACACATTGGAAGTAGCCACAGCTCTTAGCTTTCCAACAAGTTACATGGAGAGAAGGAAACAGCTAGAGTATATTCGTAATAAAGGGAACTATGCTCACAAGGCTGCTATTATGGAGTCAGGAAAGGGTGAACTAGTGCCATTCAAATGACCACTTATAGAAGCTAAAGGAAATGATTTTATGCACTGTGCATATTGCCAAGGACTGTTTACCAGAAAGGTACTGTGAAGACACATGCGAAGTTGTCGCCTCAAACCTGCATCAGTCACCCGAAAACCAGGAAAGAACCGTGTCCAGTCCATGTCCACATATACTGAGCCTGTGCCTTCAAGTATATCCAAACAACTGTGGGGAGTAATAAGTGCCATGGTTCCTGATCCAATCACAGAAATAATAAAAAATGACCATGTCATCACAGATGTTGGGCAGCACCTGTTGAACAAAAGTGGTATGTCTGTTATGATCCGCTGCCCGGATCATATTTCTGTTTGGGTTTTCAGGTCACGTGTGTATTCTGTTAGTCTTGGACTCATTTTGTTCCTGTCTGTGCACCTTTGAGTTGGTTACCATAGTTACATATTACTTCCACCTGCCGCTTGTGTTTCTGACGCGTTCTTGTTTGTAATCACTGACATTATTTAAGCCTGCCTTTTCCAGTCAGTCAGTCTGGCTTCTTTATTTGCATCACGCGACTGCCACGTAAGTTTGTTCTTGTCTCCTAGCCCCTGCTAGTTGTCACAGCCTGTGCTAAGTGTTAGCCTTAGTTTCCGGTGCGCTCAGCACCTCATCCAGTCTATTTGTTTTCTGTTTTGTACCTGTTTTGTGTTGTTTTATTATTAAATCAAGTTGATACCTGCAAGTCCTGTCTGGATTCGTCCTTTGCATCTTGGGAGAACAAAACCCTGCATCATCATGCGCCCCGAACGTGACAAAAAGAAGCCAGCACCTCGTTCTCTCGCATCGGACAGCAAGGAGTCTTCGCCTCGCCGTCAGAACGCGTCGCTCCCGAAGACTCCTCTTCCGGACAGCAGCACGCCAAAAGCAGCCCAGTCTTCCCCTCTGAGGTTTGGTAATTCCATTCATGTTTGTGCCCAACAATTTTCCGACTGGGCTGTGAGCCAGAGGGAGACCCGCGCTGTTGACATTATGACGCTGCCTAATGATGTCATCTCGCCCACTAGGGATGATGTCAGAGACCAAGATTTTTTTTTAGATTCTGTTTACTCCCTCTGTCAGCCCCCCACTAAGGACTTTGTTTCTAGAATTAATCCTTATGAGAAATTTTTTTCAAAATTTAGATTTTTTTCAGTCTCCTGTTTTCCAAGCCCCGCCTCCAGTGACTTTGGCTCCGCCCCAAGTGACTAATGCTCCCAGAAATTGACTTTTTGGACAAGTGAGAGGGGAGGAGTCTACCCCCCTCCTGACCTCTCTCCACCCACCCCTAAAGACGATTCCAGACCACAGGGAGCGCGTCTGGTATCCGCTTCTTGAGGGGGGGGGGGGCTAGTGCTGGGAGCTGTGCTATTGGGGTAGCACAGCAGCGCCCAGCCAAGCCACAACCTCCAGCCAGGCCACTTCTGCCTAAGTCACGGCTAGCACCTGCCCCTAGACTGGTTTCCGCACCAGCACCTGCCCCTAGGATGGTTTCCGCACCAGCACCTGCCCCTAGGCTGGTTTCCGCACCAGCACCTGCCCCCAGGCTGGTTTCCGCACCAGCACCTGCCCCCAGGCTGGTTTCCGCACCAGCACCTGCCCCCAGGCTGGTTTCCGCACCAGCACCTGCCCCCAGGCTAGCTCTAAGGCAAGCTCCAGTACCCGCTCCCAGGCAAGCTCCGGTACCCGCCCCTGCTCCCAGGGCGACGACGACTCCTGCTTCCACGACGTCAACTGCTCCTGCTTCCACTGCGACGACTGCTCCTGCTTCCACGGCGGCTACGTCGACTCCTCCTGCTTCCACGGCGGCGACGTCAACTCCTGCTGCGGCCTCGCCTACCTCGATGACGATGCCTGCCGCTTCCACGCCGACGTCTGCTCCTTCCTCGTCTCCGGCGGGCCTTCCCACGGCGCCGCCGCCAGCGTCGTCGCCTCCACGACCTCCGGCTGGCCAGCTGCGCAAACAGCCATCAGACACCGGCATGCAGCCCTCTCAGGGGTTAATTCTTGTACGCCCACGAATTGGGCGTAAGACTCAAAGACTGCTGAAGATCTGGGGTCACTCCCGCCCACCTCTTCGTCGGCCACAAATGTGGCCTTTCCGTGGTCGCCCGCCTCACCTACGGCAGCGGCGTTCCATTCGCCGCCGCCACCTGACTCTTCCCCGGTGGATTCGGGGACACGTGGCCTGGCGACCCTCCGCCAAGTCCTCCCTCCGCCCTCCCTTGACTCTTGAACTGTCGTGTAGTTGGTGGGTTTTAGTTTTTCCAGGGGACATCTGGAATCTGTCCCTTAAGGGGGGGGGGACTCTTATGATCCGCTGCCCAGATCATATTTCTGTTTGGGTTTTCAGGTCATGTGTGTATTCTGTTAGTCTTGGACTCATTTTGTTCCTGTCTGTGCACCTTTGAGTTGGTTACCATAGTTACATATTACTTCCACCTGCCGCTTGTGTTTCTGACGCGCACTTGTTTGTAATCACTGACATTATTTAAGCCTGCCTTTTCCAGTCAGTCAGTCTGGCTTCTTTATTTGCATCACGCGACTGCCACGTAAGTTTGTTCTTGTCTCCTAGCCCCTGCTAGTTGTCACAGCCTGTGCTAAGTGTTAGCCTTAGTTTCCAGTGCGCTCGGCACCTCATCCAGTCGGTTTGTTTTCTGTTTTGTATCTGTTTTGTGTTGTTTTATTATTAAATCAAGTTGATACCTGCAAGTCCTGTCCGGATTCATCCTTTGCATCTTGGGAGAACAAAACCCCGCATCATCATGCGCCCCGAACGTGACAATGTCAGCAAAAAATCAACAATGTGTCAGAGAGAAGATGCGGGAATTAGGAAGACTGATTCATAATACCAGGAGAACTACCTTGATAAAATTGAGGATTTTATGAATCCTAAGAATTACTTAAAGCTGTCAAAGGTGTCAAATGTACTTGTGGCTATGATAGTGACACTAACAAATTCTAGATTCCATCACTGGCAAATAAACTTGGGAATTCCCTGGTTAAAGTCAGCAAACTCTTGAAAGCACAAGGTTTGATAATGAACAATGAAGAGCTGGTAAGGAATGCCACTCGGTTTCGAGATGTCCACCGTGAGAAGTGGAACGAGTTGATCTCTGCAGCAACCCTGAGGAACATAGCTGAAGGAAAGTGGAATGCATTACAACTTATGCCCCTCACTGAGGATGTTCAAAAAATGCATCAGTTTTTCAGTCAAATGCATGATGAGTGCAGCAGTACGCTATCTGAACATTATTCCACAAAGGCCTGGTCAGACCTGACAAAAGTATGTTTGACACAGATCATCCTCTTTAACAGACGAAGAGAAGGGGAGGTAGCAGCCATGAACTTGTTGGCTTTTTTGTCAAGAGACACAACTGACCCTCATGAAGATGTTGACTGGGCTCTCTCTGAAGTGGAAAAAAAACTGTGCAGACATTTTTCAAGGATTGTCATCAGGGGAAAACGAGGCAGACCTGTTCCTATTCTCTTGACTCCAAAAATGGTGTGTGCATTAGAACGTCTCATTAAGTACAGAGAAACTTGTGGGGTTCTCAGACAACATGTCAATACTCATTTTTGTGGTTTATTAAATGTATTCGACAGTATTCGCAGTAGTTTTAATGACAATATGTCTTAATATTCTGTTATTTAGAATTTTTTCTGAAGTTCCATTTGGTTATCACTCCAGAAGTGCAGGTGGTATGGTAAGCATGACACTATGGTAAGCATGACACTGAATGTTTATTACATTGAACCAACAGAAGAGGAGGCCTTTCCAACCACTGAGGAGGAGGCAATCCCACCCCCCAAGAGACTGACACAACTTTCAAAAGAAGAGGAGGTATCATCAGGAGATCGTGCAGTGAGACATTCTTCCAAAGGTAAACTTTATACATAAACGTTTTTTTTAGTCAAGTTTTATCATTCTTTGTTTTCTCACAAATAATGCAAATGCATATGTATGCATTGTTCTCTGTGGGTTAGAGACATTAAAGGAAACAAATGTATAACTTAATTTCTTAATCTTGTTTTATTTATTTTATTTTCATACACATATTTTGTACGGTCACTTGCAGGTAAAGCTGCCCAGAAAAGAAGACCCTGGACACAGAAAGAGGTGAAGGCTGTCGAGAAGCACATGAAGCATTTCATCCCTTCTGGTATTGTACCAGCAAAGAGTGACTGTTTAAAATGTTTGAGGGCCGAATCGGAAGCTCTCCAAAACCGGGAATGGCAAGTATTGAAGTTCTATGTGTACAACCGCATTACGGCCTACAAAAGGAGATTGCAGGTAAAATAGTAGATTAAGAGATAATCAGCAAGACTGGTTAAGTAGAACAGTTTTTGTATGTTCTTTATGTTCAATGTTGTTAAAAATAAAAAGTAAAAAAAAAAGTTTAAATTAGTTTGGATTTTATTTCTTTAGTTTAAGGTAAGATAAGATAATCCTTTATTGATCCCACAACCATACTTGCCAACCCTCCCGAAATTCAGCGCCTCTCCCGAAAGCCTCCCGGGACAAATATTCTCCCGAAAATCTCCCGATTTTCAGCCGGAGCTGGAGGCCACGCCCCCTCCAGCTCCATGCGGACCTGAGTGAGGACAGCCTTTTTTCACGTCCGCTTTCCCACGATATAAACAGCGTGCCTGCCCAATCACGTTATTCCATACGAGGCGTCCGGCATACCGCCGATGAGCAAGTTGCAGACGGAGAAGATCTTCTCGGCGTCCATGTTGGCGCACACGTTGCCAACGCTGGTCAGGCTGCTGAGGGTGAAGTAGAGGGCGGCGATGTACGAGCTGCGCACCGACGGGCCGCCGACCGTGTTGTTGACGTAGGGCATCTCCAGGCGTTTGCCCAGCTCATGGAGCCATCCTTGGGGAAGAGACGGGAGGACAACAGGGTGACAAGAACTAAACCATCCAGACTAGAGATAAATTGTATTATGGTTATCTTACCTAAAAATAAATATATTTATTAATTTTAAAGGGGAACATTATCACAATTTCAGAAGGGTTAAAACCATTAAAAATCAGTTCCCAGTGGCTTATTTTATTTTTCGAAGTTGTTTTCAAAATTTTATTCATCACGCAATATCCCTAAAAAAAGCTTCAAAGTGCCTGATTTTAACCATCGTTATATACACCCGTCCATTTTCCTGTGACGTCACACAGTGATGCCAACACAAACAAACATGGCGGATAGAACAGCAAGCTATAGCGACATTAGCTCGGATTCAGACTCGGATTTCAGCGGCTTAAGCGATTCAACAGATTACGCATGTATTGAAACGGATGGTTGTAGTGTGGAGGCAGGTAGCGAAAACGAAATTGAAGAAGAAACTGAAGCTATTGAGCCATATCGGTGTGAACCGTATGCAAGCGAAAACGACGAAAACGACACGACAGCCAGCGACACGGGAGAAAGCGAGGACGAATTCGGCGATCGCCTTCTAACCAGCGATTGGTATGTGTTTGTTTGGCATTAAAGGAAACTAACAACTATGAACTAGGTTTACAGCATATGAAATACATTTGGCAACAACATGCACTTTGAGAGTGCAGACAGCCCATTTCAGGCGCGCTGAGAACATATATTTTTCCACGATTTCAGCACTCAGGTTAACCATACCTAAATAGACACAAAATACTGCATTACACAAGACTACCCGAATGTACTCGAATGATTGAAAAAAATAAATGTTTTTAAGCTAAATTATTGGTAAACACAGTTTATGTATAATAATTTACGTAAAACCGCGAGTAATGAATAAAGTTTTCATCAATGAATATATTCTGTAGACATACCCTCATCCGTTCTCTTTTCCTGAAAGCTGATCTGTCCATTTTTGGAGTTGATGTCAGCATCTGCTTTGAGTGTCGCAGGATATCCACACATTCTTGCCATCTTTGTCGTAGCATAGCTTTCGTCGGTAAAGTGTGCGGAACAAACGACTGACCATTTCGTCGGCTTTCCCCACAGCCTCGTATTTTGAACAAATTTTGTCCAATTTCTTGCCACTTTCGCATCTTTGGGCCACTGGTGCAACTTGAATCCGTCCCTATTCGTGTTGTTACACCCTCCGACAACACACCGACGAAAGTGAGAAAATGGCGGATTGCCGTGACGTCATCGCTCCAAGAGCGAATAATGGAAAGACGTTTAATTCGCCAAAATTCACCCATTTAGAGTTCGAAAATCGGTTAAAAAAATATATGGGCTTTTTTCTGCAACATCAAGGTATATACTGACGCTTACATAGGTCTGGTGATAATGTTCCCCTTTAAAAAAAAAAAAGAAAAAAAACTATATTTGATGTTTTTGCTAAAAACATCAAAATTAATTCTATTTTTTTTTGTATTTTTTCTGACTCCTTATTACATCCAGACATAGAATTATACATTAAAATAAACATATTTGAAATAATTAATTTTAAATGATCATAATGATTCATTTAAAATGACCATATTTAATTATTAAAATAATTGCTTGTTTATCAACAACTTTAGCATTTTATTCATTACATTTTGAAGCTCTCAGAAGCCAAGTTATGTTATATTCCTTAAGATTTATTTATGCAAGTTTGAAGTATCAATTATCTAAATACAGTTTTGTTTGCATATTTTCAGGATGTAGATATATATATATATATATATATGTATATATATATATATATATATATATATATATATATATATATATATGAAGGCAGCACGGTGGAAGAGGGGTTAGTGCGTCTGCCTCACAATACGAAGGTCCTGAGCAGTCCTGAGTTCAATCCCGGGCTCGGGATCTTTCTGTGTGGAGTTTGCATGTTCTCTCCGTGACTGCGTGGGTTCCCTCCGGGTACTCCGGCTTCCTCCCACCTCCAAAGACATGCACCTGGGCATAGGTTGATTGGCAACATTAAATTGGCCCTAGTGTGTGAATGTGAGTGTGAATGTTGTCTGTCTATCTGTGTTGGCCCTGCGATGAGGTGGCGACTTGTCCAGGATGTCCCCGCCTTCCGCCCGATTGTAGAACATCCTAGACAACTTGTCTTTTAGTAGTAAGTGTACTTAAATAAGATGTACAACATACTAGTCAACATGTCTTTTAGTAGTAAGTGTACTTAAATAACATGTAAAACATCCTAGACAACTTGTCTTTTAGTAGTAAGTGTCAGAGGTGGGACCAAGTCATTGCTTTGCAAGTCACAAGTAAGTCTCAAGTCTTTGCCCTCAAGTCCGAGTCAAGTCCCGAGTCAAGACAGAGCAAGTCCGAGTCAAGTCCAAAGTCAAGACTGGAAAGTCTCAAGTCAAGTCCCAAGTCCTGCATTTTGAGTTTCGAGTCCTTTCAAGTCGTTTAACCACAGACTAATATATTTACACAGATTGTGTATGCTTTTAAAATGCTGTATTTATTTATTAAAACAAGTGCATTTGAAATTGCAGGGAAAAAGATAGTGCTGACATTGCACTTCAAAATAGCACTATTAACCAGTCATTTTAAACATGTAACTCATTCCTTTACAGAATAAACACATTTGAAAAAAACAAGTGCAACTGTACTTATTTGCACAAAAGTGTTAACATTGTATTTCAATGGCATATTGCATTGTAACTAGTTCCACAGCAGTTTCTATCCTGTTCTTACCTTATCTCATTGATCTCATCTCATACTGTATGTGTGTTTATGTGTGCGTACACATGAAAAATATAACAAATATATGAACATAACAATGAACAGAGTTGTACTTTTTAGATGTCAGGACCCTATGCAATATGTACACATATTCTTAATATAGTATACATTTTAACTGACCTTTATTTGACTATGTTTGTCTTTTTGTAGGTGGCTAAAATACGCGGTGCTGCTGACCACCGTCTAACTTTACGTTACTGTGTGTGATACATTGACTAACGTAATGTTACTGTGTGTGATACATTGACTAACGTAATGTTACTGTGTGTGATACATTGACTAACGTTACATTACTGTGTGTGATACATTGACTAACGTTACGTTACTGTGTGTGATACATTGTCTAACGTAACGTTATGTGTAGGTACCTCATGCAACCCTGCTTAAAAAAAAATCACTTGACAAAAAGTATGAATAAGGTAGCAAACTGCAGTGGACGCAACAGATTGCCGTGTTTGCAATGACGTTATAACCATAGACATCTTATAAGTAGACGCAGGTTGCTGTGACGTGAGCAATTTGGCCGCCATCTTGAAGTGGTGATGAGGAGCCGGCGAGCAGCCTAAACTGACAGTTGACAGGTAGAAAACAAAGATGCCGGGCTGGTGTTCAGCGTTTTCCTGCTCAAATGAGCGGACTGTTGAAAATAGGAATCGGGGGATTACTTTTCACAAGTAAGATTTAACATTAACGTACTATTGGTTGTATTTTATGAAAATAATATTACCACAGAGTTGAGAAGGATCAAAGATCTTCAATATTTGTATGTGAAAATCACAAATAAATCTTCTGGGGGAGGATGACGCCCCTACAGGGGTTTGGTTTACAAACTTTCAGCCCCACCTAAAACAAAATTCACCAGCCGCCACTGATTATGATGCATTCTCATTTTAGGCAAAGTATAAGACAATACTTTCTTAACAGTATAATTGTAACCAGGAATAAGTCTTCAAGTAACAATATTCAAATACTAACATTGTTGGGTAAAACAGAATTTGGTTTTATTCTGAATCCAGTGAAACAGATTGGTGGTTTTAGCTGATATGAAGACTTTCAGGTGTTTATATATGTTTAAGTATTTGGCAGACGCTTTTATCCAAAGCGACTTACATAAAATAATACATATAAAACAATCACTGCAAATATTATCATTTAAGGGAAGAATGTAATAGAAAATATCAATACAAAGTGTCGAGACAGAATAAACTCTCTGCTGCTGCAGCAACAGAGATACAGTCTATAGGTCCCTAAAATATATAGATATCTAATGTATTCATACATTGTTTATGTAGGATATACGCATGTATATATAACCTAATCATATTGTTTCTTCAACTTAAAAATAGTTTACCGTTTTTTCCCCTTCTCTAGGATTATAATCCCAGTTTTGATCTCGGACGTCTGGTCACTTATAGCATATAAGAATATTATATTACTGTTAAGCAAACTATGAATACTAAAACACGCCAAAACATGTGTCTGTTATCATAGCTACACGTATGACAAAAAAGGGGGGTGAAAATCAGTGAGGTAAAATGAATTAAATGCGCTGACAGTTCATTGTTCCTGCCAAATGAATTGCACTGAGTGGAGCGGATCACCACTCCAAGATGGCGGCCCCGCGCCTCGTCTGCGCCAGTAGGCAGTAGCGCTCCATGCTGCGTCTACTTATAAGATGTCTATGGTTATAACGTTAGCAGTGAGTTTGCAGCCTCACTGATTT
Organism: Nerophis lumbriciformis; assembly: GCF_033978685.3. NCBI lineage: Eukaryota > Metazoa > Chordata > Actinopteri > Syngnathiformes > Syngnathidae > Nerophis > Nerophis lumbriciformis. The sequence continues at coordinate 17,998,072 of NC_084571.2, read as the reverse complement.
AACTACACAGCAAATACAAGTCACGTAACTTAGCCAATAAACGTTATCTTACATTCAAAACTTACCCTTCTTTGTGCAACTTCAAATGTTGAACGTTGTTGCGTCTCCGTCTGTAATATTCGAACTGCGTGATTTGCATACGGCAATTCGTTTTTTGTTGACCAAGTCGTAGTTTTTATACCCGAACGAAACCAACTTTGGCATAATTGTTGCGTTGTTTGACAACTTGTTCGGTGGTTGTACTGCAATTTGATTGGATGAATGCTGTGTGATGAAAACAACGTAGTTCTAATTTGATTGGCTGTTGTACTGAGACCACACCAGCTGACAGGAACAACACGCTGAGAGACACAGACGAAGAAAATGAAAAATACGGGGCGCTCCCAAATAACTTTTTAAGCGTTGGATTTTGGGGAAAGTAGCAAGTCATGTCAAGTCATGTCAAGTCAAAAGGCTCAAGTCCAAGTGAAGTCACAAGTCATTGATGTTAAAGTCTAAGTCGAGTTGCAAGTCTCTTTACATTTTGTCAAGTCGAGTCTAAAGTCATCAAATTCATGACTCGAGTCTGACTCGAGTCCAAGTCATGTGACTCGAGTCCACACCTCTGGTAAGTGTACTTAAATAAGATGTAGAACATACTAGTCAACATGTCTTTTAGTAGTAAGTGTACTTAAATAACATGTAGAACATCCTAGACAACTTGTCTTTTAGTAGTAAGTGTACTTAAATAAGATGTAGAACATACTAGACAACTTGTAACATATTGTCATTTTATTTTGTCAACATTATTCATCTACTTGATAATTTCCTGTCAGAATCAGCGTACTTCCTGTTTTAACATGTTCTATCTACACTTCTATTAAAATGTAATAATCACTTATTCTTCTCTTCTTTGATACTTGATAATAGTTTTGGTACACATGTGGATCTGATACCAAGTAGTTCCAGGGTCATAAATAAAATTCTACTGTGTCCAGGGACATAATACTGACTTTATAAACAATAACAATTTGACAAAATAACACATAATATAAAAATATCAATGTAATCATAGTAGTATCGACTAAATACAGCTCTTGTAGTTGGTATCATTAGTGGATATTTGTGTAGATCCACCCATTTTTTTACATTGAGGAGCGCTAGCTTGCTGTTAGCGGTGAGCTATTGTATCCTCCTACGGTGTGTAGTGACGCATGTTTAGCTATTCCTCGTCCTCCAGTGATAAAGATACTTGTAAGAAACTTTATTTCATTTGTCGCCATGGAGGCCAGGATTAGTGATTTAGAAGTAGCTAAAACACTGCAGGTGGACGTTAGCCGCTAGCCATGTGTAAAACACCTTGAGAGATGAGACCCACTCTCCTGCTTGCCTTTGTCTTGTTTCACTTCCTGTTTGCACTGCTCTCCACAATGTCAACAACACAATTGATCAACTGGCCTCTCAACAAAATTGACAAGATCTGGAGTTGTGGCTGCGGCCACCACAGTGTATATGTTTATTTTACTTTTTATTCATAGCTGTATGTAGAAGTGGCTGGTGGCATCAGCTCTGCTCGTTTAATGTCTTTAATGTCCTTTGTGTTCTTTGATGTTTCCCTCTTACACACATATCTCATCTTTTTTGTAAGGGCGCCGGAAGTTGGCAGACCCGTCAGCAGTCCTGTTCTGTCTCCCTGTAATGTTTGTCTAATCTTGAATGGGATTGTGCTGGAAATTGTAATTTCCCCTCGGGGATTAATCAAGTATTTCTGATTCTGAGTTCAGTGCCTGTCTTGATTGTTGCTGGACACAGGAGGGACTCCTGGGAGAAGTGGAGGCTTGTGTGCCTGGCGAGGCTTTCAGCGGAGGATGTGGACCTATGAAGACCATGGTCACAGGACACCTGCTGACTGGACTGAGTGGTGTATTTACCAAAGGGAAGACGCTGGCAGGCATTCAATGTCGCCTAAACTGCCACAGAATGTGGACACTCAGTCTTTTGTGATATTGGATAACATGGGATTGTCTGCCCTGCAGGAAGAATTTGAGGACCAGAAATAGACAATGAGAGTAAAAACTTGCATTTTTTTCACTGGTTCAAAAACAAACACTTTTAATTTGGATTGTGGTCCCTGGCTGCGACTTGGCAAGGTGGTTACTTCAAAGCAAAACGAAAGTTCAACTCTGTTCCTTTGCAGCTTGAGACACTTTCCACAAGCAGTAGAGTACACACTGACACAACACACATTGTGACAAGAAGTCATGATTTCTTTCTTGAATTCCATGACTATCACAGACTTCTTCCTTGGACTGATCTCCAATGGTCTTTAACGGGACATCCAAACAGCACCTTTTTGTGATGCTGAGCAGCTAAAAGGTTTCTCTCAGTGGTGTTTCTCCAGGTGCTTTGCCACATGGGACTGGTGAGAGAAGTGTTGCCCGCACAGCGAACAGCTGAAGAGTTTTTCTCCCGAGTGGGTTCGCCTGTGCGACGCCATGTTGGACTTCCGAGCGAAGCGTTCGCCACAAACCAAACAGCTGAAAGGTTTCTCTCCCGTGTGCGTGCGCATGTGAAAGATGATGGCTCCCTGCTGCGAGAACCTGCGGCCGCAGACGGGGCAGCTGAAGGGTTTCTCTCCCGTGTGCGTCCTCATGTGCGTGACCAAGTAGGGCTTTCGAGCGAAGCGTTCGTGGCAAACGGAGCAGCTGAAAGGTTTCTCCCCCGTGTGCGAGCGCATGTGTTGGGTCAGACTGTTCTTCTTGGAGAAACTCTGAGCACAAACAGAACAAGTCACTCGCTTCCTGCCACAACCTTTCTGGACATCACCTTCCACCTCCGCTCCTTCTCCTTGGGTGTGCTGGTCCTCAGGGGGGTGGGACCACAGCATGTCTGCTCCTGGAGGCTCCGCCCCCCTGGTCTCCTCACTGCCATGAAGCTGTGAGGACTCTTCATCCTTCACACACACAACGCTCCACTCGGGGGCATAAGCCTCCTCCTGAGTGCTCCACTCCTCTTCCTCCTTCATGTGAGGGGGCTGTGGCTCATGTTGCTCCAGGGTGGAGCTCCCCCTTTGAGGACGTCCATCTTGATGAACAAACACACTCCAGGTCAAATATGACAAGATTAAATATTTCATCAAGTCTGTCATGATTAGTAGTCTTGGTGTTGTTGAAGGGAAAGTGAACGTTGTGATGCGTCTGTGACATTAATACTTAAAATGATCCAAATATGTATATAGTACATGTTATTATGAATGTTACTACATGACATATATACTTACATCATGTATATATTACATGTTATTATGAATGTTACTACATGACATACATACTTACATCATGTACACATGACATATTATGAATGTTACTACATGACATATATAATTACATCATGTATATATTACATGTTATTATGAATGTTGCTACATGACATATGTAATTCATGTATACATTACATGTTATTATGAATGTTACTACATGACATATATATACTTACATCATGTATATATTACATGTTATTATGAATGTTACTACATGACATACATACTTACATCATGTACATATGACATATTATGAATGTTACTACATGACATATATACTTACATCATGTATATATTACATGTTATTATGAATGTTGCTACATGACATATATAATTCATGTATACATTACATGTTATTATGAATGTTACTACATGACATATATACTTACATCATGTATATATTAAATGTTATGAATGTTACTACATTACATATATATACTTACAGATGTTTTAAACATGTGCGTTCATGTGAATGGTAGACAACGATCCAAAAAAGTAAAGTTCCCCTTTAAGGTGTTCTTGTGTTTGTCTTATTTTAAATCTTAATATATGACACAAAGTAGTACAGTGAATATTATGTAAGCCATTTTAAATCTTAATATGTGATGGTGAATATTATGTAAGACATTTTTCAATCTTAATATATGATGGTGAATATTATGTAACAAATTTTAATATATGATGAATATTATGTAAAACATTTTATTAAATGATGGTAAATATTATTTAATAAATGATGGTGAATATTATTTCATATATGATATGAATATAATTTAATATATGGTGGTGAATATAATTTAATATATGGTGGTGAATATAATTTAATATATGATGGTGAATATCATTTAATATGTGATGGTGATTATAATTTAATATGTAATGGTGAATATAATTTAATATACAATGGTGAATCCATCCATCCATCTTCTTCCGCTTATCCGAGGTCGAGTCGCGGGGGCAGCAGCCTAAGCAGAGAACTCCAGACTTTCCTCTCCCCAGCCACTTCGTCCAGCTCTTCCCGGGGGATCCCGAGGCATTCCCAGGCCAGTCGGGAGACATAGTCTTCCTAACGTGTCCTGGGTCTTCCCCGTGGCCTCCTACCGGTCGGACGTGCCCTAAACACCTCCCTAGGGAGGCGTTCAGGTGGCATCCTGACCAGATGCCCGAACCACCTCATCTGGCTCCTCTCCATGTGGAGGAGCAGCGGCTTTACTTTGAGCTCCTCCCGGATGGCAGAGCTTCTCACCCTATCTCTAAGGGACAGCCCCGCCACTCGGCGGTGGAAACTCATTTCGGACGCTTGTACCCGTGATCTTGTCCTTTCGGTCATAACCCAAAGCTCATGACCATAGGTGAGGATGGGAACGTAGATCGACCGGTAAATTGAGAGCTTTGCCTTCCGGCTCAGCTCCTTCTTCACCACAACGGATCGATACAGCGTCCGCATTACTGAAGACGCCGCACCGATCCGCCTGTCGATCTCACAATCTACTCTTCCCCCACTCGTGAACAAGACTCCGAGGTACTTGAACTCCTCACCAACCCGGAGATGGCACTCCACCCTTTCCCGGGCGAGAACCATGGACTCGGACTTGGAGGTGCCGATTCTCATCCCAGTCGCTTCACACTTGGCTGCGAACCGATCCAGTGAGAGCTGAAGATCCTGGCCAGATGAAGCCATCAGGACCACATCATCTGCAAAAAGCAGAGACCTAATCCTGCAGCATCAAACTGACTGACTCAACGCCCTGACTGCGCCTTGAAATTTTGTCCATAAAAGTTATAAACAGAATCGGTGACAAAGGGCAGCCTTGGCGGAGTCCAACCCTCACTGGAAACGTGTCCGACTTACTGCCAGCAATGCGGACCAAGCTCTGATACTGATCGTACAGGGAGCGGACCGCCACATTTAAACAGTCCGATACCCCATACTCTCTGAGCACACCCCACAGGACTTCCCGAGGGACACGGTCGAATGCCTTCTCCAAGTCCACAAAACACATGTAGACTGGTTAGGCAAACTCCCATGCACCCTCAAGGATCCTGCCGAGAGTATAGAGCTGGTCCACAGTTCCTCGACCAGGACAAAAACCACACTGTTCCTCCGGAATCCGAGGCTCGACTATCCGGCGTAGCCTCCTCTCCAGTACACCTGAATAGACCTTACCGGGAAGGCTGAGGAGTGTGATCCCACGATAGTTGTAACACACCCTCCGGTTCCCCTTCTTAAAGAGAGGAACCACCACCCCGGTCTGCCAATCCAGACGTACCGCCCCTGATGTCCACGCGATGCTGCAGAGTCTTGTCAACCAAGACAGCACTGCAACATCCAGAGCCTTAAGGAACTCCAAGCGGCTCTCATCCACCCGGGGCCTTGCCACCGAGGAGCTTTTTAACTACCTCAGCAACCTCAGCCCCAGAAATAGGAGAGCCCACCACAGATTCCCAAGGCACTGCTTTCTCATAGGAAGATGTGTTGGTGGGATTGAGGAGGTCTTTGAAGTATTCCCTCTACCGATGCACAACATCCGCAGTCGAGGTCAGCAGAACACCATCCTCACCATACACGGCGTTGACAGTGCACTGCTTCCCCTTCCTGAGGCGGCGGATGGTGGTCCAGAATCGCTTCAAAGCCGTCCGGAAGTCGTTTTCCATGGCTTCCCCGAACTCCTCCCATGTCCGAGTTTTTGCCTCCGCGACCGCTGAAGCCGCATACCGCTTGGCCTGTCGGTACCTGTCGGCTGCCTCCGGAGTCCTATGAGCCAAAAGAACCCGATAGGACTCTTTCTTCAGCTTGAAGGCATCCCTCACTACCTGTGTCCAACCAACGGGTTCTAGGATTAGCGCCACGACAGGCACCAACTACCTTGCGGCCACAGCTCCAATCAGCCGCCTCGACAATAGAGGTGCGGAACATGGTCCACTCAGACTCGATGTCCAGCACCCCCCTCGTGACATGTTCAAAGTTCTTCCGGAGGTGGGAATTGAAACTCTCTCTGACAGGAGACTCTGCTAGACGTTCCCAGCAGACCCTCACAATGTGTTTGGACCTGAGGTCTGTCTGGCATCCTCCCCCACCATCGCAGCCAACTCACCACCAGGTGGTGATCGGTAGAAAGCTCTGCCCCTCTCTTCACCCGAGTGTGCAAAACTTGAGGCCGCAAATCCGATGACACAACTACAAAGTCGTGCATAGAACTGCAGCCTAGGGTGTCCTGGTGCCAAGTGCACATATGGACACCCTTATGTTTGAACATGGTGTTTGTTATGGACAATCTGTGACGAGCACAAAAGTCCAATAACAAAACACCACTCAGGTTCAGATCCGGGCGGCCATTCTTCCCAATCACGCCTCTCCAGGTTTCACGGTCGTTGCCAACATGAGCGTTGAAGTCCCCCAGTAGGACAAGGGAATCACCCGGGGGAGCACTTTCCAGTACTCCCTCGAGTGTATCCAAAAAGGGTGGGTACTCTGAACTGCTGTTTGGTGCGTAAGCACAAACAACAGTCAGGACCCGTCACCCCACCCGAAGGCGGAGGGAGGCCCAGAGGGGGGGCCCGGTGACCCGCGTCCGGGCAAGGGAAATCTGAGTCTCGTTTTTTGTAATTCAATAGAAGTCTTCGATCTGCTCCTTGTCTGATCCCTCACCTAGGACCTGTTTGTCTTGGAAGACCCTACCAGCGGGCATGGAAGCCCCCGGACAACATAGCTCCTAGGATCATTGGGACACGCAAACTCCTCTACCACGATAAGGTGGCAGCTCAGAGAGGAGACAATGGTGAATATTATTTAATATATGATGTTGAATATAATGTAATATATGATGGTGAATATTATTTAATATATGATAGTGAATATTAGGGGTGTGGGAAAAAATCTATTCGAATTCGAATCACGATTCTCACGTTGTGCGATTCAGAATCGATTCTCATTTCAAAAAAAATAATTAATTAATCAATCCAACAAAACAATTCACAGCAATACCATAACAATACAATACAATTCCAAAACCAAACCCGACCCAGCAACACTCTGCAATAAACAGAGCAATTGAGAGGAGACACAAACACGACACAGAACAAACCAAAAGTAGTGAAACAAAAATGAATATTATCAACAACAGTATCAATATTAGTTACAATTTTAACAGAGCATTGATTAAAAATCCCTCATGGACATTATCATTAGACACTTATAAAAAAAAATTAAAAAAAGAACAATAGTGTCACAGTGGCTTACACTTGCATCGCATCTCATAAACTTAACACATTGTGTCCAATATTTTCCCAAAGATAAAATAAGTCATATTTTTGGTTCATTTAATAGTTAAAACAAATTTACATTATTGCAATCAGTTGATAAAACATTGTCATTTACAATTATAAAAGCTTTTTACAAAAATCTACTACTCTGCTTGCATGTCAGCAGACTGGGGTAGATCCTGCTGAAATCCTATGTATTGAATGAATAGAGAATCCTTTTGAATCGGGAAAAAAAATCGTTATTGAATCGAGAATCGTGTTGAATTGAAAAAAAAAATCGATTTTGAATCGAATCGTGACCCCAAGAATCGATATTGAATCGAATCGTGGGACACCCAAAGATTCACAGCCCTCGTGAATATTATTTAATAAATGATGGTGAATATAATGTAATATATGATGGTGAATATATACATATATATATATATATATATATATATATATATATATATATATATATATATAATATGACATAGTGTGTACGGTGGCCGCCATCTAGGATGCTATATTTACTTGCTGTGATGGGACAAAGAGTAACATCAGATGTTGTATCTTGGCGGCATGACATGACATGACATGATGACATGACACAACATGCCATGTCATGAATTGATTAACGTGGACCCCGACTTAAACAAGTTGAAAAACTTATTCGAGTGTTACCATTTAGTGGTCAATTGTACGGAATATGTACTGTACTGTGCAATCTACTAATAAAAAGTTTCAATCAATCAATCAAAAACATGACATGACATCATGACATGATGACATGACATGATGTCATGACATGTGTAATGTTAATTTCAAAGAGAAAGTGAAAATATGTAAAATGACCTTCATTGTCCAACACAAGGCCAGTTCTGCAGAGCTCTTCCAAGCCATGTCGCTCCTTCTTCTTCTTCTCTTCTCTGCTGCTGCGACTAACTTCCTCCTTCTTCTCCTCTCTGCTGCGACTGAGTTGGTCCTCGTAAGAGGCGATGGTTCTAGCAAACAGAGCCAGGATGTCATCTGCAGCCGCCATCAGACGCTCCTTCACCAACTCTTCTAGCATCTTCTCTTCTTCCCAGCGACCACTACTATTCTTACTTTACCTTTCTCTATTGTTAGTTACTTTCTCTTTCTCTGGTAGCTATTGTTAGTTAGTTAGTTAGTTAGTTAGTATTTATCTGGTAACTATTGTTAGTTAGGCTCTCTCTGGTAACTATTGTTAGTTAGTTAGTCTTTCTCTGGTAACTAGTGTTAGTTAGTTAGTTAGTATTTATCTGGTAACTACTGTTAGTTAGTTAGTCTTTCTCTGGTAGCTATTGTTAGTTAGTCTTTTTCTGGTAACTATTGTAAGTTAGTTAGTCTTTATCTGGTAACTAGTGTTCGTTAGTTAGTATTTCTCTGGTAACTACTGTTAGTTAGTTGGTCTTTCTCTGGTAGCTATTGTTAGTTAGTTTGTCTCGCTCTTCTTGCTGCACGCTTCCGCCTTTTTCTACTTCGGTGGTGCTTTCACGGAAGTCAAGCTTCCACTGCGTCAGACGGCCGCCATCTAGCGGCGATGTTGAAGACTAACTTTGACGCATACCTGACAAGGGAAAATAATCAACTATTATTTAAAATTGCATGGAGTGTTGAAAGTGGTTTATGTGACAGTGACACAATAATAATAACGCAGTTCCCAAGTTGGGTGGAAAACATAAATAATTAAAAAAATAAAACAAATTGTAATACACATTGTGTTAATTATTCAGACGATTAATATAAATCTTTGTCAATATTGCGTTTGTTATTTGATGTAATCTGCCTTTCTACATTTTTCCAGCCTGGGCCTAATACAGAAAAATTGGAGGAAACATGTTTTTGTACATTAAAGATACTAAAACCAATAGAATATAACCTATCTATGAATACTAAAATATCTCAACAAAACATACACATCTTAAATGTGTCTTATTGCTAACAAGCAAATTAGTCTTATATCTAATTTAATCAATACAATTTATTGCAAAAAGACATGCACACAATTCAACAGGTAGACAAATAACAATACAATTTGAATAGATAAATACATATATACTTAGTATTCAAACGCAATTCATGCTTTAATCATTTGTATACAGAATTGTAGTGTCGTGTACCCAAATAACCACTAGATGGCGACAAATACACTATAACAATATTTCATAGCAGCGGTCAACAAACCACAAAACGACGTGTAATATCGCACATTAGACACACACATGTAACACAATCTTGTCACTTTAACTTTTACACAACTTATTCACGCACAGACGTTGCTTTCTGAAGCGCATGACGCTAAAAACACGACGACAAAGTACAACTTTCACTGTGTTCAGAAAGATTAGTTTCATTGCAACTTCCACAAACGCTTTCAAAATAAACCACTGATATACGTTCTGGGTTATTTGAAATATTATCATTTATATGTATTAATATCTATTAAACATTCAATACATTAAAAATAGTATTTAATAATAATATTATATTATATTAATATTAATATATGCTGTAGAAAATGGATGGATAATAAATTAATAATAATACATATTAATTATCATCATCATTTATTTTTATTCCTTGCATGAACATGCATATATACAAGTATATACAATGCATGTATACATCCATCCGGATTGTTAATAATCAAATGTAGATACTTTTTCTTATGCCTTCTGATCTCTCTCTCTCTCTCTCTCTCTCTCTCTCTCTCTCTCTCTCTCTCTCTCTCTCTCTCTCTCTCTCTCTCTCCCTTTCTCTCTCTCTCTCTCTCTCTCTCTCTCTCTCTCTCTCGCTCTCTCTCTCTCTCTCTCTCTCTCTACTTGCTGTACATATCCTACCAAGTCAGACCTACACTGTTTCAATATCCATTTCTCTGTTCTCAATTGTTGATGACTGATGATAACAACCAAACCTAACCCCCCCCCCCCCCCCTCTCCACACCCCGGATTGTAAATAATGTAAATAATTCAATGTATATACCCTGATGATTATCTTGTGTGATGACTGTATTATGATGATAGTATATATCTGATAGTATATATCTGTATCATGAATCAGTGGACCCCGACTTAAACAAGTTGAAAAACTTATTCGGGTGTTACCATTTACTGGTCAATTGTACGGAATATGTACTTCACTGTGCAACCTACTAATAAAAGTCTCAATCAATCAATCAAAATCCATCCATCCATCCATTTTCTATGAAATGCATATATACAAGTATGTAAAATGCATATATGCAAGTATATAAAATGCATATATACAAGTATATAAAATGCATATGTACAAGTATATAAAATGCATATATACAAGTAAGTAAAATGCATACATACAAGTATATAAAATGCATATATACAAGTATATACAATGCATATGTACAAGTATATAAATGCAGTGACGTGCAGTCAGGGGAGGCAGGTGAGGCGGGGCCTCACGTGCCATCATGGAAAGAAAAAAAATGTAAAAAGAAAAAAAAAAAAATTAAATTGTTATATGTATCCAGTGATTATACTATAAAGTTATTTTCCATTTAACTTCACCAGTTTTAGATTATTTGTATTCAAAATCGCTGAATTTTCACATTTGCCGTTCAAATACTGAGAAGAGACTTGCGGTGAGTCAGCAGCCAGTTGAGGCACGTCACTGCGTTGAGCCTCACCATGGATTGCGCAATGACTCGGCTAACTGCTGGCCTGCTGTGCAGTGAGACCGTATTGCTATATGAATTATATTATACATTTCCATAGCTGAGGTATATAATGTACAGTGTATTTGGTCAACAACTGTATGTGTGTAACGTATTTCTTGTGCTGAGCAATCATAAAACCTCACACAGTGCATCTTCGCAGTAATCCCGCCTCCTGGTGTTAGAGGCCGGTAGTGATCCCAGAGATTATTCTTGTGACTACTCGGCTGCAGAATAAGTGACAACAAGCAGCAACAGTTAGCAGCGTTCGTTTATTTTTTCCTCTCGCCTGTACTTTTATAAATAATTATACTTGTATAGCGCTTTTCTACCTTCAAGGTACTCAAACCGCTTTGACAGTATTACCACATTCACCCATTCACACACTGATGGCAGGAGCTGCCATGCAAGGCGCTAACCAGCAGCCATCAGGAGCAAGGGTGAAGTGTCTTGCCCAAGGACACAACGGACGTGACTAGGATGGTAGAAGGTGGGGATTGAACCCCAGTAACCAGCAACACTCCGATTGCTGGCACGGCCACTCTACCAACTTCGCCACGCCGTCCATGGAGGATTACATATCTAAAATAAAACAGTTTTCTAAACTGGACTTTCAATCGAAGCAGGAGGTAATACTTAAAGGAAGATCTCCATCGAGACAGAGAGACTTTTAAAACTGAAGAAAGATAAGGAAGACTTCTATAAACAAGTTATCGATGCTTTTGTTCAAAGGGAGCAGCGCATGGACTTCATTTATAAGTAAAGGTAAGACCAATTATAATGTTTTTTTAATTAAATGTGCTTTTTTGTGTGCTACAGTTTGTATGTGTAAAGTTAAAGTTAAGTTAAAGTACCAATGATTGTCACACACAGACCAGGTGTGGTGAAATTTGTCCTCTGCATTTGACCCATCACCTTGCTCACCCCCTGGGAAGTGAGGGGAGCAGTGGGCAGCAGCAGCGCCGCGCCCGGGAATAATTTTTGGTGATTTAACCCCCAACTCCAACCCTTGATGCTGAGTGCCAAGCAGAGAAGAATGCTGGTATGAGCTTTTAAACATAACCCGTTAACTGCTGCCAATCAAATGGTGAATAAGATACTCTTTAGGGTTCATATGTTTGTAAATGTGACTGTGATGAAGTCAGTGCCTCACCAGCCATGAACCTCACCGCACGTCACTGATAAAATGCATATATACATCCATCCATCCATCCATCCATTTTCTATAAAATGCATATATAAAAGTTTATTAAATGCATATATAAAAGTATATAAAATGATATACAAGTATATAAAATGCATATATACAAGTATATAAAATGCATATATACAAGCCACGTACAGTTGACACTTTCATTCTTTTTTGTTTCTTATACATTTCCATGATCAGAAAGTAGCAGATGGAAGAATAATATTCTTATATTTATCTGCCCCCTTTTTTAACACAACTTATTTGAGATGACTTCATCACTGTTCCCTCCACCAACTCCAACATATTTTTCATTTTCCTTGAAGCATTTTCACAATGACACGTCCAATCAAAATAAAAAATCAGTTTGATATAATTCCAGTAGTCTCTTTTTCTAATTCTTTTTAAATTAAAAAATATTTTTGCAACTTTCAAAGTCTTTCTTTAGAGAATTCCATGCTTTCACTGCAACAACAGACAAGCACATTTCTTTCTCTTGGATGTTTAAAGTCATTCGTGTGGTTCTCATCTTCAGACATCAACACCAACAACTTTTGTAAGAATGACTTTATATCTAGCTTTGAACATCACTAATAGAGTATGCAAGTCTACAATGTCTTTTAGTTTGAATAATCCTGACCTAATGAAGAGTGGATGTGTGTGCTCTCTGTATCCTACTTTAAAAATAATACCAATTGCTTTTTAATGTAAAAGAAATAAAGGCATTATGTTGCTGTGATGTGTATTCCCCCATATGTCTGCACTCTGATTGAAATAAGGTAGAATAATTGAGCAATATAACATTCTCATTGTGTTGTACGGAAACTGTTTTCAACCTTGTTCAAAACAAATACGCTTATTTTTCACATGCAATATATAAACTTTGCATGTCAACTTTTCATCTAAGATGACCCCAAGAAATCTGATTTCAGTCACAATGTTCACATTGTTTATGGATAAACTAACTTCTACCTTTCTTTTATTACTGAATACCATCCATTTAGTCTTTTCCATATTTAAAGATCATTTATTTACATCAAACAACAATTTTAGTTTAACCATTTCCTCTTCAATATTATCAGCTAAGATGTTCAAGTCTTCTCCTGAACAGAATCAGAATCAGAATCAGCTTTATTGTCATTACGCAAGGTAACGAGATTGAGGCCATTCCATACAGTGCGATGTGTGCATGCTAGAAAAACAATGTGCAAATATATAGAAATATAAAAAATGTAGAAGTGCAATGAATATGGTGTGAAATGAATATATACATGAAAAAACAAAACAAAAACAGGGTGGTTGGTGGAATGGGTTATTGCACCGAAGAGAAGGCAGTTATGAGGGACAATGGGGCAGTCCGTTCAGGATGGTTATGGCCCTGGGGAAGAAGCTGTTCTTTAGCCTGTTTGTTTTGGTTTTAATGCACCTGTAGCGCTTCCCAGAGGGCAGCAGGTGGAACAGGTCAGAGCCAGTATATAAACAGTATAAATTTGTATCGCCTGCCAATAATACATACTCTAACATTTTCGAAAACCTCACAAATATAATTTGTGTATAAAATAAAAAGTTTGGGTCCTAAAATTGAACGTTGTGGAATTCCACAGTCAATATTTCTACATTTTGACCTATAATCATCAATCTCAACATATTGTTGTAAATAGCTGCTTAACAACTCCTCTAACTCCATAAGTATATCATTTAGAAATGAGAATTTGATGATCTATAGTGTGGAATGCTTTCTTTAAGTCAATGAACACTCCTATTGTGTAGTTATTTTTGATCAACTGCAGTTGTAATCTCTTCAATAACTTTCATGATGATTAATAGAGTAATATAAACTTGTAATTGAATAATATTGAATCAAATGTATATATATTATTACATAATTTGATTAATATTGAAAATGGAAATAAAACACATTGGGAGAATACAATTGTGGACTTCCTGTGAAGAAAACATGCACCTAGAGATCCAAATCAAAGTTTGCATGTTGGGAGGAATGAGAGTGAAGATGCAATATAATATTCCTTTAGGAGCCACTTATGGCTGACACTTGTTCTTTTCTGTCTGCAGACACCATCATTGCTGCTTGTCAATCAACCATGATTGCTGCTTGTCAATCAACCACCGCAAGGAAGAAGAAAAGGTGGAACATCATTTTAACGTCTGACCTAATACATCATATACAGAGCTTTTATTTTGGAGCCAATTTGCCATTCATCTTGTCACCCTTCTTTCATTTATTTTCACACTTTTGAAATCAAACTTGAGTTAAATTTGATGAGTGTTTTCATTCAACAACAGTTAAAGTCAACTTTAACTTTAACAAGTCATGTTTTTACAGCAATATATGACATTCAGCATCCTTCAATCATACATTTGCAAGTCTTCCGAGGACCCGTGACTCAAGTGAGTACGACAACTAAAAGCAATATCTACGTGCCATTTATCAGTGATAGAGCAGGAAGGGGCTAAGAATAATGTGTTGTAAAATGTTGACATTTGACATGACCCCAGACAGAGAAATAAATAATAGAATAAATTGCATTGATGTTGATTTATGTAAATGTTTTGATACACTTAACATTTTTTACATTTTTGTTTCTGTTTTTTCAAACAGCAGCCGAGCTTTGGGCTAGACATATTTTGAGATTCTGCATGGCTCGTTGGTCTAGGGGTATGATTCTCGCTTTGGGTGCGAGAGGTCCCGGGTTCAAATCCCGGACGAGCCCTGATCTTTTTTTACTCTAAAAACTTAGTTTGTGTGCCAAAGTCCAATCTTCCTTCTTTTTACTCTGCGGTGAAGACTAAAAAGCTAAAAAACTAACTAAAAAACATACTGTACGTGCCACCCTGGCGCCCACATGCAGTCTTACTCGAGGTGACCACACGGGGGCAACGTTGCCATGTTGAAGACACCCCCAAACCTCCAGAGTGACGTCACAGCCGAAAATGACGCCAACATTGTCTTCGCTCGGCTTCTGTGCCTTTTTGTCGTGATGGAGGCAGAAGGAGAGACAAGGCGGACGCCAGTAGGCTTCTCTAGCGCCTACTGACACCTCGACGGCCGGCAGGAGGGGACAGGAGACACCCGCACGCTGCCGTGGAGAGAAGCTGACGTCCGGCATCAGCGGGTAAGCTAACATGCTAACATGCTAGTTAGCTCGCTGAGCTAACTAACTAATTATTTCTCATCGTCTTTATTAATACATGTTTGAAATCATAATTGTCCTCATGCTTTATAATTCTTAAAACTATCTTTTATTTACTGCTTTTTACTTTCATCTTCTTTTCATCCTCTTCCTGCCAACTGACATTGATTTAATACTTTATTATAAACATCTGATTTAATACTTTATTGTAAACATCTGATTTAATTCTTTATTATAAACATCTGATTCAATACTTTATTATAAACATCTGATTTAATACTTTATTATAAACATCTGATTTAATACGTTATTATAAACATCTGATTTAATACTTTATTATTAACACACAATTATTACATTTAATTTAATACTTTGTTATAAAAACACAATTGTTAAATCTGATTTAACACTTTATTATAAAGAGACTGAGGTCTGTTGAGACAGAGACTGAGGCCTAATGGGACAGAGACTGAGGTCTAATGGGACAGAGACTGAGGTCTGTTGGGAAAGAGACTGAGGTCTAATGGGACAGAGTCTGAGGTCTGTTGAGACAGAGACTGAGGCATAATGGGACAGAGACTGAGGTCTAATGGGACAGAGACTGAGGTCTGTTGGGACAGAGACTGAGGTCTAATTGGACAGAGACTGAGGTCTGTTGAGACAGAGACTGAGGTCTAATGGGAAATAGATCAAGGTCTGCTGGGCTTGTGGTGAAGACTGAGGGTTCCTTTGTGTTGCAGAGAGGAGGACAATGTGCTCACTGAAGCAGACCGCTAATGACGGTCCTGATGCTGCCTGACCCAATAATTATGCTTGTGGGCGAACTGCCCTCCAGGTGATGTGGGTGTGACTGGTCCACAGGTGAGGACAGCAGAGGGAGTCAGTGTTGCTCAGGTGGCACAGCAACAACTTCTTAGTCAGGAAAGGCTGACTTGATGAAAAGATCACCTTCATGGACTGGTCTTGTCTGCACCTCTTCCACGTCCAGGTAGGTCTTCTCCTTATGCCCAGTAGATCTTCTCCTTATGCCCAGGTAGGTCTTCTCTTTACGCCCAGTATGTCTTCTCTTTACGCCCAGTATGGCTTCTCTTAACCTACTCAGTGGCCTAGTGGTTAGAGTGTCCGCCCTGAGATCGGTAGGTTGTGGGTTCAAACCCCGGCCGAGTCATACCAAAGACTATAAAAATGGGACCCATTACCTCCCTGCTTGGCACTCAGTATCAAGGGTTGGAATTGGGGGTTGAATCACCAAAAATGATTCCCGGGCGCGGCCACCGCTGCTCACCTCCCAGGGGGTGATCAAGAGTGATGGGTTAAATGCAGAGAATAATTTCGCCACACCTAGTGTGTGTGTGACAATCATTGGTACTTTAACTTTTAACTTTAACTTTCTTTACGCCCTGTAGGTCTTCTCCTTACGCCCAGTAGGTCTTCTCTTTACGCCCAGTATGGCTTCTCTTTACGCCCAGTAGGTCTTCTCCTTACGCCCAGTAGGTCTTCTCTTTACGCCCAGTATGGCTTCTCTTTACACCCAGTAGGTCTTCTCCTTACGCCCAGTAGATCTTCTCTTTACGCCCAGTTTGGCTTCTCTTTACACCCAGTTTGGCTTCTCTTTACGCCCAGGTGGGTCTTCTCCTTACGCCCAGTAGGTCTTCTCCTTACGTCCAGGTGGGTCTTCTCCTTACGCCCAGTATGTCTTTTCCTTACGCTCAGGTCGGTCTTCTCCCTACGGTCAGGTGGGTCTTCTCCTTACGCCCATTGGGGTCTTCTCCTTACGGCCAGGTGGGTCTTCTCCTTACGCCCAGTGGGGTCTTCTTCTTACGGCCAGGTGGGTCTT
This sequence comes from Nerophis lumbriciformis, assembly GCF_033978685.3. NCBI lineage: Eukaryota > Metazoa > Chordata > Actinopteri > Syngnathiformes > Syngnathidae > Nerophis > Nerophis lumbriciformis. The sequence goes on along the minus strand of NC_084571.2, from coordinate 17,980,642 downwards.
CTCCTTACGGCCAGGTGGTCTTCTCCTTACGCCCAGTGGGGTCTTCTCCTTACGCCCAGTGGGGTCTTCTCCTTACGGCCAGGTGGTCTTCACCTTACGCCCAGGTGGGTCTTCTCCTTACGCCAGGTGGGTCACCTCCTTACAGCCAGGTGGGTCTTGTCTTCCAGTGTTTCCCCCAGAAATATCTGATGTTTCTATTCCACATTGAATGGATGTAGTTGATGGAGAACCACCCCAGATCTGCTGGCATAGTTGGAAATAGAGCAAAACAACTCTACCGTAACCACTTCTTCCACCTGCGTCAACTGCTTGTCTGTACTTTCCACGAATCACTTTCAGTTTAGTGTCGATAGTTGTTTTTGTGATGTCCTCTTTGCGGTGAGGAAATTCCTCAGATGTCCCTCCAAGTCCATACCGTTCCAAAATAGGGTAAGAATGTCACCATACTTGGACTGGCAAGTTTACCAGTCAACACTTTGTTGAGTTTTGTTAACTTTAAACTCCAAAATTATACTTAAAATTAGCTCTACTTCTCTGTCAGTCCACATATATAATTATTTCTTGCCGTGACCCGCTATTTTTGCTACATGCCGCCTCCGGAAATAACGTTTTGGATGTTTCTGATTGGCTAAAATGGTCTTAAGTCCTAGGCTACAGCGCCCCCCAGTATTTTGGCATGCGTATGACACTCAGTGTATGCGTTTGCTTGGGGACAGAGATAGTTTTTTAAACGCGCACGTGTGGCTGGAGATCTTGTTAAGACCTTAGTTTAGGCGGTGGCTCTTTGTTGCTAAGGCGGCCTGCGGGAAACCCTGTTTTCCACGCTCGGTCGGTCTTCTCCTTATGGACAGGTGGGTCTTCTCTACCACGCCCAGAAAGTCTTCTTCTTACGCCCAGGTGGGTCTTTTATGATGCTAGGGTTTTGTGAGTCCAACAGTGTGTGCATGATGGTGATCATGTGTTAGTGAGTGGTATCAGTGCTGATACTGCCAGTCCACCAGCTGGTATCACGCAGCCTTGGACTCTTTCACACACGCGGCCACCTGTGACCCACCCGAGGCCCATCTGTGACCCACCCCGTGGCCCACCTGTGACCCACCTGTGGCACACCTGTGACTCACCTGTGGCCCACCTGTGACTCATCTGTGGCACACCTGTGACCCACCTGTGGCCCACCTGTGACCCACCTGTGACTCATCTGTGGCACACCTGTGACCCACCTGTGAGTCATCTGTGGCACACCTGTGACCCACTTGTGACTCATCTGTGGCACACCTGTGGCCCACCTGTGACACACTTGTGACTCATCTATGGCACACCTGTGACACCCCTGTGGCACACCTGTAACCCACCTTTGGCACACATGTGGCCCACCTGTAACTCACCTGTGGCACACCTGTGACCCACCTGTGGCACACATGTGGCCTACCTGTGACACACCTGTGGCACACCTGTGACTCACCTGTGGCCCACGTGTGGCACACCTGTGACCCATCTGTGACTCACCTGTGGCACACCCGTGGCACACCTGTGACCTACCCATGACTCACCCGTGACTCACCTGTGACCCACCTGTGACACACCTGTGACACACCTATGACACAACTGTGGCCCACCTGTGACTCACCTGTGGCACACCTGTGACCCACCTGTGGCACACCTGTGACTCACCTGTGACCCACCTGAGGCACACCTGTGGCCCATCTGTGGCACACCTGTGACTCACCTGTAGCCCACCTGTGGCACACCTGTGACTCACCTGTGGAACACCTGTGACTCACCTGTGGCCCACCTGTGACTGCCCAGTGGCACACCTGTATAATAATTGGGTTAGGGTTAGATAATGATATAGTTATATATTATTTTATGTATTTATAAATATGTTATATAAATGTTATATAAATAATAATTGGTAGACTACTTGGTGACTAGAATAAAGCATGCTGAGGTTTCCAGGTGATGGTGGAGGTGTCATGATCAGGGATGTATGTTACACCAGGTGTGACGTGACCACCTGCAGGACTGGGGATGTTGGTGTAGAAAGTGGTTGCTATAAAGAGCCTTGAGAAGAGTTGGTGTAGAAAGTGGTTGCTATAAAGAGCCTTGATAAGAGTTGGTGTAGAAAGTGGTTGCTATAAAGAGCCTTGATAAGAGTTGATGTATAAATTGGTTGCTATAAAGAGCCTTGATAAGAGTTGGTGTAGAAAGTGGTTGCTATAAAGAGCCTTGATAAGAGTTGGTGTAGAAAGTGGTTGCTATAAAGAGCCTTGATAAGAGTTGGTGTAGAAAGTGGTTGCTATAAAGAGCCTTGAGAGGGCAGAGGAATGCAGAGTGTGGTTGGAGAGGAGGAGGAGGGACTGAGTGCTCCACTCGTGGGTTTAGTGGTCTCCTCACCAGCGTGTGCCACCTTTGCATCCTGCCACCAGGCCCCGCCCCCAGGTGAGGTGGAACTGAATGATCCTGTTTGTGAATCATGTATGTTGTGTGAAGAGGGGGTGGGGCCTGTGTGGTGAGGGCAGGAATGTGTCACTCAGGGGAACCTGAGTCTAGACTTCCTGTAACGCCGCACCTTTAAACAGGAACTTCTTCTTCACACCTTTTATGTTGTTTGATGCATTCTAACTACTCAAGTATGGCAAGTAGGAGGTGGCTAACACTATCGTCCTTCTAAAACATCCAAAAACACCAACAATGCTCCATTGACCTGAATATGAACAAGTACTAGTAATATTGTTTATTATAGGTGCTAAAAGGAACTACTTTTAGACTGCTATGTGGAGCTGCTGCATGGCCTCTGAGTTGGTGAAAGTGAATTGTAGATGATAAATCATGTCTCTCACCTGGATAGTAGAAGGTTGTGGACATAATCTGACAAGTTGACCTGCAGATGGCCAGAAAGACACTTAAAGACGCTGTTTTTTTAACCCTTTGTGAGGAGGAGGATATATCAAGATATGCAGTCAATACAAACAAGTATCAAATATGTATAGTTGCATCTTACTCACACATACAAAGTCTCCAAGGCAGAAGCGTATTAGACAGTCGCCAGTAGCAAATGTGTCCGCATCATGAGGCTGGTTTGAATACCACTCGGTGTTGCTAAAGAAAACAAAGTTAAGAACTTTCAGTTGTGGCTGATGTTGGCAGTAGTGTTGTGAAGAGCACATTTCCCATGATGCCTAACGCATGTAGCGTGACACTGACAAGATGTCGTATTCTGTGATGGACAGCATCAAGAAATGATTGTTCCACAAACATGACACTATTACCAGGGGCGGGTGCAGGTCCCAAGCAAAGGGAGAGTTCTTTTCCAAGGACATGGCTACCACACAAATGGCTCATAGCTAGCATTAGCATGTTGATTTGAGCATGTAAAGTCACTTCCTAGTGTAGCAGGAACAGAACCAAGGCAGCATCACTATGAAATTCCTAGTCTTTGAGATCACGCCAGCCAGTGAAAGTCAGGACAATATTGATCCTGACTGCTTTTCTTTTCTTCTCTCCTCAGACAGAACTTTTTGTTTCTTTGGTTGTTTTGGAGCTTCGGCCATGATAGCAGTAATTTCACGTAGGCCTTCTTCTTCTTTTTCTTCTTCTTTTTCTTCTTCTTCTTCTTCTTCTTCTTCTTCTTCTTCCTCTTCTTCTTCTTCCTCATCTTCTTCTCCTTCTTGTCATCCTCCTTCCTCATCTTCTTCTTCTTGTTGTCCTCCTTCCTCATCTTCTTTTTCTTCTTGTCCTCCTTCCTCATCTTCTTCTTCTTTTTTTCTTCTTGTTCTCCTTCCTCATCTTCTTCTTCTTCTTTTTCTTCTTGTTCTCCTTCCTCATCTTCTTCTTCTTCTTTTTCTTCTTGTTCTCCTTCCTCATCTTCTTCTTCTTCTTCTTCCTCTTCTTCTTCTTCTTCTTCTCCTCCTTCCTCATCTTCTTCTTCTCCTTCTCCTTCTTCTTCTTCTTCTTCTTCTTCTTCTTCTCCTTCCTCATCTTCTTCTTCTCCTTCCTCATCTTCTTCTTATTCTTGTTGTCCTTCCTCATCTTTTTCTTCTTCTTCTTCTTCTTCTATTTCTTCTTCTTCTTCTTCTTCTCTTTCCTCTTCTTCTTCTTCTTTTTATTTTTATTTTTCTTCTTTTCCTTCCTCATCTTCTTCTTATTTTTCTTCTACTTCTTCTTCTTATTATTTTTCTTTTTCTTCTTCTTCTTCTCCTTCCTCATACTCTTCTTCTTCTTCTTGTCAGGCTTGTCCCTGACAGTTTGGTTAAGTTTTAGTTTTTCCTCTGTTAGTTTTATTTCCTGTCAGCACTCTTATTTTGGTTCAGTTTCCTGTTTGCCTCTCTGAGTGCTGTGTCCCCTCAGCTGTGGCTGATTGGCACCTGGCCACACCTGGTGTCAATTAGCCTGCTGCTATTTGAACCTACTTTGCACTCCAGTCAGGGCTGGAGTATTGTCACCAGTGACGTGCAGTCACTAGAGGCAGGTGAGGCCCCGCCTCACCTGCCATCATGGAAAGAAAAAAAATTTAAAAAGAAAAAAATATATATTAAATTGTTAAATGTATCCAGTGATTATACTATAAAGTTATTTTCCATTTAACTTCACCAGTTTTAGATTATTTTTATTCAAAATCGCTGAATTTTCACATTTGCCGTTCAAATACTGAGAAGAGACGGTGCGGTGAACAGCAGCCAGTCGAGGCACGTCACTCAGTGCCTCAACATGGACTGACTCGGCTAACTGCTGGTCTGCTGTGCAGTGAGACCGTATTGCTATATGAACTATATTATACATTTCCATAGTTTAGTTAGCTGAGGTATATAATGTACAGTGTATTTTGTCAACAACTGTATGTGTGTAAAGTATTTCTTGTGCTGAGCGATCATAAAACGGCTGCAAAAGACGCACTGGCTGAGGCTCGCCTCCTGCACCCCCGCCGTAGAATGCACGGCAACCCCTGATGGGAGTGTTATATCAACTAAAGCCCTCACTTCAACTTTCCACGTGCAAGATTGAATCTATTTAAAAAAGTCAGCCATCAACCTCACCGCACGTCACTGATTGTCACTATGATTGTCAATGTCGTGTAGCTGTGTCTACCTCTGTCATTAATACTTGTCGTTGTCGCTGTGTCTACTTCTGTTCACTCTGCTCATGTCATAGTTCATTCGTGTCACAGTAAGTGTTTTTGTTTCTTGTCCACAGTTTAGCCTTTGTGCTAGTTTTTGTTCATAGCCAAGTTTGTTCTCCGCCTTGTGTGCCTTTTGTTTGTACCCTTTTGTTTGTTTCTTGTTATAGAGTTAAATTAAATCATGTTTACCTGCACCAAGCCTGCCGTCTCTGCATCTTGGGGTTCGTCACCTACACACTCTGACAGAATTGACAGAATACTCCAGCCTCCTAACACGAATCCCGCAGAGACTTCGATCGCGGAGAGGCTTGACAGGATTCTTGGGATAATGGCTAAATTAAAGAAACGTTTGGCCGCTTTTCAAGCCCTCTCCCACCCACCCCTGTTGTCTGTGGGCCTATCTGGGGACGTCTGGGATCCGTCCCTTGAGGGGGGGGCTATGAGTAGCTGTGCAGCTGAGGAGGCACAGCTACTCCTCACACAAGTGGGTCTGCAGCAGACGCCACCATCATCTCCGGTGGGCTGGCAGACGCCACCATCATCTCCGGTGTGTCTGCAACCTATGGCGCCATCATCACCGGTGGGTCTGCAACCTACGGCGCCATCATCTCCGGTGGGTCTGCAACCTACGGCGCCTTTATCTCCGGTGGGCCAGCAGACGCCGCCATCATCTCCGGTGGGCCAGCAGCAGAGGGCGCCACCATCCTCTCCGGTGGGCCAGCAGCAGAGGGCGCCACCATCCTCTCGTCGGCCACGGATGTGGTCGTTCCATGGGCGACCGCCTCGCCAATTGCGGCGGCGTTCAACTCGCCGTCGCCACCTGATTCTTCCCCGCTGATTGTGGGGACATTTGGCCTGGTGGCCCACCTCCTTGTCCACCCTCCACCCTCCCGTGACTTTGGACAGTTTTTTTTGGGGGGGGGGGTTTCTAGAACGTCTGGTATCCGTTATGGGAAGGGGGGCTACTGTCAGGCTTGTCCCTGACAGCTTGGTTAAGTTTTAGTTTTTCCTCTTGTTTGTTTTATTTCCTGTCAGCACTCTTATTTTAGGTTCAGTTTTCTGTTTGTCTCTCTGAGTGCTGTGTCCCCTCAGCTGTGGCGGATTGGCACCTGGCCACATCTGGTGTCAATCAGCCAGCTGCTATTTGAACCTGCTTTGCACTCCAGTCAGGGCTGGAGTATTGTCGTTCGAGCTGATACTTGTCGATGTCTTTGTTTGCGTTAAGCTGTTCCTGTTTAATAGTTCCTATAGCTATTTACAGTTTGCTGTCTCCTAACTTCTTGTTTTTCTGTTAGCTATATCCAGTTAGCCGTTAGTTATTCCTAGTTCCTGTTTGCTCGTTCCTGTTCCCTGTCTCCAGTTTGCCTGTGCCTGTTTCCTGGTTTGTGTTTTGCCTTATTTTTATGGACATTAAATCATGTTTTCCTGTACCAAGCCTGCCTTCTCCGCATCTTGGGGTTCGTCAACAACACTACGTGACACTTCTTCTTTTTCTTCTTCTTTTTCGTGTGGAGTCATGAAGAGAAGGTTGATGTTTGGGAGTGGGAGCTGAGCACCAATGAAAGTACCTTCTGTCCAGTAACGTGCAGTGAGGTTCATGGCTGGTGAGGCACTGACTTCATCACAGTCAGATTTACAAACATATGAACCCTAAAGAGTATCTTATTCACCATTTGATTGGCAGCAGTTAAGGGGTTATGTTTAAAAGCTCATACCAGCATTCTTCCCTGCTTGGCACTCAGCATCAAGGGTTGGAATTGGGGGTTAAATCACCAAAAATTATTCCCGGGTGCTGCCCACTGCTCCCCTCACCTCCCAGGGGGTGAGCAAGGTGATGGGTCAAATGCAGAGGACAAATTTCACCACATCTAGTCTGTGTGTGACAATCATTGGTACTTAAACTTAACTTTAACTTTACACATACAAACTATAGCACACAAAAAAGCACATTTAATTAAAAAAAACGTTATTATGGTCTTACCTTTACTTATAAATGAAGTCCATGTGCCGCTCCTTTTGAACAAAAGCATCGATAACTTGTTTATAGAAGTCTTCCTTATCTTTCTTCAGTTTTAAAAGTCTCTCTGTCTCGATGGAGATCTTTCTTTAATTAATACATCCTGCTTTGATTGAAAGTCCAGTTCAGAAAACTGTTTTATTTTAGATATGTAATCCTCCATGTTAAAAGTCCAGGCGAGAGGAAAAAATAAAAGATCGCTAACTGTTGCTGCTTGTTGTCACTTATTCTGCAGCCGAGTAGTCGCAGAAATGATCTCTGGGATTACTAGCGCCCTCTACCACCATGAGGCGGAATTACTGCGAGCCTCAGCCAGTGCGTCTTCGCAGCCGTTTTATGATTGCTCAGCATAAGAAATACGTTACACACATACAGTTGTTGACAAAATACACTGTACATTATATACCTCAGCTAACTAAACTATGGAAATGTATAATATAATTCATGTAGCAATACGGTCTCACTGCACAGCAGGCCAGCAGTTAGCCGAGTCATTGCGCAATCCATGGTGAGTCTCAAGTGGCTGCTGATCACCGCAAGTATTTTCTCAGTATTTGAACGGCAAATGTGAAAATTCAGCGATTTTGAATAAAAATAATCTAAAACTGGTGAAGTTAAATGGAAAATAACTTTATAGTATAATCACTGGATACATATAACAATTTAATTAATTTTTTTTCTTTTTACATTTTTTTTCTTTCCATGATGACACGTGAGGCCCCGCCTCACCTGCCTCCCCTGACTGCACGTCACTTCTTCTGTCCAGCATTAAAGAAGTAGGAAGAAGGCCATCTTAGTGTCCAAGTACATTGTAGTAAGGACGGTGTATTAGCATTAAAGAAGTAGGAAGAAGGCCATCTTAGTGTCCAAGTACATTGTAGTAATGAGGGTGTATCAGCTGGAAGAAGTCATGTTTGGGACACAGCAGTACCTAAATGCGTCACCACAAACCCGATGGTGTTTTTGTTTCCCCCACAGTTGAAGGTCCAGTCCGAGGCCATGTTGACTTGTCACGGCCTCCTCCGCTCTCTGGTCCTGGCCACGGTCCTGCTGCTGGGTCCCGTGCCCCCGGTCTACGGTCAGGAGGAGTCTCCTGCTCAGGTGCTGTCAGACCTGCTGTCTCGCTACGGGGACAACAGTACCATCAGTGTTCCTCAGCTGCGCTCCCTGCTGGGGCTCCTCGGTCATGGAGCCACGCCCCCCAGGTCAAACAAGTCCAAGGTAAACAAAACTACCCCTACTTTTTTCCTACACTTTGAGACCTGCGGTTTATAAAACGGTGCGGCGAATTTATGGATTTTTCTTGGCTGGTGGCCGTAATAAAAAGTTTTCACCAAAAAGAAGAAGCAAATAGATTGAGAAAGGGTGTTATTGTTTGTAACGTGGCACCATCTTTTGTTTGTGCTGTGGCGCCATCTTGTGGAGCAGTTCTCTCACTGCAGCTGCAGCAGAGTCCTTCCATCTACCCAGAGGGCAGGGGTCGGCAAACCAAAACGTTGAAAGAGCCATATTGGACCAAAAATACAAAAAAAATAATCTGTCTGGAGCCGCAAAAAATGAAAAACCGTTTATAAGTGCTATAATGAAGGCAATACATGATATAAGTGTCTACATTACCTATAATAGCCTAATATCAAAATGACTACAGTGTTTCCCACAGGACAGGCATCTATTTGCGGTGGTGTGGCCGGCCGGCCGGGGGGAGGGGGGGGTTTGGGCGGCGGGGGGGAGGTCAGGGGGGGGGTTTGGGCGGCGATGACCAAGAAGAACGCGGAGTTGGAATATAATTACAACACTTTATGTACATTTTTATATACAGATTTGAACAATTAGTTATTCACTGAAATATATTAATTGTGGTTCTTACAAAAAATATATCTTATAAAATATCAAAGCTAAAATGTCTCTTAAAGCTCTGCCCCTTTAATTAGTGCATACTAAATAATTTAACTTTAGCCTACTACTACAACCATATTATTTACCAGCAACAAAGTGAAGCTATACTCCAATATTTTACAAAAGTAACAAATAAACAGATAATACCTCCTGTGGTCTGGACTGTAGGCCTACCTCCTCTCCAAGTCGAGCCCTTTTCGGCCGTTGGAAATATTTTTCTATATTCATCTGTGTGAAGGAGTGAACATCCAACATTAGAATTTATTACTAACAACAGAAGCGCTCTATGTACAGTGCCGTCTAACCTTAAGCGGCAGCAGCTCAACACATGCAGGAGCCAGTGCTCATGGCTTATATCTTACTAAAATCCTTCCCGTTTACTATTTACAACACTACACAGTATTTATTATTATTATTATTATCTATAATTACATTTAAATGGCATTGCATACATGTAAAATTAAATGCTATTTCACATTATTTGACCAGTAGCAGTTACACTCATCTGAACAGGTCAGCCACCTGTTTAAAGCCTAATCACAGTTCACATCTTGAAATGAAGGGCCTTTAATGGCCAAAGCATTAACCTGGACAGCTTTTTAAGAGCTGCTTGGCTCAGATTTTATTCTTTTCATTGCATTCACATGCTGCAATGGACAGTGGACAATTTAGCTTCAGTATTAATGCAATATCTGAAGCACCGTCTCCACGTGTGTTTATTGACAACAGGGTTATAACCTGGACACGTTAGCTCGTCGAATGAAAACACCTGACTGTTACTACGTGCGTCTGCCCCGCCCCCCGAGCAAACAGCGGCGATGTTAATAAAGCAGCGTCAGGCTGCTCACGTCCGTGAAACGCCAAGACGTCTTACCCTCGTATTTTCATCCGGTCGGTCCGTTCCGTCCTCTTCTTCTTCTTCTTCTTCTTCTTCTTCTTCTTCTTCTTCTTCTGGCGCACCAGGTGAATGAATTGCTATTGGCGAGTTACAATGCATAGTAGGCTACCGCCACCTACTGCACCGGTGTTGTAACTACAAGCTCCATTCACAGACAGAGTCTCATTGCTTTTATGAGCGGTAGAGCGAGTCAAAAGCCGAAAAATCCATTTGTGGCGGACGTAATTCTATCGTGGCGGGCCGCCACAAATAAATGAATGTGTGGGAAACCCTGGACTATGTGTCGCAGGCTAAAGCAAATCTTCGTTGACAGAAATGTTTAAATTTAATATTTATTCTACACATTTTTACAACATTAGAAACCATTAGTAAATCAGAGGCTACTCAGAAAGTGAGATAACTCCTGGTAATTACTGGCTTTTAATGGCCAAAGGTATAGATGTGTGTGTCCAAATTAAAGGAAACCGCAGGCTGTCTTCTTTTAATAGATTTATTACAATCTTTGGCAAGCTAGGTAACATTTGCTGTGGTCTGGAACAAAATGCAGCCAATATTACATACAGATAATGTGTCATGAGACACGCAAAACTAAATTATATACAAAGAGGATAAAAGTAAAGGATATTAAATGAGCTCAAATATACCTACAAGTGAGGCATAATGATGCAATATGTACATATAGCTAGCCTAAATAGCATGTTAGCATTGATTACCTTGCAGTCATGAACTGACTAAAATATGACTGATTAGCACTCCAACAAGTCAATAACATCAACAAAGCTCACCTTTGTGCATTCACGCACAACATGAAACTTTTGGATGGACAAAATGAGACAAAGGAGTGGAAGATTTTACATGTTAATAATCTGTTGCGTCACAGTCCACACTATGTTGAGTTCAAGAACCACCAAAATTAGTAGGACAAAACGATGTTCACCAAATACTCTCATCAGTGAAGCACACACACAAACATGTTAAACTATGGGCTTTCTAACAATTGGGAATAGTTGTGTCATTTTTGTCCTCAAACAAAAAACATACTAAAACCATCAATCAATCAATCAAAGTTTACTTATATAGCCCTAAATCACGAGTGTCTCAAAGGGCTGCACAAGCCACAACGACATCCTTGGCTCAGATCCCACATCTGGGCAAGGAAAAACTCAACCCAATGGGATTACAATGAGAAACCTTGGAGGTGACCGCAGATGTGGGGACCCTCCCCTTGGCGACCGGTGCAATGGACGTCGAGTGGATCTAGTTAATAGTGTGAGAGTCCAGTCCATAGTGGGGCCAGCTGGAGATCGTCTAGGGTGGAGACAAGTCAGCAGCGCAGAGACGTCCCCAACTGATGCACAGATGAGTGGTCCACCCGGGTCCCGACTTTGAACAGCTAGCGCTTCATCTGTGGTCACCAAATCTGTCATGAGCAGAAAAGAGATGGCAAATCAACTGGTCTAAAAGGGGGGTCTTTTTAAAGACTAGAGTATACAAATGAGTTTTAAGATGGGACTTAAATGCTTCTAGTGAGGTAGCATCTCTAACTGTTACCGGGAGGACATTCCAGAGTACTGGAGCCCGAATAGAAAATGCTCTATAGCCCGCAGACTTTTTTGGGGCTCTGGGAATCACTAATAAGCCGGAGTTCTTTGAACGCAGATTTCTTGCCGGGACATATGGTACAATACAATCAGCAAGATAGGATGGAGCTAGACCGTTTAGTATTTGATATGTAATTAGTAAAACCTTAAAGTCGCATCTTAAGTGCACAGGAAGCCAGTGCAGGTGAGCCAGTATAGGCGTAATATGAATATTTCCCCCATCTTTTACCATTATCAATCATATTTTAAAAAAGCTCCAGGGAGCCACTAGGGCGGCACTAAATAGCCGCATGCGGCTCGAGAACCGCAGGTTGCTGACCCCCGCCCTAGGGCTTTCAACAGGAAGTAGACTTCATACCAATACCTCATACCAATACGTGATACCAAAACTTGATACCAATACCTCATATCAATACCTGATACCAATACGTGCTATCTATACCTAATACCAATACTTGATACCAATACCTGATACCAATACGTGATACCAATACTTGATACCAATACCTGATACCAATACTTGATACTAATACCTCATATCAGTATTTTATACCAATACTTGATACTAATACCTCATACCAATACTGGATATCAATACCTGATACCAATGGTAAATGGTAAATGGGTTATACTTGTATAGCGCTTTTCTACCTTTTTAAGGAACTCAAAGCGCTTTGACACTATTTCCACATTCACCCATTCACACACACATTCACACACTGATGGCGGGAGCTGCCATGCAAGGCGCTAACCAGGACCCATCAGGAGCAAGGGTGAAGTGTCTTGCTCAAGGACACAACAGACGTGACTAGGATGGTAGAATCTGGGGATTGACCCAGGAACCCTCAGGTTGCTGGCACAGCCACTCTTCCAACAGCTCCACGCCGTCCCCAATACCTGACACCAATACTTGAGACCAATACCTGATACCAATACCCAATACCTGATACTAATACCAATACTTGATACGATACTTGATACTGATACCGATACCTGATACCAATACTTGATACCAATACTTGAGACCAATACCTGATACCGATACCAATACATGATACCGATACTTGATACGATACCGATACCTGATACCGATACTTGATACCAATACCTGATACCAATACCGGATACCAATACTTGATACCAATACTAGAGACCAATACCTGAGACCAACACCTGATACCAATACCCGATACCTGATACCCGATATCGATATCTGATACTGATACTTGATACAATACCTGATACAGATACCTGATACCAATACTTGATACCAATACGTGATACCAATACCTGATACCAATACCTTTAAGTGGACCCCGACTTAAACAAGTTGAAAAACTTATTCGGGTGTTACCATTTAGTGGTCAATTGTACGGAATATGTACTTCACTGTGCAATCTACTAATAAAAGTTTCAATCAACCAATCAAACCTGATACCAATACCCACCCTGGTATCGACACTCATCTTTATGGTCTTCCTGGAAGACCAGTGAAATGTTGGTGGACAGAAACCTTATGTGTATGCTGGCTTGATATAAATACGGTCATTGTTAACCATAGGGCCCATTTTTGGAGGGCGGACAAAAATGCTGTGTTTCTCAGCTGTGTATGTGCGGCAGTTGTAATACACTTGTTTACCACTTGTGACAGTAAAGACAAAGACAGTCTATCGTCATAGAGACCTTTCCTAAATTACGACTCAAGTGGTGAAGATGCGTTTTCATTGTAGTGACAGTTTATTTTAGAAACATCCATCCATCCATCCATTTTCTACTGCTTATTCCCTTTCATATGTATAATTATTTAGTCAGAATTTATTTTAGCTCTGTGTAATTATATGTCCCTTCTTTAGTTTATTTTTGTAATTAGCCTGACCAAACACTTGATAACAGTCTGTGACCAACACATGCTTACATAGAATGATGAAGTACCATTCAAATCAGGAGCAATTGTTCATATTTGAGTGGCCCCCGGGCCCCTCTGTAGTGGAAAAGTTTGAAAAGTGATTTTCATGTGACAGATAATAAAAACTATTTAGATGTAGACTTGGCGCTGACTGAGGGCCACATAGTTCTCACGCTTAACGTCATGGAGGATCGTCCCCTGGACCCTTGATAAGCGTTTCATGCGCTGCCAAGGCTGAGAGTCTGTCCAGGGTCTCACGCCACCACCTAGTGACCATGGACTTTATGACCTGGGGCTTTGGGGCCCACTCTAATAATTCATCATCTTACTTTTTTCAATCATATCAATAATCCTACATGACAACCTTGTCAGGAGTATATTTATTAAAGATGATATACTGCATCATCAAGAAAGTATATCAAATAATAATCAATATGTGGAAATACATACTTTAGTCACACTTTTCATGTTGTCATTACTGCCACCTGTGGTGTAAACATGTATTACACCTGAGTACTTGTGTGATGTTGTCATTACTGCCACCTGTGGTGTAAACATGTATTACACCTGAGTACTTGTGTGATGTTGTCATTACTGCCACCTGTGGTGTAAAAGTGTATTACACCTGAGTACTTGTGTGATGTTGTCATTACTGCCACCTGTGGTGTAAAAGTGTATTACACCTGAGTACTTGTTTGATGTTGTCATTACTGCTACAAGTGGTGGACAAGTGTATTACACCTGAGTACTTGTGTCGATTTTGTCATTACTGCCACCTGTGGTGTAAAAGTGTATTACACCTGAGTACTTGTTTGATGTTGTCATTACTGCCACCTGTGCTGTAAAAGTGTAATACATCTGAGTACTTGTGTGATGGGATTTCACGGTGGCAGAGGGGTTAGTGCATCTGCCTCACAATACGAAGGTCCTGAGTAGTCTTGGGTTCAATCCCGGGCTCGGGATCTTTCTGTGTGGAGTTTGCATGTTCTCCCCGTGACTGCGTGGGTTCCCTCCGGGTACTCCGGCTTCCTCCCACCTCCAAAGACATGCACCTGGGGATAAGTTGATTGGCAACACTGAATTGGCCCTAGTGTGTGGATGTGAGTGTGAATGTTGTCTGTCTATCTGTGTTGGCCCTGCGATGAGGTGGCGACTTGTCCAGGGTACCCCGCCTTCCGCCCGATTGTAGCTGAGATAGGCTCCAGCGCCCCCCGCGACCCCAAAGGGAATAAGCGGTAGAAAATGGATGGATGGATACTTGTGTGATGTTGTCATTACTGCCACATGTGGTGTATAAGTGTATTACACCTGAGTACTTGTGTGACGTTGTCATTACTGCCACAAGTGGTGGTAAAGTGTATTACACCTGAGTACTTGTGTGATGTTGTCATTACTGCCACCTGTGGTGTAAAAGTGTATTACACCTTAGTACTTGTGTGATGTTGTCATTATTGCCACCTGTGGTGTAAAAGTGTATTACACCTGAGTACTTGTGTGATGTTGTCGTTACTGCCACAAGTGGTGTAAAAGTGTATTACACCTGAGTACTTGTGTGATGTTGTCATAACTGCCACAGGTGTTGTAAAAGTGTATTACACCGGAGTACTTATGTGATGTTGTCATTACTGCCACCTGAGGTGTAAGAGTGTATTACACCTGAGTACTTGTGTGATATTGTCATTACTGCCACCTGTGGTGTAAAAGTGTTTTACACCTGAGTACTTGTGTGATGTTGTCATTACTGCCACCTGTGGTGTAAAAGTGTATTACACCTGAGTACTTGTGTGATGTTGTCATTATTGCCACCTGTGGTGTAAAAGTGTATTACACCTGAGTACTTGTGTGATGTTGTCATTACTGCTACCTGTGGTGTAAAAGTGTATTACACCTGAGTACTTGTTTGATGTTGTCATTACTGCTACAAGTGGTGGACAAGTGTATTACACCTGAGTACTTGTATGATGTTGTCATTACTGCCACCTGTGGTGTAAAGGTGTATTACACCTTAGTACTTGTGTGATGTTGTCATTATTGCCACCTGTGGTGTAAAAGTGTATTACACCTGAGTACTTGTGTGATGTTGTCGTTACTGCCACAAGTGGTGTAAAAGTGTATTACACCTGAGTACTTGTGTGATGTTGTCATAACTGCCACAAGTGTTGTAAAAGTGTATTACACCGGAGTACTTATGTGATGTTGTCATTACTGCCCCCTGAGGTGTAAAAGTGTATTACACCTGAGTACTTGTGTGATATTGTCATTACTGCCACCTGTGGTGTAAAAGTGTTTTACACCTGAGTACTTGTGTGATGTTGTCATTACTGCCACCTCTGGTGTAAAAGTGTATTACACCTGAGTACTTGTGTGATGTTGTCATTACTGCCACCTGTGAGAATGTATGTATGTATGTATGTATGTATATATATATATATATATATATATATATATATATATATATATATATATATATATATATTTATATTTATATATACGGTATATACATTTATATATATACATATATTGTGTTGACAGTGTCTACCTGCAGACACCCTGGCCCTCTACAGCATGGACGAGCACTCACGTCTGGATGGGCGGGGCTTACACACCTTGTGTCCCACCTTACTGCAGCAGCTGGATGCAGGCACCTGCCGGGCGCAGAAGGAGGAGGAGCCTAGCACCCAAGTCTCACCCAGGCCCACTGACGCAGAAGGTGACTGACTCACACTCTGATCTAGTCTTAGACTATGATTGGTCTAGATTTAGATTGGTCACATTTAGTCTCAGAGTTAGATTGGTCTCAGACTTAGATTGGTCACATCTAGTCTCAGACTTAGATTGGTCACATCTAGTCTTAGACTTAGATTGGTCACATCTAGTCTTAGACTTAGATTGGTCACATCTAGTCTTAGACTTAAATTGGTCACATCTAGTCTTAGACTTAGATTGGTCACATCTAGTCTTAGACTTAGATTGGTCACATCTAGTCTTAGACTTAGATTGGTCGCATCTAGTCTTAGACTTAGATTGGTCACATCTAGTCTTAGACTTAGTTTGGTCACATCTAGTCTTAGACTTAGATTGGTCACATCTAATCTCAGACTTAGATTCGTCACATCTAGTCTTAGACTTAGATTGGTCAGATTTAGTCTTAGACTTAGATTGGTCAGATCTAGTCTCAGACTTAGAGTGGTCACATCTAGTCTTAGACTTAGATTGGTCAGATCTAGTCTTGGACTTAGATTGGTCAGATCTAGGTCACAAACAGTCACAAACAGTCCACTTGTGATGAATTGAATGATATATTCATGCTGACCAGTTTCAGAGTGACACAAGTGTTGTCTGCTCGTCTAGTTAGTAGGGGTGCAACGGATCAAAAAAGTCACGGTTCGGATCGTTTCTCGGATCAGTCACGGATCGGATCATTTTTCGGATCAGCAAAAAAAAAAAAAAAAAAAGACAAGACAAACTGAAGTTTTGTCTTTTTGTTTATTAACACTTTTAAATTATTAAATTAAAATATATAAAATTAACTTAAAGTGCACAAGGCATAATATCTTGTTTTTAACATAATTAATGAAAAACAGTGCAACATAAAAAGGCATTTCTCCTTTCTTTAAACTTGGACCAATGACCATTAATAAAAAACAACTTAAAGGATAAGAAGGCACATCATCTTCCTTGAAACATAGGTAGTGAAATAAAGCCTGACATCTGGAGTGATGCTGCTGTCTTCCACACTTGGAGCCATGGATTGTAGAATCCTTGTTTTCAGTGGCAGGATCATTGACACAGATGGTGAAGTTTCAGTGCTCGGTAGAGATGTAACAGTTTTGAGGGGTTTAAGCACGTGGAGGACCTCCACTGCCACTCTCACATCGCCATCAGACAGGGTGATGATGTCTTTGACATTTGTCTTCAGGGTCTTGTGGGTCAATGCAGAGTATATAACTGCCTGCTGCTCCAACATATAAGTGGAGTTCCACCTTGTTGGGACATCATGTATGAGCTTATGAGTAGGCAGCTTTAGAATTTCTTACTTTGTCTTAAGCACATGAGCAGCTGTTGTGCTTGGGTGGAAGTAAGAAACCTCTTTTCTGATCCTCCCAAGGAGGCGCTCCATCCTATTGACTGAGATTCCCTTCTGTGATGCCAAATTCACTACATGTGCAAAGCACCTATCTGTGGTCCCAGTCCTGCTTCATTCACTGCATTTATTTGATTTTTGGCATTATCAGTTGTGACTGGGATATTAGTACTGGGCCTCTTAATCTTCCATTCCTCCACTACTTGTGTCAGTACCTGCGCAAGGTGACTCTCGTGGAGGGGGCGTGTCTTCTCATCTGCCAGTCTGCTGTGATGAAGTGAGCGCTTATCGTCACATAGTTCCCCTGGACGTCCACCCGTCTGTCGTGAGCGCAACAGATGATGCTCGGGATAGTTCATCCACAACTTTTTTCTTCTCCTGCTCATAAAGATCTAGCACAATCTTATCGCTGAAGTGGGTGCGCGACGGGATGTTGTAACGTGGCTCAAGCACTTTCAGCATGTGTTTAAAACCCTCGTTTTGCACAAGGGAATATGGCCTCTTGTCTGCACCTATAAACACACCGATTAAATTAAATGGCGCGGGGCTCCTCCGTTACTCCGCTCGCCATGACCACGCTGTGTGTGGACTGAACATGCGAACAACTTTTTTT
Organism: Nerophis lumbriciformis; assembly: GCF_033978685.3. Taxonomy (NCBI): domain Eukaryota; kingdom Metazoa; phylum Chordata; class Actinopteri; order Syngnathiformes; family Syngnathidae; genus Nerophis; species Nerophis lumbriciformis. The sequence continues at coordinate 17,962,511 of NC_084571.2, read as the reverse complement.
TTTTTTTTTCATAAATCAAACCGCGGATCACGTGTGTGCCAAACTGAAGATATTGATCCGAACGGATCAATGTTGATCCGTTGCACCACTACTAGTTAGTTACTATCTAGTCTAGTTAGTTACTATCTAGTCTAGTTAGTTACTATCTAGTCTAGTTAGTTACTATTTAGAGAATGGGATCATTGTTTTAACTCCTCAGTCATGCTGCTTCACATCTCTGTTTGACCCCTTGACCATTGACACATTTTCACTTTGGCCCCTGTTCGGCCACCCCTACAGTATGTGTATACACACACACACACACACACATATATATATATATATATATATATATATATATATATATATATATATATATATATATATATATATATATATATATATATATATATATATGTATATACTGTATGTATATATATGTATGTATATATATATATATATATATGTATATACTGTATGTATATATATGTATGTATATATATATATATATATATATATATATACTGTGTATATATATATATGTATATGTGTGTATATATATATATATATATGTATATATGTGTGTATATATATATATATATGTATGTAAATATATATACACACATACACGCGTATATATGTATGTGTATATATATATAAATACATATATACACATATGTACGTGTGTATGTGTGTGTGTATATATATATATATATAAATATATATATATATATATATATTCACACACACATCATATATATACACACACGTATATGTACGTATGTGAGTATATATATACACAATATACGTCTATATTAATGTTGATGTTTATATTGTTGTTGTTGTGGATGTGCATGTTGTTTATATTGATGTCTATGTGTATGTTAATGTTTATATTGATGTTGATGTCTTTGTGTGTGTTAATGTTTATATTGATGTTGATGTCTATGTGTATGTTAATGTTTACATTGATGTTGATGTATGTGTATGTTAATGTTTATATTGATCTCTATGTGTATGTTAATGTTTATATTGATGTTGTCTATGTGTATGTTAATGTTTATATTGATGTTGTCTATGTGTATGTTAATGTTTATATTGATGTTGATGTCTATGTGTATGTTAATGTTTATATTGATGTATATGTGTATGTTAATGTTTATATTGATGTTGTCTATGTGTATGTTAATGTTTATATTGATGTTGATGTCTATGTGTATGTTAATGTTTATATTGATGTATATGTGTATGTTAATGTTTATATTGATGTCTATGTGTATGTTAAAGTTTATATTGACGTTGATGTCTATGTGTTCAAAAGTTTACATAGACTTGTAAAGAACATAATGTCATGGCTGTCTTGAGTTTCCAATCATTTCTACAACTCTTATTTTTTTGTGATGGAGTGATTGGAGCACATACTTGTTGGCCACAAAAAAACATTCATGAAGTTTGCTTCTTTTATGAATTAATTATCGGTCTACTGAAAATGTGAGCAAATCTGCTGGGTCAAATGTATACATACAGCAATGTTAATATTTGCTTACATGTCCCTTGGCAAGTTTCACTGCAATACGGCGCTTTTGGTAGCCATCGACAAGCTTCTGCTTGAACTTTTGACCACTCCTCTTGACAAAATTGGTGCAGTTCAGCTAAATGTGTTGGTTTTCTGACATGGACTTGTTTCTTCAGCATTGTCCACACGTTTAAGTCAGGATTTTGGGAAGGCCATTCTAAAACCTTCATTCTAGCCTGATTTAGCCATTCCTTTACCACTTTTGACGTGTGTTTGGGGTCATTGTCCTGTTGGAACACCCAACTGCGCCCAAGACCCAACCTCCGGGCTGATGATTTTAGGTTGTCTTGAAGAATTTGGAGGTAATCCTCCTTTTTCATTGTCCCATTTAAAGCACCAGTTCCATTGGCAGCAAAACAGGCCCAGAGCATAATACTACCACCACCATGCTTGATGGTAGGCTTGGTGTTCCTGGGATTAAAGGCCTCACCTTTTCTCCTCCAAACATATTGCTAGGTATTGTGGCCAAACAGCTCCATTTTTGTTTCATCTGACATCACATGGACAAAGATAAGACCTTCTGGAGGAAAGTTCACCTACTTTTGATCGCGACTGTATGTTAATGTTTATATTGATGTTGATGTCTATGTCTATCTGTATGTTTATATTGATGTTGATGTCTATGTGTATGTTTATATTGATGTTGATGTCTATGTGTATGTTAATGTTTATATTGATGTTGATGTCTATGTCTATCTGTATGTTTATATTGATGTTGATGTCTATGTGTATGTTAATGTTTATATTGATGTCTGTGTGTATGGTAATGTTTATGTTGATGTTGATGTCTGTGTATGTTAATGTTTATATTGATGTTGATGTCTGTGTATGTTAATGTTTGTATTAATGTTGATGTCTGTGAATGTTAATGTTTATGTTGATGTTGTCTATGTTGATGTTTATATTGTTGTGTATGTTGATGTTTAAGTTGATGTTGTTGTGTATGTTGATGTTTATCTTGTTGTTGTGTATGTTGATGTTTATATTGTTGTTGTTGTTGTGTATGTTGATGTTTATGTTGTTGTTGTTGATGTATGTGTATGTTGATGTTTGCTGCGCTGTCCATCTCCAACATGACATGTGTTCCCTCCCATGCCGCGTGCCTCCAGTGTGGGGCTTCTCCTTCCTAAGTGTGAGTGTGATCAATGTGTTCGCCCTCACTGGAGTCTTTATGGTGCCTGTGATGAAGACACGCTACATGAAACACTGCTTCACCTTCTTCATCGCTCTGGCCATCGGCACGCTCTACTCCACCGCCGTGCTGCAGCTGCTGCCTGAGGTTGGACGTCTGCTGGCGCTCCACACACACACACACACACACACACACACACACACACACACACACACACACACACACACACACACACACACACACACACACACACACTCAGAGCTCCACTAGAGTTTCAGTTGAGCGCTCCAGGACAAAAAAGATAGTCTTTCCTTCCTGTCTTTGTTGTGCCTCCTCTGTCTTTGTGCTGCTGCATGCTCCACTTCTTTGTGTGTCATCCATCATCTCTTCTCTGTCACTCACAGGAACACACTGCTATTATTATGCATTCTAACTACTCAAGTATGGCAAGTATGAGGTGGCTAACAAGGCAGAGGACACTAATGTACTTCTAAAACATCACAAAAGTGCCAACAATACTCCATTTACTTGTGGTGAGCTGAATATTAACAAGTATTAGTGATATTGTTATTATAGGTTCTTACACAGAGAAACTACGTTTAGACAGCTAACTAGCTTATGCTGCTATATAGAGCTGCTGCATGGCCTCTGAGTTGGTGAAAGTGAATTGTAGATTATAAATCATGTCTCTCACCTGGATAGTAGAAGGTTGTGGATATAAACCCACAAGTTGACACCCAACTTAGACCTGGAGATGGCCAGAAACACCAAACAAACACTTGTTTGTAGTACAGATGATGATGAAATGTTGATGTAAAGGGGAAGATATAAACATCCCATCAATCTTTATCCCACTGAGCGCAGACATTGTACAGTAAGTGATTGTTTTATTATGTTTGGATATCTTGTTTAGCATTTAGCAATACTGCTATATGATGCTTAGTGTTTCACTAAAGATGCTTCTAAAACTTGTAGATCATCCTCCAGGCTCAATAATAGAAGTTTCTGGATCATCATTTGTCCCAAAGTAGTCTTTGTTGTCTCTCATCAAGTCTGTCATGATTAGTAGTCTTGTTGTTGTTGAAGGGAAAGTGAGCATTGTGATGCGTCTGTAAAATTAATACTTAAAATGATGAGAATATGTATATATTACATGTTATTATGAATGTCACTACATTACATATATACTTACATCATGTATATATTACATGTTATTATGAATGTTACTACATTACATATATACTTACATCATGTATATATTACATGTTATTATGAATGTTACTACATTACATATATACTTACATCAGGTATATATTACATGTTATAATGAATGTTACTAGATACTACATATATACTTACATCATGTATATATTACATGTTATTAAGGTTGTTTATTGAGCATGTCACAGTCAGTTCCATATCATGTAGTACATCATATACATACATATCTCCAGTGAATAGTCTTGTGCTCAATGACAATATTATCATTTCACAAAAAAGAAAAGAAAATTGATTTGAACATATCTCAAAAGGGTAAAGGGAAGAAGTATAAACTTTACTAGACACCGTATTTTTCGGACTATAAGTCGCTCCGGAGTATACGTCGCACCGGCCGAAAATGCACAATAAAGAAGAAAAAAAACATATATGTCGCACTGGAGTATAAGTCGCATTTTTGGGGGAAATTTATTTGATAAAATCCAACACCAAGAATAGACATTTGAAAGGCAATTTAAAATAAATAAAGAATAGTGAACAAGAGGCTGAATAAGTGTACGCCATATGACACATAAATAACCAACTGAGAACTTGCCTGGTATGTTAACGCAACACATCATGGCAAGAGTCATTCAAATAACTATTAACATATAGAGCATGCTAAACGTTTACCAAACAATCTGTCACTTCCAATCGCTAAATCCGATGAAATCTTCCTCCTCGGTGTCGCTCCTGTTATGCGCCGCTAGCGTCCTTTCTTTCTGCTGCTCAATCGACGTTTTCTGGTGCATATTTCACTATGTCCAGCTTGTAATCTGCAGTATATGATTTCCTTTTCGGTGCCATTTTTGTTCAGTCCTTCTCAGTTTTTATAAGTTACCGCCAATGTTGCTGTGATAGCTCCGGCAGTAGCGTATAGCATATAGCAGTTAGCATTCCAAAACCCACAATGCACTTCTGCCATGACCCACCTCCGCCGAATTCTTATTGATTGGCGTGTGAGTGACGATTGCTGACGTGTGTGTGACAATTGCGGACATTTTCTTCGTCGCTCACGCGAATGAGATAAATAATATTATTTGATATTTTACGGTAATATGTTAATAATTTCACACATAAGTTGCTCCGGAGTATACGTCGCACCCACTGTCAAACTATGAAAAAAACCTCGAATTATAGTCCGAAAAATACGGTACTACATATACTGTATACTTACAGTGTGTATATAAAACCTTGATGGAGGCTTTTAGAACACTTTATAGGTGGACTAGAGTGACTTCTATTAGCTCCACTGTCAGCTGACTCTTGCTAGAGTTGATTTCTGATTTAGAATGCATAAAAAAGGAACCTCCATGTGTTCAAGGATAGGTTGGACCATGATGGACAAAAGCATCACTGTTGTGTGTGTGTGTGTGTGTGTGTGTGTGTGTGTGTGTGTGTGTGTGTGTGTGTGTGTGTGTGTGTGTGTGTGTGTGTGTGTGTGTGTGTGTGTGTGTGTGTGTGTGTGTGTGCGCACTCTAATGACACCTTCTCTCCAGCTAAGGGGTGAAATGAACAATGATGTTGTGTGTGAAGCAAGGTGGACTGGATCTGGTTCTTCATCTCTTCCCCCCTCAGGTGGTGGTTCATCTGACTGACTAACCGCTCTCTCTCTCTCTCTCTCTCTCTCTCTCTATGTGTGTATGTGTGTGTGTGTGTGTGTGTGTGTGTGTGTGTCAGTGTGGGGCTATGGCATCCTGTGTGTGACGCTGATCTCGCTGTGCTCGCTGGTGGGGGCCAGCGTGGTGCCCTTCATGAAGAAAACCTTTTACAAGCGACTGCTGCTCTTCTTCATAGCGCTGGCCATCGGCACGCTCTACTCCAACGCCCTGTTTCAGCTCATCCCAGAGGTAGTGGCCAAGGGAATTCTCCCAGTGCTCAGTACCCTAACATGGCTAATGCTAATCAGTAGCATGTCAAGGGCAAAGCCAATGTACACTATATTGCCTAAAGTATGGTGTCCAGCCATCCAAATGATGAGAATCACTAATCACAGGTGTATCAAATCAAGCACTTAGGCATGGAGACTGTTTCTACAAACATTTGTGAAAGAATGGGCCGCTCTCAGTGATTTCCAGCATGGAACTGTTATAGGATGCCACCTGTGCAACAAATCCAGTCCTGAAATTTCCTCGCTCCTAAATATTCCATAAATATCCTCAAGATGATCTCCTGCTGGCCCCACTATGGACTGGACTCCCACACTATTAACTAGATCCATTATGGACTGGACTCTCACACTATTAACTAGATCCATTATGGACTGGACTCTCACACTATTAACTAGATCCACTATGGACTGGACTCTCACACTATTAACTCGATCCACTATGGACTGGACTCTCACGCTATTAACTAGATCCACTATGGACTGGGCTCTCACAATATTAACTATATCCACTATGGACTGGACTCTCACACTATGGACTGGACTCTCACAATATTAACTAGATCCACTCTGGACTGGACTCTCACACTATTATGTTAGATCCACTATGGACTCTCACTCACTCACTCATCCCATGGCCTAGGAGGCCGTAGGGGTGTCATGGTGGATGCTTGGGCAGTCAGGGATCTCCAGCGCTCACGATCTTCTGCTGTTCGTAGCAGGGTTTGGAAGCTGCAGCCAGTCCATTCTTTGATGTTGTCCATCCAGGCCTTTCTCTGCCTGCCTCGTCTCCGCTTCCCCTCTACTGTTCCCTGCAGGATGGTCTTTGACAGGGAGGTGTGCCTTGTGACATGACCAAACCAGTTCAGCTTGCGACGTTTAACTGTTGAGAGTAGAGGTTCCTGTTCGCCAGCATGGGTGGTAACTAGCTGTCTAACATAATCATGTGTCTGGTCTTCAGTGTATGATATATGTAGCATTCTTCTGTAACACTTGCTTTCAAAGGACTGTATCCTGCGCTCAGTGTCCGCTGTGAGCATCCAGCTCTCACAACCATAGAGTAGGATGGAAAGAACAAGTGACTTGTAGAGTCTGACCTTCACCTGGAAGCTGATGGTATTGCTCTTCCAGATACTGGTCAGTCTTGTCATGGCTGATGTTGCTATGCCGATTCTTGCTCTGATCTCTTTTGTGGAGCTGCCATCTTCACTCACAAAGGACCCGAGGTACTTAAAGTCCTTTACTTCCTCCAGGGTTTGTCCATTCAATGTGATGTTCGGTGGTGGTAAGTGATTGTGACAGTTGACCAGGATCTTGCTCTTCTCTGCACTTATCTCCATTCCATAAGCTCTCGCCGCCTCCTCCAGTCTGGTGGTCAGTTCCTGGAGTTCAGCCTCACTTTTTCCCATAAGGTCGATGTCATCCGCGAAGCGAAGGTTGGAGACGGGTCTTCCTCCGATGGTAACGGAGGTGTGGAATTCTTGGAGTGCTTTTTCCATGATGTTCTCCAGGAAGACATTAAATAGGTCAGGGGAGAAGAGACAGTCTTGGCGGACACCAATAGATGTTTTAAAAGGTTCTCCTATGCTGTTGTTGATGAGAACTGCACTGCTTGAGTCTGTATAAAGTGTTTGGATGACCTGTATGAGATTATTGTCAAAGTTGTAATTTCAGAGAACCTGCCATAGTCCTTCATGCCAGACACGGTCAAAGGCTTTTTTAAAGTCAATGAAGTTGTGGTATAAGTTGTGCTGGTCCAGCACTATGGACTGGATTCTCACAATATTATGCTAGATCTACTATGGACTGGACTCTCACAATATTAACTAGATCCACTATGGACTGGACTCTCACACTGTTATGTTAGATCCACTATGGACTGTACTCTCACACTATTATGTTAGATCCACTATGGACTGGACTCCCACAATATTATGCTAGATCCACTCGACGTCCATTGCACCGGTTGCCCAGGGGCGGGGGTCCCCACATCTGCGGTCCCCTCCAAGGTTTCTCATTTTCATCCCATTGGGTTGAGTTTTTTTCTTGCCCTGATGTGGGATCTGAGCCGAGGATGTCGTTGTGGCTTGTGCAGCCCTTTGAGACTCTCGTGATTTAGGGTTATATAAGTAAACTTTAATTGATTGATTGATATTCCAAAGTCAACTTTATTATAAAAAAAGTGAAGAGTTTGGGAACAACAGCAACTCAGCCACCAAGTGGTAGGCCACGTAAACTGACAGAGAGGTCAGCATAGTACAGTTGCTACAAAGCTCCAAACTTCATGTGACCTTCCAATTAGCCCACGTACAGTACACAGAGAGCTTCATGGAATGGGTTTCCATGGCCGAGCAGCTGTATCTAAGCCATACATCACCAAGTCCAATGCAAAGCGGGATGCAGTGGTGCACGTCGCCACTGAACTCAAGAGCAGTGGACACGCCTTCTCTGGAGTGATGAATCACACTTTTCCATCTGGCAATCTGATGGACCAGTCTGGGTTTGGAGGTTGCCAGGAGAAGGTTACATTTTGGACTGCATTGTGCCGAGTGTGAAATTGGGTGGAGGAAGAATTATGGTGTGGGGGTGTTTTTCAGGAGTTGGGCTTGGCCCCTTAGTTCCAGTGAAAGGAACTTTGAATGCTCCAGGATACCAAAACATTTTAGACAATTCCATGCTCCCAACCTTGTGGGAACAGTTCCTTCCTCCAACATGACATGATCATATTGAACCCTATGGGTTAGGAATGGGATGGCGCTTCAAGTTTTATATGTGAGTCAAGGCAGGTGGCCAAATACTTTTGGCAATATAGTGTATGTTAGCATCAAGCTAGTCTACTTCCGTTTTTCCACCCAAATACCCTGTTGGCATGTCAAATGGCAACATTGCCTCGAGGTAGTTTGGCTCTCAGTGATGCTGGAGTGATTGCCAAGTGTGAAGTGACCCCAGTTCCCAAAACATGGCAATGTTGGATTTGACCTGATTCAATACTGGATTTGGTATCCTCGCCTTCACAGTAGGCCACATCTTGTAGTACCACCTCTGTCCTCAGGAGGTGATAGTGAGTCCCTAGTCCCACACACACACTGGACACACCTGTTGTGGTCACCACCTGAGACACACTCTCATCTCCAGGCCTTCGGTTTTGACCCCAAGGTCAACTTTTACGTGTCCAAGTCTGCCATGGTCTTTGGAGGCTTCTACCTCTTCTTCTTTACCGAGAAGGTCCTGAAGATGCTCCTCAAGCAGAAGCACACGGTGAGTAACAACAATAATAGTAAATTGTAAATAATGTAAATAATTCAATGTGATTATCTTGTGTGAAAACTGTATTATGATGATAGTATATATCTGATAGTATATATCTGTATCATGAATTAATTTAAGTGGACCCTGACTTAAACAAGTTGAAAAACTTATTCGGGTGTTACCATTTAGTGGTTAATTGTACGGAATATGTACTTCACTGTGCAACCTACTAATAAAAGTCTAAATCAATCAATCAATCAGTGACTGGATGCAAGCAGAAGTAACAACAATAATAGTGACTAGATGCAAGCAGAAGTAACAACAATAATAGTGACTAGATGCAAGCAGAAGTAACAACAATAATAGTGACTAGATGCAAGCAGAAGTAACAACAATAATAGTGACTAGATGCAAGCAGAAGTAACAACAATAATAGTGACTAGATGCAAGCAGAAGTAACAGCAACAATAATAGTGACTAGATGTGTGTGAATGCTCCAATGCTGAACTTGAACTGAAATCCTGCAATTTTGTTTAGAAGAGTGTGAATGTTGTCTGTTTATCTGTGTTGGCCCTGTGTACACCGTCTTCCTCCCGAATGCAGCTGAGATAGGCTCCAGCACCCCCCGCGACCCCAAAAGGGACAAGCGGTAGAAAATGGATGAATGGATAGTTGAAGTAGAGCACATCATTCCCAAACAGGCTGAAGATTTTGAAGTAGGAACGGTTTGAATCAGATGAAAAATGTTGTGGAACTTTGAAGAATGTCCCATTGATTTCAATGGGAATTTTGGGAAAAGCGAGAATTTTTTGGAAAATGGTCAAAAACTTGAATGGTCTGAATGAGTTGGAATTTTTCTAATAGGTCAAGAAATGTTGAAGTAGTAAAATGTTGAATTGAGAAATTGTATTAAGGAATTTCGGGAAAACCGGGAATGTTTCCACTTCAAAAAACAATTTAGTTTTTTGTCCTGATTAAGAGGAATTTTTTGACGGTGGAACGGTTGAAGTGGGTTGGAAAATGTGTAAGGAGTCATCGCCAGATAAAAGGGTGGGAATAGGGATTTGGAAAACCAAGAATTCGAGAAAATCCTGGATTTTTTTTAACTAGGAAAAAGGGAAGTTTAAATGTCCAGGATGGTGGAATGTGTTGAAGGTGGAATGGTTTGAATAGTTTGAAAAATGTGGAAATGGTGGGAGTTTGAAAAATGGCCAATTCATTTTGAATGGGAAAAATGTCCCAGAAAACCTGGAGTTCTGGGAAATCTGGGAATTTTTGAAATTTTTCAAGGAAAAGCCTGCGATTCCTGAATAGGCTGAACAGTTTGAAGTTGGAACGCTTTGAATGGGGTGAAAAATGTGGAAGGTAGAGGACACCAAAATGTGGAAAAGAAGAAGTAGAAGAATAAATAGATGAGTTGTGGTGTAGAAAAGTGAATGTTTGGAGCATTCACACATATATATATATGTATATACTCCATTGTGTGGGTAAGTGAGCGCATGGCACACTCACTAGTTGTATGGACACACACTCACTAGACACTCCTTAAACAACAGGGTCACGGACACAGCCAGTATTCGGCGGGCGAGCGAGAAACGGAGGAGGGCGAGAGAGAGAAGCTTCAGCAGAACGGCGAGGTCGGAGGTCACGGGGCGAGCAAGCCGGGCGAGGGCGAGCTGATGCTGCGACCCTCCCAGACGCCGCAGGTAGAAAGGTGTGCTGCCCAGCACTGTTCCCCGAAGTTGACCCTGCTCCTCTCAGGACGCTCAGAGCGCAGATGGCGGGGGGCGGGGCAGCAGCTGCTATTGGCTGAAGGGGACGGCCTACTCGGACATTGGCACGCTGGCTTGGATGATCACGCTCAGTGATGGCCTGCACAACTTCATCGACGGCCTGGCCATCGGCGCCTCCTTCACCGCCTCCGTCTTCCAGGGCATCAGCACCTCGGTGGCCATCTTGTGCGAAGAGTTCCCCCACGAGCTGGGTGAGTGGTCCACCTCAACTCTTCAGGGTCTGCTCTTCACCTTCACCTTTACCTTCACCTTCACCTTCACCTTCACCTTGACCTTGTCCTCTAGGGGACTTTGTCATCCTGCTCAACGCCGGCATGAGCATCCAGCAGGCGCTCTTCTTCAACTTCCTGTCGGCGTGCTGCTGCTACCTGGGCATGGGCTTTGGCATCCTGGCCGGGAACAGCTTCTCCCCCAACTGGATCTTTGCCCTGGCAGGGGGTATGTTCCTCTACATCGCCCTGGCAGACATGGTGAGGACACTTTGAACAGTAACACTGCCTCTTAAAGGCCTACTGAAACCCACTACTACCGACCACGCAGTCTGATAGTTTATATATCAATGATGAAATCTTAACATTGCAACACATGCCAATACGGCCGGGTTAACTTATAAAGTGCAATTTTAAATTTCCTGCGAAACTTCCGGTTGAAAACGTCTAGGTATGATGACGTATGCGCGTGACGTCGATGGTTGAAACGGAAGTATTGGGACGCCATTGTATCCAATACAAAAAGCTCAGTTTTCATCGCAAAATTCCACAGTATTCTGGACATCTGTGTTGGTGAATCTTTTGCAATTTGTTTAATGAACAATGGAGACTGCAAAGAAGAAAGCTGTAGATGCGATCGGTGTATTAGCATCTGGCTACAGCAACACAACCAGGAGGACTTTGACTTGGATAGCAGACGCGCTATCCGACGCTAGCCGCCGACCGCATCGATGATCGGGTGAAGTCCTTCGTCGCTCCGTCGATCGCTGGAACGCAGGTGAGCTTTGGTGTTGATGAGCAGATGAGGGTTGGCGTAGGTGGAGAGCTAATGTTTTTATCATAGCTCTGTCGAGGTCCGTAGCTAAGTTAGATTCAATGGCGTTGTTAGCAACAGCATTGTTAAGCTTCGCCAGGCTGGAAAGCATTAACGGTGTAGTTACAGGTCCACGGTTTAATAGTATTGTTGATTTTCTGTCTATCCTTCCAGTCAGGGGTTTATTTATTTTGTTTCTATCTGCAGTTAAGCCCAATGCTATCAAGTTAGCTCCGTAGCTAAAGTGCTTCACTGATGTATTGTCGTGGAGATAAAAGTCACTGTGAATGTCCATTTCGCGTTCTCGACTCTCATTTTCAAGAGGATATAGTATCCGAGGTGGTTTAAAATACAAATCCGTGATCCACGATAGAAAAAGGAGAGAGTGTGGAATCCAATGAGCCCTTGTACCTAAGTTACGGTTAGAGCGAAAAAAGATGCGTCCTGCACTGCACTCTAATACTTCACTCTCACGTTCCTCATCCACGAATCTTTCATCCTGGCTCAAATTAATGGGGTAATCGTCGCTTTCTCGGTCCCAATCGCTCTCGCTGCTGGTGTAAACAATGGGGAAATGTGAGGAGACTTTCATCTTGTGACGTCACGCTACTTCCGGTACAGGCAAGGCTTTTTTTTATCAGCGACCAAAAGTTGCGAACTTTATCGTCGTTGTTCTATACTAAATCCTTTCAGCAAAAATATGGCAATATCGCGAAATGACCAAGTATGACACATAGAATGGATCTGCTATCCCCGTTTAAATTAAAAAAAATTCATTTCAGTAAGCCGGTAACCATCCTGCTACTCAGCTGTGCTACCCAGGTGTAATACACATTTACACCACAGGTGGCAGTAATGACAACATCACACAAGTACTCAGGTGTAGTACACTTTTACACCACAGGTGGCAGTAATGACAACATCACACAAGTACTCAAGTGTAGTACACTTTTACACCACAGGTGGCAGTAATGACAATATCACACAAGTACTCAGGTGTAATACACTTTTACACCACAGGTGGCAGTAATGACAACATCACACAAGTACTCAGGTGTAATACACTTTTACACCACAGGTAGCAGTAATGACAATATCACACAAGTACTCAGGTGTAATACACTTTTACACCACAGGTGGCAGTAATGACAACATCACACAAGTACTCAGGTGTAATACACTTTTACACCACAGGTAGCAGTAATGACAACATCACACAAGTACTCAGGTGTAATACACTTTTACACCACCGGTGGCAGTAATGACAACATCACACAGAAAAAGTCTGGAGTGAAATTCATAGGGAAGTTTCTTAAGTGCAAAAATGATGACTAAAGTGGTGAAGATGTATTTTTATTTGCACTTTGATTTTATTGACAGTTTATTTAAAATGATATATCATGATTAGAGATGTCCGATAATATCGGCCTGCCGATATTATCGGCCCATAAATGCTTTAAAATGTAATATCGGAAATGATCGGTATCGGTTTCAAAAAGTAAAATGAATGACTTTTTAAAACGCCTCTGTACGGAGCGGTACACAGAGCAGTTGCGTCTCCCAGTCAGCAGCCCCTCCCCTCTCCCACACACAACACAGGAGATTTATGCACGACTGCAGCATGATAGGTTTACTGGCGACGCTTGATGACCTCATCAAACCGCCGGGAGCGGAGCACAACAACAGCAAGAGTGTGTTGTTGCCGGTGCTGTAACCGTGGCTAACAAGCGAGCTCGCTCGGTGACTGACTAACGACACCATGTCTATGGTTTGGGATTATTTTAAAGTGTGTCTGACGGATAAAAAACTGGCAATTTGCAATGACTGCAAAAAGTTGGTTATGCGAGGAGGAACCAAGACGTCTTCCTTTAATACGAGCAATTTGATCTCCCACCTCTTTAAGAATCATAAGGAGATACACGATGAATACAAGCGAAAGATGGATGAAAAGCAAACACCGAAAAAAAGTAGTACCACAAAGTTGTCGCTTAAAGACTCCGCCGAGAAAAAACAAAAATACAACAAAAACCACCCCAGGGCGAAAGCTCACGTTGTGGTCAGGGACAACGCACGCAGTATGTCAAAAGCTACGGTGGAGTTTGGTATGGCTAGTCTGCCCTGCATGGCGCACACGTTGCAGCTTGCAGTGAACGGAGGTGCCCTGTCTCAACGCAGCATTTCAGAAGCTCTGGCTGACTGCTAGGCCACTTCAAGCACTCACCACTAGCTTGCAACACATTTGTGTTACTCATACAAATACGTTAGAGCAGGGCAGATTGAGCCCAGTTTATAATTTCCTGTTATACAGTATACCAGGCAGCCTTGCACTAAAGGAGGACTATGTTATTGTTTACTTTCTTACTCTAGTATACTCTGGACTGAAGCTGTGTGCCTTCATTGTTTTTGTAGCTGTTGTTTTGAGGCATGTTTAAAAAAAATAAAAAATAATGCACTTTGTGAAAGTCAAAGTATAGTATTTCCCATAGTTGTAGTGGGTATTAGGATTATCTCAGGGAGAGCATGTCCCAAATTCCAAGCTGCTGTTTTGAGGCATGTTAAAAAAAATAATGCACTTTGTGACTTCAATAATAAATATGGCAGTGCCATGTTGGCACTTTTTTCCATAACTTGAGTTGATTTATTTTGGAAAACCTTGTTACATTGTTTAATGCATCCAGCAGGGCATCACAACAGAATTAGGCATAATAATGTGTTAATTCCACGACTGTATATATCGGTATCGGTTGTTATCGGAATCGGTAATTAAGAGTTGGATAATATCAGAATATCGGATATCGGCAAAAAAGCCATTATCGAACATCTCTAATCATGATTATCATTATTTATTATTAATTGAGTTAAAATGTATTTATTTTGGCACAACATAGTTTGTATATTGTAATAAGAAAGAGTAATAGAGGATATAATGATATTAGTATTGTTATTTTCATGGTCAGTTCCCTGAGATGAACGAGGTGAGTCGTGAAGAAGAAGATGCAGGTGGCAGCAGCTTCCTGCTCACCTTCACCATCCAGAATGGAGGTCTGCTGACTGGCTTCTCCATCATGCTGCTGCTTACCACCTACTCTGGACACATCACCATGGACTGACTTCTTCCTCTTCTTCTTCTTCTTCTTCTTCTTCTTCTTCTTCTTCTTCTTCTTCTTCTTCTTCTCCTTCTCCTTCTCCTTCTTCTTCTTCTTCTCCTTCTCCTTCCTCTTCTTCTTCTTCTTCTCCTTCTTTTTCCCCTTCTTCTTGGTCATAGCAAAGATTCCTGGTCACATCTGCTGCAGGTAAGAAGACTTGGACCAAGGACTTGTTGGCTGACAAGTGCAGTAAATGCTGACATCAGCTTTATTTCTTCTACCCCAGAATGTTTTTTTTCTTCTTTATGATGAAATGAAGACGTCCATCTTTGTTCAGGTTCTTCTTTAAAAACACCAATACTTGTCAACTTCAACTGACTTCATCTCTTTTCCACACACACACATCACTACACCCACACACACATCACTGCACAAACATGTATCACTACTCCCACACACACATCACTACACACACACACACACACACACACACATCACTACACACACACACACACATCACTACACACATCACTACACCCACACACACATAACTACACACACATCACTACACCCACACACACATCACTACACCCACACACATCACTACACCCACACATCACTACACACACACACACCACTACACACACACATCACTACATACACATCACTACACAAACACATCACTACATCCACACACATCACTACACTCACACACACATCACTACACACACACACACACACATCACTACACACACATCACTACATCCACACACATTACTACACACACACACATCACTACACCCACACACATCACTACACGCACACACCACTACACCCACACATACATCACTACACACACACATCACTACACACACACATCACTACATCCACACACATCACTACACACATCACTACACACACACACACATACACTTCACTACACCCACACACATCACTACACCCACACACACATCACTACACACACACATTTCACTTCACCCACACACATCACTACACACACATCATTATACGCACACACATAACTACACAAACGCACATCACTACACACTCACATCACTACACACACAAACACATCCCCATACACACACATGGGTACACACACACACACGGGTACACACACATCACTACACACATCTCTACACACACACACACACACACACTTGGGTACACACATCTCTACACGCACACACACATGGGTACCCACACACAGAGCGGTCCTCCCTCCCTGCCTCCTCATCCAATCAGCAGCCAGGACACATTGAGACGTTAGTGTCAAATGATTGTATTTGCTGCACAGGCTGTGTTGTGTTGTGTGTACACTTGTACAACAAAGTGACAACAAACAACTTGTATTCTGTGTCATCTTTGTTGACTGGCAAGTTTTTATTGTGGTGTCTATTGTAATTACATGATTTATTATTATTAGTGTAGCGTGCTGTTTGCACTTCCTATGGGGGCTAAAATGCCCTCTCACCTTTTGACAGGTTGTTGTGAGCAGTGTGTTTGTCATTTATGAAGGAAGCACATTATTTATTCTTTCATTTTTATTTCAACAAGCTGGACATTCAATCATAATCATCTCTCACTAGATGATCTTTCCTTTCTTATTTTATAAAAGACATTTTCCAAGAATATCCTGTGTCCTGTATCATATTTACCTTTTCCAATGTTTGACCAATAAAAGATATAAATACACTGTAATATAACAATATTTTCAGGTAATAATCACATAACATGCACCTGGGGATAGGTTGATTGGCAACACTAAATTGGCCCTAGTGTGTGAATGTGAGTGTGAATGTTGTCTGTCTATCTGTGTTGGCCCTGGGATGAGTTGGCGACTTGTCCAAGGTGTACTCCGCCTTCCGCCCGATTGTAGCTGAGATAGGCTCCAGCGCCCCTCGCGACCTCGAAGGGAATAAGCGGTAGTAAATGGATGGATGGAATCACATGATGTGCATAAATATGTGTTAATGAGGTGATTTTATTTAAACAATATACAGTATAATCACATGATGTGCATAAATATGTGTTAATGAGATGATTTTATTTAAATAATATACAGTATGATCACATGATGTGTTAGTGAGATGATTGTATATATGTATAATCATAGTTGAGGTGGCTGCACTCCCCCTGGCGCCCACTAGGAGGCGGTAAAAAAAAGAAGAGTAGCTTTGTTGCGCTACTGGTGGTCGTCAGTGTTGTTTTTAATGCGCATGCGTACTTGCCACCGCCTGAGAAGGACTGAATGACATCTTTCAAATGAAGACTTGAGGACGGGGTTGGGACAAGCGGTAGGAAATGGATGGATGGATGGACTTGAGGACGGAGCAGGCTGATCGTACAAGGTGACTTTCATCGTCTAAAAGACACACTTCACTGTTTAGTTTAGTTAGCTTAGCCGCGTCAAGCTAACTGCCCTGTTAGCTTAGCGTTAGCTTCCTCCTCACAAATATCTACTTATTCACATTTACTCACTTTTAATTAG
Organism: Nerophis lumbriciformis; assembly: GCF_033978685.3. Classification (NCBI taxonomy): domain Eukaryota; kingdom Metazoa; phylum Chordata; class Actinopteri; order Syngnathiformes; family Syngnathidae; genus Nerophis; species Nerophis lumbriciformis. The sequence goes on along the minus strand of NC_084571.2, from coordinate 17,945,016 downwards.
GTTTAAATCCATAAATAAGCTGAACTCACTTCAAACATGTGACAGGCCCTCACATAGTTAGCTAGTTTTAAAACTAACGTGGGTTTAAAAAGTAACAAGTATTCCTATTCTTATAAAAGTAACAAGTATGCCTATAAAAGTAACAAGTATTCCTATAAAAGTAACAAGTATTCCTTTAAAAGTAACAAGTATTTCTATAAAACTAACAAGTATTCCGATAAAACTAACAAGTATTCCGATAAAACTAAAAAGTACTCCTATAAAACTAACAAGTTTTTCTATAAAACATTCTGTTTTGACATGATTGAACAGAATAATATCAAAGATTGAAAAGAATAATATCAACGATTGAACAGAATGATATCAATGATTGAACAGAATAATATCAACGATTGCACAGAATAATATCAATGATTGAACAGAATAATATCAACGATTGCACAGAATAATATCAATGATTGAACAGAATAATATCAACGATTGAACAGAATAATATCAACGAATGAACAGAATAATATCAATGATTGAACAGAATAATATCAACGATTGAACAGAATAATATCAACGATTGAACAGAATAATATCAATGATTTGAACTAGTTTTAGACTAAACTAGCAGCACTGCACTAACATGATGCATTCTAACAATCACTAACGAGTAGCAGTAAACCATAGTTGTCACTTTTTAAAGCGACTTGCTTCATCTAAATGTTTGTCAAACAAGGTTTAGTTTATTTTTTATTAATATAAATAATTCATATTTCTGTTCACATGTCAAGTGTGTAGTTAACATAAATGATTCATGTGTGTGTAGTTAATATAAATGATTCATATGTGTGTGTAGTTAATATAAATGATTCATGTGTGTGTAATTAATATAAATGATTCATATGTGTGTGTAGTTAATATAAATGATTCATATGTGTGTGTAGTTAATATAAATGATTAATGTGTGTAGTTAATATAAATGATTCATATGTGTGTGTAGTCAATATAAATGATTCATGTGTGTGCAGTTAATATAAATGATTCATATGTGTAGTTAATATAAATGATTCATATTTGTGTGTAGTTAATATAAATGATTCATATGCGTGTGTAGTTAATATAAATTATTCATATGTGTGTGTAGTTAATCTAAATGTCATTTCCTGCACTAACAAAGAGAGTGTTGTGATTGGTCAGAGACATTAAAGGGGGAGGAGCCATGGCCTGCACCAAAGTACCACTAGATGAGCAGCAGGTGACACAAACTCATGTTGAGGGAAAACACCGTTTACTGGCTGCTCTGGTGAGTCAACACTCTTACTCCATCTTCTTCCATGTCCTTCCATATCCTCCATGTTCTTCTATGTTCTTCCTTGTTCTTCCATGTTCTTCCACGTCTTCCATGTCCTTCCATGTTCTTCCATGTCCTCCATGTCCTGCCATGATCTCCATGTTCTTCCATGATCTCCATGTCCTGCCATGATCTCCATGTTCTTCCATGATCTCCATGTCCTGCCATGTCCTCCATGTTCTTCCATGTTCTCCATGTTCTCCATGTTCTTCCATGTTCTTCTATGTCCTGCCATGATCTCCAAGTTCTTCCATGATCGCCATGTTGTGTTAGCACCCCGACAGGAAGCAGGAGCGCCTCTTCGTGCCTTACAAGCCGCTTTTAGACGGCAGCTCCCCTGCTGAGGTGGAGGAGTTCTTGGAGCGTGCCAAATTCCTGGTGGAGGACCTGGACTGGCTGCTGGCTCTGCCACACGACAGGTTTTGGTGTCAGGTGAGCCACCTTCATGTGCTGCTTAGTAGAAGCACTCCAGAGTGGAATGTTGGTGTTCACACAGCAGAGTTGTTGACAGAATCCAGTCTGACTCAACATATGCTAAGCTAGCAAGAACTAAAGCCTTGCTCCCTGCTTGATTAGAATAATGATTATGCTTTCTGTATAAAACCGCTAACTCGGTAGCTCTCTGGTGCAGCGTGGTGAGCGGGCTGCTGGAGTCAAAGCTAGTCACGCTGTAGCATTAGCCTGTGCTAACCGGGATGTCCAAATGTATTTAGTTTGAACATGCAAGCACACGTGACATACTTCTGGCTGATCTCTTCCCTGTGTGAAGCCATGAAAGAGTGAAGAATTGAGAAATATTGACTTTGCTGTAGGTTAACTTAGGGGTGGGCAAGCCAAAATGTTGAAAGAGCCTTATTGGCTAACAGTTGCTGTGGTCTGGAACAACATGACACACAAACAACCATTAGAAATGCAGCCAATATTCCATGCAAATATACACAGAGGACATAAGTCCAGGAAATTCAAAATATGCCTACAAACCAGGCATAATGATGCTAGCCTAAATAGCTTGTTAGCATGGATCAGCTTGCAGTCATGCAGTGACCAAATATGCCTGATTAGCACTCCACACAAGTCAATAACATCAACAAAGCTCACCTTTGTGCATTCACACACACAGTATAAAATGTTTGTTGGACAAAATGAGACAAAGTAGGAGTGGCATAAAAGACGGAGAAAGTTTTACATGTTGCGTCACAGTCCACACAACTACGGTGAGTTCAAGGACAGCCAAAATGAGCAGGACAAAATACTCTCATGAGTGAAGCATAAACACAAACATGAAAAAGTGGGACTTGTAAACCTTTAGGAAGGTTTGTCCTCCTATATTAAAACAAAACCAATATAGTTTATCCCCATTTTTTTCATACATGTTTGCATAATGAGTGAGTTGCAATTCAGGCTATGAATGTAACCCAGATCAGCATTTACCGTATTTTTCCGACTATAAGTCGCAGTTTTTTTCATAGCTCCAGTGCGATTTATATGTTTTTTCTTTCTTTATTATGCATTTTCGGCAGGTGCGACTTATACTCCGGTGCGACTTATACTCCGAAAAATACAGTGCTTTTCATCTAATGCAAACCACCTTCCCTAGTCATGGTCCAAAAAATATATATTTACATTTTTTAAGCCATGACCAATGGAAATAAGAATCGCGATTCATTCTAAAAAAAAATTTTTTTTAGCCCCCTGAACGCTGTAGTGTATATCATTCCGCTGCTTCTTAACACAGCTGATCTACCAGAGAATAAGAAGACGTAGCAAGTTGTGACTTTGTCGTTATGTGTAGCAATTATTCATACAATATTCATACACTTACAGATTAGTGATGAATCTTTGCACATTTTGATGAAAGATTTCTCAACGTGACCATTGTTGATATTTGTCCTCCACCAGGTGGTGTTTGACCAGTCTCTGCACAAATGTCTGGACTCCTACCTTCTTCAGGCTCCTCGCGGCCTTGACCTGGCAGCCCCGCCCTCGTCCCCCGCCGCCACTGAAATGCAACGCTCGCTTCACAGGGCCGTCTTCTTGACCTTCCTCAGGATGGCCACTCATAAAGAGTCAAAGGTGAACATCCAATCACTATCTGACTCTCATAAAGAGTCAAAGGTGAACATCCAATCACTATCTGACTCTCATAAAGAGTCAAAGGTGAACATCCAATCACTATCTGACTCTCATAATGAGTCAAAGGTCAACATCCAGCCACTATCTGACTCTCATAAAGAGTCAAAGGTCAACATCCAATCACTATCTGTAACTCCCTCCAAACAGCACAGACACAATGGCTTTCTTGAACTGATTTATTTGAAGGCTTCCTTTCCCTTCAAATTCACCGTGAAAACTTGTTGGCCTGCATGCTTCTTTTAGGAGGAAATTGTGATCTTCAGGCTCTTATAGCCCAAACGCTTAAGAGTCCTTGTGACACTTTTTAGTCTTTGTGACAGTCAGTCTCTCTCTTTCTGCCTTCACATTGCATCAAAAATGTTTACTCATACCCGGAAGTAGCTTCCTTACATCAGACGACAGACCAAACGAGACACTTCAAAATAAAAGTATGCCCACAAACTTAACAAAAAGGCACGAAATTACATTTTTAACCATAGTAACTTAAATATAGCCTTCTTATGAACTTTTATGCATTTTGATTTGAATTCCCTTTTATAAACTTAACTTATTATTCTGTTTTTAGAGAAAAAAGACAAATTATAATACCGTATTTTTCGGAGTATAAGTCGCACCGGAGTATAAGTCGCACCTGCCGAAAATGCATAATAAAGAAGGAAAAAAACACATATAAGTCGCACTGGAGCCCAGCTAAACTATGAGAAAAACTGCGACTTATAGTCCGAAAAATACGGTAATTATTAGTAGCAACAGTTTAGGGATGTCCCGATCCGATATTTGAATCTGATCGGCCGCCGATATTTGCCAAAAAATGCGTATCGGCAAGGCATGGGAAAATGCCGATCCAGATCCAGTTTAAAAAAAAAACTCCTGTCCGTGTTTTCCAACGCACCGATTTAAATATTACATTCCACTTTTCTGCTGCTCCCTGATTTCCGTTCCGCATTTTCCAGCACACCTTCAACACATCCACAGGTCTGTGGATTCTCACGCAGTTGCTTTTAGCTGCTGGCATTACACGACAGGCTCTTCTCACTCCTTTCTGTGTCTCCCTCTCACAGACAGCAAGCACACCTTCTTACACACGTCACATACTGTGACGTCATACGTCACATACGTATACGCCCTCCCAAATCAGAGAGGTAGCAGCATGGCTAACGTTAGCTGTGATGCTAGCGCAGCGGTGCGAGAAACGTTCCCTCTAAGGTGCGCGCCTGTGCAATTGCGCACTGCTCAAGCATCCTCTGCGCACGGCAAATCTATGCCACACACAAAATCAAATACAAAAATAAGCGCATAACAATTTTCGACACACGGCCACGACAGAGAAAACAGTTTTCGTCATCATTGTTCAAATATTGTAGCGTCTGTCAAGACGCTTATCTCCATTCGGTGCCACACGCCCACACCATCAAAATGCCGAGGCAAACATTTCCACATCAACATCGTATGAAAGAAATAGTGATTTTTTTAGTTGTGATTTCCTTCTCTGCATGAAAGTTTAAAAGTAGCATATAATAATGCAGTATGAAGAAGGATGTTTTAATGTAGACACATAGAATCATCATACTGCTGTGATTATATGCATCAAGTGTTCATTCAAGGCTAAGGCAAAATATCGAGATGTATATCGTGTATCGCAATATGGCCTTAAAATATCGCAATATTAAAAAAAGGCCATAACGCCCAGCCCTATTTCAATGATGCCATTTCTGTTTGTCATGTATAATTTTGTCTATGTTGTGTTTATCCTTGAATAAACAGGTCAGTTTCTTGTTATCAACCATTGTGTATTATTCAAACTTCCCTAATTCAGCTGGCTAGTTGTTATCAAGAGTACTAAAACCCTTTTCAACATGATTCTGACAACTAAGTAGGCTAAATAACTTTAAACTTTAATACATGCTCGGATAGGCCAGTATCGGTCAGTATCGGTATCGGATCGGAAGTGCAAAAACAATATTGGTATCGGATCGGAAGTGCAAAAACCTGGATCGGGACATCCCTACAACAGTTACAATCTGACTCTCATATAGAGTCAAAGATCAACATCCAACCACTATCTGACTCTCATAAAGAGTCAAAGGTCAACATCCAATCACTATCTGACTCTCATAAAGAGTCAAAGGTCAACATCCAGCCACTATCTGACTCTCATAAAGAGTCAAAGGTGAACATCCAGCCACTATCTGACTCATAAAGAGTCAAAGGTCAACATTCAGCCACTATCTGACTCTCATAAAGAGTCAAAGGTCAACATCCAATCACTATCTGACTCTCAAACAGTCAAAGGTCAACATCCAGTCACTATCCCAAATCCCTCATTGACATTATCATTAGACATTTATAAAATAAAAATAAAAAGAACAATAGTGTCACAGTGGCTTACACTTGTATCGCATCTCATGAACTTGACAACTCATTGTGTCCAATATTTTCACAAAGATAAAATAAGTCATATTTTTGGTTCATTTAATAGTTAAAACAAATTTACATTATTGCAATCAGTTGATAAAACATTGTCCTTTACAATTATAAAAGCTTTTTACAAAAATCTACTACTCTGCTTGCATGTCAGCAGACTGGGGTAGATCCTGCTGAAATCCTATGTATTGAATGAATAGAGAATCGTTTTGAATCGGGGGAAAAATAGTTTTTGAATCGAGAATCGTGTTGAATTGGAAAAAAATCTATTTTGAATCGAATCTTGACCCCAAGAATCGATATTGAATCGAATCGTGGGACACCCAAAGATTCGCAGCCCTAATGGTTGACATGTAAAAGATAATGTTTCATGTGCAGTGACTTGTTATAACTAGTATGGTTGAAATGTAAACGATAATGTTTCATGTGCAGTGACTTGTTATAACTAGTATGGTTGACATGGAAAAGATAATGTGTCATGTGCAGTGACTTGTTATAACTAGTATGGTTGAAATGTAAAAGATAATGTTTCATGTGCAGTGACTTGTTATAACTAGTATGGTTGACATGGAAAAGATCATGTGTCATGTGCAGTGACTTGTTACTAGTATAGTTGAAATGTAATGACAAATGTTTCATGTGTAGTGACTTGTTATAACTAGTATGGTTGAAATGTCAACTATAATGTTTCATGTGTAGTGACTTGTTATAACTAATAAGGTTGACATGTAAAAGATAATGTTTCATGTGTAGTGACTTGTTAAAACTAGTATGGTTGAAATGTAAAATATAATGTTTGATGTATAGTGACTTGTTATAACTAGTATGGTTGACATGTAAAAGATAATGTTTCATGTGTAGTGACTTGTTATAACTACCGTAATTTCCGGACTATAAGCCGCACCTGACTATAAGCCGCACCAGCTAAATTTAGTGGAAAATACAGATTGCTCCATATATAAACTGCACCCGACTATAAGCCGCAGGTGTTTTGATGTGTAATTACCGTAGTATATAGGGGTTCCTGCTACCACGGAGGGGATTGTCGGGACAGAGATGACTGTTTGGGAACGCAAAGCGTCCCATTTATTAACAATAAATCTTTCAATCATTCAATCAAACTTTCACATCTTTGACATGGCGAACAGCATTCGTGCAGAGTACAAATAATACAACGGTGCAAAGTAATACAAAGTACTCGCCTGTAACACGGCAGTAAAAGTGCAGTCCCGCGGCCAGTCAGTCTTTAATCATTGTGTCATCGTCTTCCTCCTGCGTACTAAAACCACCGAAATCCTCTTCGTCGGTGTCGGAGAAGAACAGGTCCAAAATGTCGTCGTCAGCCACTCTCTCTCCTTTGTTCTCGCTCTCAAAACCTTCCTCTTCGTCAGTGGAATCAACGGCTCCGGCTTCGTCAGCCGTTACGCCGTCCTCTTCATCATCACGACGCAGAAGTCCAGCTTTTCGAAAGCCGTTGATGATCGTGGATGTTTTCACACTTTTCCATGCCGTCAGGATCCACTGGCAGACTTGAGCAAAAGTTGCTTTTCGCATGCGACCAGTTTTGGTGAATGATTTCTCACCGTTAGTCATCCATGCCTCCCACTGAACTCGTAGTGCCACTTTAAAAGCACGATTCACACTGATGTCCAGTGGCTGCAAATACTTCGTTGTGCCCCCAGGAATCACAGCTGGAATAGAGTTTGTGCTCTTGATGGCTGCTTTCACAGAATCTGTTATATGGGCCCTCATGCTGTCCAAAACGAGCAGTGCTTTGTTTTTGCGAAAAAATCCCCCAGGTCACTTGCCATAGCACTCATTCAGCCATTCCTTCATAACGCTTTCCATCATCCACCCTTTCTGGTTGACTTTTACGGAGATGTCTTTCGGGAATTTTTCATTTGGCATAGTAATCCGTTTAAAAATCACCATCGGTGGAAGCTTTAGTCCGGATGCTGTGCAGCCCAGAACACAAATGAAATGTGTTCTCTCATGGCCAGTTGTTCTCAGTGTGATGGACGATTCACCTTTTTTGTTAACAGTCCTTGTGAGAGGCAAGTCAAAGGACAGAGGCACTTCATCCATGTTTATTATCTCGTCCGGTCCGATGGAATATTCGTCTATCTGAATTCGCGGAAGTTTGTTATTTTCTCCTTGTGGTCGGGAGGGAGTTGCTGACTCAGAGTCGTCCGTGCCCTAATGGGCAGTCCTTTTCGTCTCATAAATCTGAGACACCATGATGGTCCACCTCTAAAATCTTCAATACTCATTTCTTTGGCGGTTGTTTGGGCTTTCAGTCGGATCTGCACGGTGGAAACACCCCGGCCGTCTGCTCTCTGTGTGTTCACCGAGTCCTCAAGAAAGTTTTCAAGTTCCGGCCATCTGCTTTTATTACCTCTGAAGGATTTTTTTGTCTTTTTGCATTGAATCAGTTCTTCATGCTGCCGTCTCCAACGTCTCACCATTGATTCATTGATGTCAAGGGTACGTGCAGCAGCTCTATTTCCTTCTTTGACAGCCAGATCGATTGCCTTTAACTTAAAAGCAGCATCATATGCACTTCTCCGTTTGGTTTCCATATTGAGGGTGTTTGCATTAACACTTCCTTCGCGCAAACTGTCGCTGACGCTCTCCTACTCTTTGTTTTGCTCTCTCTCTTACCTGGCGCCGGATGTCTGCCTCGATCTCGCGCATCCTCGGTAGTGCGCGCACCTGCTGACCGGAAGCCGCACCGTCGTGTAAGCCGCAGAGACCAGAACGAGGGAAAAAAGTAGCGGCTTATAGTCTGGAAATTACGGAAGTATAGTTGACATGTAAAATATAATGTTTCATGTGCAGTGACTTGTTATAACTAGTATGGTTGAAATGTAAAAGATAATGTTTCATGTGTAGTGACTTGTTATAACTACTTTGGTTGAAATGTAAAAGATAATGTTTCATGAGAAGAGACTGTTGTGCTTGTCTTCCTGCAGGAGAACTTCATCACACCTTCTGTGTTTGGAGAAATCCTCTACGAGAACTTCCTGTTTGATGTTCCTAAAATGATGGACCTGTGTGTGCTCTTTGGGCGGGGCAACAGTCAGCTGCTGCACAAGATGATAGGTGTGTCACATGACCACAACACCATCATACTATATAGATGTAGGTGTGTGTGTCACATGACCACAACACCATCATATTATATAGATGTAGGTGTGTGTGTCACATGACCACAACACCATCATATTATATAGATGTAGGTGTGTGTGTCACATGACCACAACACCATCATATTATATAGATGTAGGTGTGTCACATGACCACAACACCATCATATTATATAGATGTAGGTGTGTCACATGACCACAACACCATCATATCATATACAGTTGTGCTCATAAGTTTACATACCCTGGGAGAATTTATGATTTCTTGGCTATTCTTCAGAGAATATGAATGATAACACAAACACATTTCTTCCACTCATGCTTAATGGTTGTGTGAAGCTATTTATTGGCAAACAACTGTGTTTACTCTTAAATCAAAATGACAAAATAAAGTACCCAAATGACCCTGATCAAAAGTGCCCAAAAAGTTCAATTTTGGTCTCATCACTCCAAATTACTTTGTTCCAGAAGTTTTGAAGCTTGTCTCTGTGCTGTTTGGCGTAATGTAAGCGGGATACTTTGTGACATTTGCCCGGAAATGGCTTTCTTCTGGCGACTTCACCATGTAGCCCATTTTTCTTCAAGTGCCTCCTTATTGTGCATCTTGAAACAGCCACACCACAATTTTTCAGAGAGTCCTGTATTTCAGCTGAAGTTATTTGTGGATTTTTCTTTGCATCTCGAACAATTTTCCTGGCAGTTGTGGCTGAAATCTTTGCTGGTCTACCTCAGGGGTCAGCAACCCGCGGCTCCGGAGCCACATGCGGCTCTTTGATCACTCTGATGCGGCTCAGCAGCTTACTTGCCGACCCCCCCGATTTTCCCGTGAGACTTCCGGATTTCAGTACCTATCGCAGAAAACTCCCGGGATTAATATTCTCCGATTTTCAACCTTACAGTTATAATAAGGGCGTGCCATGATGGTACAGCATTTGGCGCCCTCTACAATCTGTTTTAACAGCGTGCCAGCCCAACCCCTAGCTATGCAGTATGCATCTTCTGCTTGCACACGTACGTGACAGCAAGGCATACTTGGTCAACAGCCACACAGGTTACACTGACGGTGACCATATAAAACAACTTTAACACTCTTACTAATAATGCGCCACACTTTGAACCAAAACCAAACAAGAATGACAAACACATTTCGGGAGAACATCTGCACCTTAACACAACATAAACACAACAGAACAAATACCCAGAATCCCATGCAGCCCTGACTCTTCCGGGCTACATTATACACCCCTGCTACCACCAAACCCCGCCCCCACCCCAACCCTGCTCCCTCACACATCAACCCCCCCCCCCCCCCTTTGTGCGTCGGTTGAGGTGGGCGGGGTTTGGTAGCGGGGGTGTATAATGTAGCCCGGAAGAGTTAGGGCTGCATGGGATTCTGGGTATTTGTCCTGTTGTGTTTATGTTGTGTTACGGTGCAGATGTTCTCCCGAAATGTGTTTGTCATTCTTGTTTGGTGTGGGTTCACAGTGTGGCGCATTATTAGTAAGAGTGTTAAAGTTTTTTTTTTTATACCGCCACCGTCAGTGTAACCTGTGTGGTTGTTGACCAAGTATGCCTTGCTGTCACCTACGTGAGCAAGCGGAAGCCCCATACAACGTGTGGCTGATCAGGCACGCTGGTTGTAGTGGGTGCTATATGCTGTACCATCACGGCACGCATGACGCAGACAAGTGCCATTCATATAAAACCCGCGTGCCACACCAGCATTCAAATTCCGTATTAATGTATGGGCAGCGTGACTGAGACCCCTAGTTTATACATAGCACAAAGCAAAAATAAAAACTTCTTATGCAGTGTTATTTCATTTTAAATTTCAAAAAAAATTTGTGGCTCCCATTGTTATCTTTAATTTGTGAAACTGGTCAAAATGGCTCTTTGACTGGTAAAGGTTGCCGACCCCTGGTCTACCTGAATCCCTAATTTTCCACTTCTTAAGCGTTTGAACACTGCTGATTGGCATTCTCAATTCCTTGGATATCTTTTTATACCCCTTTCCTGTTTTATGCAGTTCAATTACCTTTTCTCGCAGATCCTTTGACAATTCTTTTGCCTTCCCCATGACTCAGAATCCAGAAACATCTGTGCAGCACTGGATGTAAGATGCAATGGTCTGTCAGAAGCCCAGAAACTCACTGACCTTTTATACACACACATTAATTACAAACAAACATGTCCCAGGTGAGGATTGGAACATTGATTAGCCATTCAAACCTGTTTGTTTCAACTTTTGTGCATGTTATCAGATCAAAGTCACTGGTGTATGTAAACTTTTGATCAGGGTAATTAGGGTACTTTCTTTTGTCATTTTGATTTAAAAAGCGTAAACACAGTTGTTTGCCAATAAATAGCTTCACACAACCATAAAGCATGAGTGGAAGAAAGGTTTTTGTGTTATCATTCATATTCTCTGAAGAATGGCCAAGAAATCATACATTCTCCCAGGTTATGTAAACGTATGACCTCGACTGTAGATGTAGGTGTGTCACATGACCACAACACCATCATATTATATAGATGTATGTGTATGTGTCACATGACCACAACACCATAATATTATATAGATGTAGGTGTGTGTGTGTGTCACATGACCACAACACCATCATGTTATGTAGATGTAGGTGTGTGTCACATGACCACACCACCATTAAATTATATAGCTGTAGGTGTGTGTCACATGACCACAACACCATCATATTATATAGATGTAGGTGTGTGTGTCACATGACCACAACACCATCATATTATATAGATGTAGGTGTGTGTGTCACATGACCACAACACCATCATATTATATAGATGTAGGTGTGTGTCACATGACCACAACACCATCATCATATATTCAATATTGATGTTCTTGTGTAGACAACATCTTCACGCAGCAGCCGTCCTACTACACAGACTTGGAGCAGACTGTACCCACTGTCTTACAGGTGAGACCACACCTGTCATGTTGGCGCTAAAGAACAACACGAGACATCTTCTTCTTCTCCATCAGGTGTTTGACACCATCATGGACAGGTGTGGCCTGCCATGTGACACTGCCACACAGCCCATGAAGCTCAACGCACACAAACAGCCCACTGCCATCAGCATGACTCAGCAGGTCAGAATGATGTCACCTGGCCAGAATGATGTCACCTGGTCAGACTGATGTCACCTGTCCGGTGTTTGTTTTAAACATGCTGAGCTCAGTACAACACAATACTTGTCTTGTGTCTTCAGGACTTTGTGGACATAGTCCTCTACCTCTGTGACTCCACTGACTTTATTCCATCTTCTTGTTGTCTTGTGTCTTCAGGACTTTGTGGACATAGTCCTCTACCTCTGTGACTCCACCAGCACTTTACACGCCTTCTTCACCATCTTCCCTGCCGCCTGCTCCACCTTCCACTCTCACGGCTTCCTCTGCAGGTATGTCCATGGGTGGGCCTTACCTGAAGCTCCGCCCCCAGATAATCCCCCATTCTTCTTCCTGCCACAGACTGACAGTATTTTACGAGACCGTCGTGTCCGACCTGGAAAAGGCCCTGAGGAACAGGAACTTTCAGGATGAAAGGTGACCGAGAATGATTCATAGATGGAATCACTAATTTCATCTATGAATGGATTACATGATTGTTTAATGTAGGAATGAATGATTTCATGTATGAATTAATTAATGTATGAGTGACTTAACAATTGACTGTATTAATAAATCAATGAGTGATCGAAATAATGAAAGAATGAATTAATGTATGTATGACTTAACGTTAGACTGTATTAATAAATCAATGAAAGATCAAAATAATGAATGAATTGATTGTATGTTAACGTTTGTTGTAATTAAATCAATGAATGAATGAATGAATGAAGTAATGAATGAATGTATTAAGATGAATGAAATAATGTATGAATGAGTATATCAATGAATGAATGAAGTACCGGGTAATGTTTGAAAAAATATGAATGTATTAAGATTAATTAAATAATGTATGATTATATCAATGAACGTATGAATGAAGTAATGAATGAATGTATTAAGATTAAATAAATGTATTAATGAATATATCAGTGAATGTTTGAATTAAGTAATGTACAAACCCCGTTTCCATATGAGTTGGGAAATTGTTAGATGTAAATATAAACGGAATACAATGATTTGCAAATCATTTTCAACCCATATTCAGTTGAATATGCTACAAAGACAACATATTTGATGTTCAAACTGATAAACTTTTTTTTTTTTGCAAATAATCATTAACTTTAGAATTTGATGCCAGCAACAATAAGCAATAAGTACTGATAAAGTTGAGGAATGCTCATCAAACACTTATTTGGAACATCCCACAGGTGTGCAGGCTAATTGGGAACAGGTGGGTGCCATGATTGGGTATAAAAACAGCTTCCCAAAAAATGCTCAGTCTTTCACAAGAAAGGATGGGGCGAGGTACACCCCTTTGTCCACAACTGCGTGAGCAAATAGTCAAAACAGTTTAAGAACAACATTTCTCAAAGTGCAATTGCAAGAAATTTAGGGATTTCAACATTTACGGTCCATAATATCATCAAAAGGTTCAGAGAATCTGGAGAAATCACTCCACGTAAGCGGCATGGCCGGAAACCAACATTGAATGACCTTGACCTTCGATCCCTCAGACGGCACTGTATCAAAAACCGACATCAATCTCTAAAGGATATCACCACATGGGCTCAGGAACACTTCAGAAAACCACTGTCACTAAATACAGTTTGTCGCTACATCTGTAAGTGCAAGTTGAAGCTCTATTATGCAAAGCGAAAGCCATTTATCAACAACATCCAGTAACGCCGCCGCCTTCTCTGGGCCCGAGATCATCTAAGATGGACTCATGCAAAGTGGAAAAGTGTTCTGTGGTCTGACAAGTCCACAATTCAAATTGTTTTTGGAAATATTCGACAGGGGAAGCAAACCATCCAGACTGTTATCGACGCAAAGTTCAAAAGCCGGCATCTGTGATGGTATGGGGGTGCATTAGTGCCCAAGGCATGGGTAACTTACCGGTACACATCTGTGAAGGCACCATTAATGCTGAAAGGTACATACAGGTTTTGGAACAACATATGCTGCCATCTAAGCGCCGTCTTTTTCATGGACGCCCCTGCTTATTTCAGCAAGACAATGCCAGGCCATATTCAGCACTGCCTGCAGTCCAGACCTGTCTCCCATCGAAAATGTGTGGCGCATTATGAAGTGTAAAATACGACAGCGGGGACCCCGGACTGTTGAACGACTGAAGCTCTACATAAAACAAGAATGGGAAAGAATTCCACTTTCAAAGCTTCAACAATTAGTTTCCTGAGTTCCCAATCGTTTATTGAGTGTTGTTAAAAGAAAAGGTGATGTAACACTGTGGTGAACATGCCCTTTCCCAACTACTTTAGCACGTGTTGCAGCCATGAAATTCTAAGTTAATTATTATTTGCAAAAAATAAAAATAAAGTTTGTGAGTTTGAACATCAAATATCTTGTCTTTGTAGTGCATAATTACATCTAGCACAATTTCCCAACTCATATGGAAACGGGGTTTGTATGAATGAAATATGAATGAATGAATACATCAATGAATTAATTAAGTAATGTATGAATGAAATAATGAATGACTTAAGTAATATATGAATTAATTTATTAAGATGAAGGAAATGTATGAATGAATTAAGTCATGTATGAATGAAATGTGAATGTATGAAATGTATTAAGATGAATTAAATAATGTATGATGAATGAATGAATAAAGTAATGTATGAATTAAATAATAAATGAAGTAATGTATGAATGAATATATCAATGAATGAATATATGGATGAATGAAATAGTGAATGTATTAAGATGAATATAATAATGAAGTGTCCTTTCAGTCTTCAGGAGGAAGTGTGGAGAAGACTGTCTCACTCATGTAGGAAGATGCTGGAGATGTCTCACCTGCTGCTGCATCACACCTGTCTCACTCCCATCTTGGAGGGGTGAACACACACACACTTGTCTTACCTGCTGCTGCATCACACCTGTCTCACTCCCATCTTGGAGGGGTGAACACACACATGCACACACACTTGCCTCACTTGCTGCTGATTCACACCTGTCTCACTCCCATCTTGGAGGGGTGAACACACACATGCTGCTGCAGTGTCGGCCCAAGCCTCCATGGGGCCCTAAGCAAAATTTGATTTTGGGGCCCTCTATTTCTGCCAATAATATTGATTGTTGATCATTCACACACCTACTATAAACTCATTGCGGCTCTGGCAGTGTTGTTTACATTATCCTATTGTCAGCCTGGCATGTCTTTACAAATGACATGTCATTTATAAAGATATGGGGGTGGCCCAGTTAAGAACATAAATAATACCAATGAATGAACGAATGATGTCCAGAGTGCCACATATGGTTCCTAATCTTAAAATGTAGAAAACATTCAGCTACAAGAGTGGCCTGGTGTTGAACAGTCCAAGTGATAAAGCTTTGTATTTACAGTAAAAGTGTCATCTTGTCTCATCAGTCTTGTACATATTAGTCTTTAATTACTAGTTTATATTTTTAGTTAATTGTTCATATTTAATGTTTACTTTGTACAAAGAGAGCGCAGTCTACTGAAGTTAAATTCCATGTGTGTTAAACATAACTGGACAATAAAGCTGATTCTGATTCACTTTATTATTTTTGGTAACAAAAACCTGAAACAGCAATGTGCAAAAATGTGACCTAAAATTGTGTTTTTGTACAATAATATATCTTTGATCATTTAGAAATCATCAGTCAGACTCGTACATGCAAAAAATAAAAAGATAAGAATTTTTTGTTACCGGTAATTGCTTTTGGGGGCCCCCTGGTGGCCGCGGGGCCCTAAGCAAGCGCTTAGTACGCTTATGCCTTGGGCCGGCTCTGTGCTGCTGCTTCACAGCTGTCTCACTCCCATCTTGGAGGGGTGAACACACACACATGCTGCTGCTTCACACCTGTCTCACTCCCATCTTGGAGGTGTGAACACACACACACACATGCACCCACACTTGTCTCACCTGCTGCTGCATCACACCTGTCTCACTCCCATCTTGGAGGGGTGAACACACACATGCACACGCACACACATGCACACACACGTGTATATAATGTACATGTGTATATAATGTACATGTGCATATAATGTACATGTGCATATAATGTACTTGTGTATATAATGTATTTGTGCATATAATGTACATGCATATATCATGTACATGCATATATCATGTACATGCCTATATAATGTACATGTGTATATAATATACATGCGTATATAATGTACATGTGTATATAATGTACATGTGTATATAATGTCCTTGTGCATATAATGTATATGCCTATATAATGTACATCCGTATATACAGTACATGTGTATATAATGTACATGCCTATATAATGTACATCTGTATATAATGTACATGCGTGTATAATGTACTTGTGTATATAATGTACATGTGTATATAATGTACATGTGTATATAATATATATGCCTATGTAATGTACATCTGTATGTATTGTACATGTGTATATAATGACATGTGTATATAATGTACATGCCTATATAATGTACATGCGTATATAATGTACATGCATATAATGTACTTGCGTATATGATGTACATGTGTGTATGAGGTACTTGTGTATATAATGTATAAGTGTATATAATGTACACATGTATATAATGTACATGCGTATATAATGTACATGTTTATATAATGTACATGCGTATATGATGTACTTGTGTATATAATGTACATGCGTATATAATGTACATGGGTATATAATGTACTTGTGTATATAACGTACTTGCGTATATAATGTACATGTGCATATAATGTACATGCGTATATAATGTACATGCCTATATAATGTACTTGTGTATATAATGTACTTGCGTATATAATGTACATGTGCATATAATGTACATGCCTATATAATGTACATGCGTATATGATGTACTTGCGTATATAATGTGCATGCGTATATAATGTACATGCGTATATAATGTACATGTGCATATAATGTACATGTATGATAGTGTAGCTGATCATGATATTAATATTAGTTGTGTCCTTTTAGGGCAGAAAACTCGTCAACGTTAGCAGAGGAACTTCTTCAACATTTCACTTCCTTTCTGTCAGAGAAAAGGTGAGTAATAATAATCATATATCACACCTACTCTACATCCACCATTTTGTCCTGACCAAGTAATAATAATCATATATCACATCTACTCTACATCCACCATTTTGTACTGACTAAATACGAGTTGTCTACGTGATATCATGTGTGATACAAGCAGAGTGTTTACTTGTGTGTGATGTCATGTGCGATACAAGCAGAGTGTTTAATTGTGTGTGATACAAGCAGAGTGTTTACTTGTGTGTGATATCATGTGCAATACAAACAGTGTTCACTAGTGTGTGATATCATGTGCGACACAAGCAGAGTGTTTACTTATGTGTGATATCATGTGCGATACAAGCAGTGTTTACTATACATCCATCTTCTTCCGCTTATCCGAGGTCGGGTCGCGGGGGCTGCAGCCTAAGCAGGGAAGCCCAGACTTTCCTCTCCCCAGCCACTTCGTCCAGCTCCTCCCGTTTACTAGTGTGTGTGATATCCTGTGCGATACATGCAGAGTGTTCACTTGTGTGTGATATCATGTGCGATACAAGCAGAGTGTTTACTAGTTTGTGATATAATGTGTGATACAAGCAGTGTTTACTAGTGTGTGATACCATGTGCGATACAAGCAGAGTGTTTACTCGTGTGTGATATCATGTGCGATTCAGAGTGTTGACTAGTGTGTGATATCATGTGCAATGCAAGCAGTGTTTACTAGTGTGTGATATCATGTGCGATACAAGCAGAGTATTTACTAGTGTGTGATATCATGTGCGATACAAGCAGAGTGTTTACTAGTGTGTGATATAATGTGCGATATAAGCAGTGTTTACTAGTGTGTGTGTGTGTGTGATATCATGTGCGATACAAGCAGAGTGTTCACTTGTGTGTGATATCATGTGCGATACAAGCAGAGTGTTTACTAGTTTGTGATATCATGTGCGATACAAGCAGAGTGTTTACTAGTGTGTGATATCATGTGCGATTCAGAGTGTTGACTAGTGTGTGATATCATGTGCAATACAAGCAGTGTTTACTAGTGTGTGATATCATGTGCGATACAAGCAGAGTATTTACTAGTGTGTGATATCATGTGCGATACAAGCAGAGTGTTTACTAGTTGGTGATATCATGTGCGATACAAGCAGTGTTTACTAGTGTGTGATATCATGTTCGATACAAGCTGAGTGTTGTACAAATATGACAGACATTTAACATCTAAATGTCCTCCAACAAACACACAATTTCTTCTATTTACAAAATGTAAACATGCTAGGCTGTAGGCAGCTAGCAGCTACACAACAGCTAAGCAAACAGGTTTCATTTAATCAAACCTTTCCTAACATTCCACACAACTACATTATACAATATGAATGATTCCCGATGATCTGATATGATAAGTATTCCTGTGACCTCACATTATCAGGTAATTAGAAGGGGCCTTTATTTTGAAGGCCAGTTGCTCCCTCCTGTAGTTTCTAGTAGTCAGACTAGTTACACACCTGTCGGTGGTTTCTTCCCACCAAGTTGTATGAAAAACAAAGTGCAAGTCAACAGCATTCAAGTGCACATTTTCCTGTACACCAGCTTCAAAATAAAAGCATGGCAGTGTTGTGGCTAGTTAGCACCAGTGTTGGAGCAAGAGTCAGGTCCACAGGAAGTATGTGGTCTAGGTGTCATGGTCTTCACCTGGCAGGTTCCTGACAGACTACGACCAGCTCTTTCCCATGGCAGACCAGGTCCGTCTCCTGCAGCAAGCACTTCCTGTCTTGTATCCTTGTCCGCTTGCCGTGTCCCAGGGCGCACCTTTCCACACACGCCTTAACGTGTCCCTCAGAGACGAGACCAGGACGTCCTACCTACTGCAGGGCGTCCAGAGCGCCTGGGACAGCCTGGGCAGGCGCAAGACCGCCTCCTCCTCGCCGCCTGTCAGTCGGGGAGCAGTGGGCGGGGCTTCACCCTCAGCTCTGCAAGTGCCAAGAGAGAGCCCGAGGAGTGCGGATGCCCCGCCTGCAGGAAGTAACGTGCGTGCTTCCTCCCTCCGTGGTCACATGACCGCACCAAGAGGTTGAGTTGTAGTTTTGTCTCCAGGGAGCGTGGTGTCCTCTGAGTGAGGCGGAGCTGGACTCTCTGCTGTCCTGCATCAGAGACCTGCTGCCGGACTTGGGAGATGGCTTTCTGCTGGCGTGTCTGCAGGAGTACCACTACGACTGTGAGAGGGTCATCAACAACATCCTGGAGGACACGCTCAGTCCTGGCCTGGACACGCTGGACCGAGCAACGCCCAGGTGGGCCACGCCTCCTCGCCGCACGCGACCACGCCTTCTTCACGCAGACTTTGTGTCCTCAGGCCCGTCAAGCCAGCGCTACCTGCTGTCCTGAGCACCCGCTCCAACGTCTTTGACGACGACCACTTTGACGTCTTCCGCAGGGACCAGGTGGACATGTCCCGCGTCTCGAAGGGCAGGAGGTGACCTTTGCTTTAGCATATGTAACGCACCATGTTACACAACTGATATGTACGGTGAAAATGCCAACAGTTAGCATATGTAACATACCAACTTATAGGACTCTTAGGTGTACGGTGAAAATGCTAACAGTTAGCATATATAACATACCAACTTATAGGACTCTGAAGTGTACGGTGAAAAGGCTAACAGTTAGCATATGTAACACGTCCGCCCTGAGATCGGTAGGTGGTGAGTTCAAACCTCGGTTGAGTCATACCAAAGACTATAAACATGGGAGCCATTACCTCCCTGCTTGGCACTCAGCATCAAGGGTTGGAATTGGGGGTTAAATCACCAAAATGATTCTCGAGCGTGGCCACCGCTGCTGCTCACTGCTCCCCTCACCTCCCAGGGGGTGATCAAGGGTGATGGGTCAAATGCAGAGGATAATTCCACCACACCTAGTGTGTGTGTGTGACAATCATTGGTACTTTAACTTTATATGTAACATACCAAGTTATAGGACTGTAAGGTGTACGGTGAAAATGGTAACAGTCTATGTAACATACCAAGTTATAGGACTGTAAGGTGTACGGTGAAAATGCTCACAGTTAGCATATGTAACATACTAAGTTATAGGACTGTAAGGTGTACGGTGAAAATGCTAACAGTTAGCATATGTAACATACTAAGTTATACGACCGTAAGGTGTGCGGTGAAAATGCTAAGAGTTAGCATATGTTACATACCAAGGTGACAATGCTAAGAGTTAGCATATGTAACATATCAAGGGGAAAATGCTAAGAGAACATACCAAGGTGACGGTGTGACTCCCACAGGAAGCAGCAGGAGGAGGATGCAAGGCAGCTAGTGGACAACAAGCAGCATGTGTCAGAGCAGAGAGAGCGTTACCATGCCTACCAGACGGTGGTGGAGGTGCAGCCAGGAGACTACGATGACGAGTATGACGACACGTACGACATGAACCAAGTGGGAGCCAACGACCTGGACGGAGACAGCCTGCTCAACAGGAGGTAGGAAGGAGCAAGATGGCCGCCAGATGACCTCTGAACCTGGCTGCTGTGTCCCTGCAGGCCCTTCACTGTCCCCAGGGTCTTGGAAGGAGGGAGCAGAGCTCATAATGAAGAGGAGGAGGAGGAGGAGGATGACATCATGAAGGTGCACATATCTCACCTGCTCACAGCAGGACTCACCTGCACCACATTCACCTGCCACCTCTGGTCCTCCAGAGCAAGAACCCAGACCACTTTGTTCAGGACCCGGCACTGCTGAGGGAGCAAGCTGAGGCCAGACGTGCCATGCAGCAGAGGAGAGGGTAACCATAGTAGCATTAGCATAGTATCAGTACATCATTGATACTACACTCATTAGCACTTTTCTCCTTTCTCATTGTTACCAAGTCAGGAAGTAAACATTATTTGTATACACCTTCATGTGTGTATAAAAATCTATGTATACATGTGTGTGTGTGTGTATATTACGTATCTACATGTCATGTACAAACCCCGTTTCCGTATGAGTTGAGAAATTGTGTTAGATGTAAATATAAACGGAATACAATGATTTGCAAATCCTTTTCAACCCATATTCAATTGAATGCACTACAAAGACAAGATATTTGATGTTCAAACTCATAAACTTTTTTTTTTTTTGCAAATAATAATTAACTTAAAATTTCATGGCTGCAACATGTGCCAAAGTAGTTGGGAAAGGGCATGTTCACCACTGTGTTACATGGCCTTTCCTTTTAACAACACTCAGTAAACGTTTGGGAACTGAGGAGACACATTTTTTAAGCTTCTCAGGTGGAATTCTTTCCCATTTTTGCTTGATGTACAGCTTAAGTTGTTCAACAGTCCGGGGGTCTCCGTTGTGGTATTTTAGGCTTCATAATGCGCCACACATTTTCAATGGGAGACAGGTCTGGACTACAGGCAGGCCAGTCTAGTACCTGCACTCTTTTACTATGAAGCCACGTTGATGTAACACGCGGCTTGGCATTGTCTTGCTGAAATAAGCAGGGGCGTCCATGGTAACAATGCTTGGATGGCAACATATGTTGCTCCAAAACCTGTATGTACCTTTCAGCATTAATGGCGTCTTCACAGATGTGTAAGTTACCCATGCCTTGGGCACTAATACACCACCATACCATCACAGATGATGGCTTTTTAACTTTGCGCCTATAACAATCCGGATTGTTCTTTTCCTCTTTGGTCCGGAGGACACGACGTCCGCAGTTTCCAAAAACAATTTGAAATGTGAACTCGTCAGACCACAGAACACTTTTCCACTTTGTATCAGTCCATCTTAGATGAGCTCAGGCCCAGCGAAGCCGACGGCGTTTCTGGGTGTTGTTGATAAACGGTTTTCTCCTTGCATAGGAGTGTTTTAACTTGCACTTACAGATGTAGCGACCAACTGTAGTTACTGACAGTGGTTTTCTGAAGTGTTCCTGAGCCCATGTGGTGATATCCTTTACACACTGATGTCGCTTGTTGATGCAGTACAGCCTGAGGAATCGAAGGTCACGGGCTTAGCTGCTTACGTGCAGTGATTTCTCCAGATTTTCTGAACCCTTTGATGATATTACGGACCGTAGATGGTGAAATCCCTAAATTCCTTGCAATAGCTGGCTGAGAAAGGTTTTTCTTAAACTGTTAAACAATTTGCTCACGCATTTGTTGACAAAATGGTGACCCTCGCCCCATCCTTGTTTGTGAATGACTGAGCATGTCATGGAATCTACTTTTATACCCAATCATGGCACCCACCTGTTCCCAATTAGCCTGTTCACCTGTGGGATGTTCCAAATAAGTGTTTGATGAGCATTCCTCAACTTTATCAGTATTTATTGCCACCTTTCCCAACTTCTTAATCACGTGTTGCTGGCATCAAATTCTAAAGTTAATGATTATTTGCACACACAAAAAAAAAATTATCAGTTTGAACATCAAATATGTTGTCTTTGTAGCATATTCAACTGAATATGGGTTGAAAATGATTTGCAAATCATTGTTTTCCGTTTATATTTACATCTAACACAATTTCCCAACTCATGGAAACGGGGTTTGTAGATACCTAACATGTAAATACATAACATGTATCTAACAGTACTTTTCAAAGGCAGTATAGTACCGATTTTAAACAATTGGTATCGCAGTACTTTATTAGTACCGTGATACTGTACACCCCTAATATAAAGATTGTATATATATATGTATGTGTATGTGTCTATATATATATATATATATATATATATATATATATATATGTGTATGTATGTATGTATGTATGTATATATGTGTGTGTGTGTGTGTGTGTAATGTAATTAGATAAAGTAGTTAACGTGGACTTACAATTGAAGTCTTTTATTGTTATGATATTGTGTGTATGCCGGACAGACCTGGCAGGCCCAAAGGCTTTGTGAGGGTTTGCTGGGAACGTCTGGCAGAGTCTCCTGTCAGAGAGAGTTTCAATTCCCACCTCCGGAAGAACTTTGAACATGTCACGAGGGAGGTGCTGGACATTGAGTCCGAGTGGACCATGTTCCGCATCTCTATTGTCGAGGCGGCTGATTGGAGCTGTGGCCGCAAGGTAGTTGGTGCCTGTCGTGGCGGTAATCCTAGAACCCGTTGGTGGACACCGGCGGTGAGGGATGCCGTCAAGCTGAAGAAGGAGTCCTATCGGGTTCTTTTGGCTCATGGGACTCCTGAGGCAGCGGACAGGTACCGACAGGCCAAGCGGTGTGCGGCTTCAGCGGTCGCGGAGGCAAAAACTCGGACATGGAAGGAGTTCGGGGAAGCCATGGAAAACGACTTCCGGACGGCTTTGAAGCGATTCTGGACCACCTCCGCCGCCTCAGGAAGGGGAAGCAGTGCACTATCAACACCGTGTATGGTGAGGATGGTGTTCTGCTTACCTCGACTGCGGAAGTTGTGGAGGGAATACTTCGAAGACCTCCTCAATCCCACCAACATGTCTTCCTATGAGGAAGCAGTGCCTGGGGAATCTGTGGTGGGCTCTCCTATTTCTGGGGCTGAGGTTGCTGATGTAGTTAAAAAGCTTCTCGGTGGCAAGGCCCCGGGGGTGGATGAGATCCGCCCGGAGTTCCTTAAGGCTCTGGATGCTGTGGGGCTGTTTTGGTTGACAAGACTCTGCAGCATCGCGTGGACATCGGGATGGTGGTTCCTCTCTTTAAAAAGGGGAACCGGAGGGTGTGTTCTAACTATCGTGGGATTACACTCCTCAGCCTTCCTGGTAAAGTCTATTCAGGTGTACTGGAGAGGAGGCTACGCCGGATAGTCGAACCTCGGATTCAGGAGGAACAGTGTGGTTTTCGTCCTGGTCGTGGAACTGTGGACCAGCTCTATACTCTCTGCAGGGTCCTTGAGGGTGCATGGGAGTTTGCCCAACCAGTCTACATGTGCTTTGTGGACTTGGAGAAGGCATTCGACCATGTCCCTCGGGAGGTCCTGTGGGGAGTGCTCAGAGAGTATGGGGTATCGGACTGTCTGATTGTGACGGTCCGCTCTCTGTATGATCAGTGTCATAGCTTGGTCCGCATTGCCGGCAGTAAGCCGGACACGTTTCCAGTGACGGTTGGACTCCGCCAAGGCTGCCCTTTGTCACCGATTCTGTTCATAACTTTTATGGACAGAATTTCTAGGCGCAGTCAAGGCGTTGAGGGGGATCCGGTTTGGTGGCTGCAGGATTAGGTCTCTGCTTTTTGCAGATGATGTGGTCCTGGTGGCTTCATCTGGCCAGGATCTTCAGCTCCCACTGGATTGGTTCGCAGCTGAGTGTGAAGCGACTGGGATGAGAATCAGAGTGCATGGTTCTCCCCCTTAAAAGGGTGGAGTGCCATCTCCGAGTTGCGGAGGAGACCCTACCCCAAGTGGAGGAGTTCAAGTACCTCGGAGTCTTGTTCACGAGTGAGGGAAGAGTGGATCGTGAGATCGACAGGCGGATCGGTGCGACGTCTTCAGTAATGCGGACGCTGTATCGATCCGTTGTGGTGAAGAAGGAGCTAAGCCGGAAGGCAAAACTCTCAATTTACCGGTCGATCTACGTTCCCATCCTCTGCTATGGTCATGAGCTTTGGGTTATGACCGAAAGGACAAGATCACGGGTACAAGCGGCCGAAATGAGTTTCCTCCGCCGGGTGGCGGGGCTCTCCCTTAGAGATAGGGTGAGAAGCTCTGTCATCCGGGGGGAGCTCAAAGTAAAGCCGCTGCTCCTCCACATCGACAGGAGCCAGATGAGGTGGTTCAGGCATCTGGTCAGGATGCCACCCGAACGCCTCCTTAGGGAAGTGTTTAGGGCACGTCCGACCGGTAGGAGGCCACGGGGAAGACCCAGGACACGTTGGGAAGACTATGTCTCCCGGCTGGCCTGGGAACGCCTCGGTATCCCCCGGGAAGAGCTGGACGAAGTGGCTGGGGAGAGGGAAGTCTGGGCTTCCCTGCTTAGGCTGCTGCGACCCGACCTCGGATAAGCGGAAGAAGATGGATGGATGGATGGTGTATGAGTTGCTGACTTAAACACACACACACACACACACACACACACAACCACAGTGCTGACTGACGTAACAACAATCATTTATCAGGAAATGATAAGACACACCTGACTTTTATTAGTTAACACATGACTACTACATCAGCACTCTGACCACCTGTGTCATTCACCTGAAATATCAGGCAGCTAAAATTCCTTAAACACGGAGAGAAGGTTTTACCCATCATGCATTGCAGTGTCATTTTGAATGGTTTTTGGATTGTTGTCTCCATGGTGGGAACATAGATGATCAATATTGTAAACATCCACTAGATAGCAATGTTTCATCATGGTGGGAACATAGATAATCAATATTGTAAACATCAATGTTTCATCATCATGGTGGGAACATAGATGATCAATATTGTAAACATCAATGTTTCATCATCATGGTGGGAACATAGATGATCAATATTGTAAACATCAATGTTTCATCATCATGGTGGGAACATAGATGATCAATATTGTAAACATCAATGTTTCATCATCACCTGTCCTTCCCAGCATGCGTCCAGACCACCTGCAGGGACGCCCCAAAGGCCAAGGCCAGACTCTGGAGACGTTCCTGGACCGCCGCAAGAAAGAAGCCAACAAGAGTCGCGGCGCCAACCACAACCGTCGCAACATGGCCGACCGCAAGAGGAACAAAGGTATGATCCCGTCCTGATGCTGGCCACCCTGAAGGACTGTGTGACCGGGTAACAAAGGAGTGAGGTCATGTGACCTGCTCAGTAGTTTTGTAGCCCTTCCAATAAACACTTCAATCATCCTCTTCAAACAATCCACCACAGCCTCATGGAATGATTCATCACCCCATAATGTTTTTTACACATGTTGTCACATTTATTCCAAATAAAAGTATGACACCTACTTAAGTCTTTGCCATAAAACTGAAACCTGTTTCAGCTTGAGATGTTCCTCCAGCTTCAGTCAGGGTATCTGCGGGCTCTTAAAAAGTCTGAATTCCGAATTTAAGGCCTTAAAATGTCTAAAACTCCTAAAATCTCATGATGTGTTGTTACAGCTAAGTTAGCATAGCAGAGGAGAACACTTCACCAAAGCCAAATGACTTGCATAAGATGGCTAAGTCAAAGATTTGTGTCTCCTGAAGGACCCATTTAATGCACGCTTGAAGTTATCAAGTGTTTAGTACCCAGAGGAGGCAAGTGTTTGTAAACATGGTGCTGAAAGTCAATGGAATGTTCATGTCAAACTCCAAAATAAGTCTGTGTCAAAAGATGCTGAAACACTTGCACAACTTTACAGAGTAAAGTAAGTATGACATGTTTAGTAGTGACATCATACTATTACATACAGTAAGTATGACATGTTTACTAGTGACATCACACTATTACATACAGTAAGTATGAGATGTTTACTAGTGACATCACACTATTACATACAGTAAGTATGAGATGTTTACTAGTGACATCACACTACTACATACAGTAAGTATGAGATGTTTAGTAGTGACATCATACTATTACATACAGTAAGTATGAGATGTTTACTAGTGACATCACACTATTACATACAGTAAGTATGAGATGTTTACTAGTGACATACTATTACATACAGTAAGTATGAGATGTTTACTAGTGACATCACACTACTACATACAGTAAGTATGAGATGTTTACTAGTGACATCATACTATTACAGTAAGTATGAGATGTTTACTAGTGACATCACACTATTACAATAAGTATGAGATGTTTACTAGTGACATCACAGTATTACAGTAAGTTTGAGATGTTTACTAGTGACATCATACTATTACATAGAGTAAGTATGAGATGTTTACTAGTGACATCATACTATTACATACAGTAAGTATGAGATGTTTACTAGTGACATCACACTATTACATACAGTAAGTATGAGATGTTTAGTAGTGACATCACACTATTACATACAGTAAGTATGAGATGTTTAGTAGTGACATCACACTATTACATACAGTAAGTATGAGATGTTTAGTAGTGACATACTATTACATACAGTAAGTATGAGATGTTTACTAGTAGTGACATCACACTATTACATACAGTAAGTATGAGATGTTTACTAGTGACATCAAATTAATACATACAGTAAGTATGAGATGTTTACTAGTGACATACTATTACATACAGTAAGTATGAGATGTTTACTAGTGACATCACACTATTACATACAGTAAGTATGAGATGTTTAGTAGTGACATCACACTATTACATACAGTAAGTATGAGATGTTTACTAGTGACATCACACTATTACATACAGTAAGTATGAGATGTTTACTAGTGACATACTATTACATACAGTAAGTATGAGATGTTTACTAGTGACATCACACTACTACATACAGTAAGTATGAGATGTCTACTAGTGACATCATACTATTACATACAGTAAGTATGAGATGTTTACTAATGACATCACACTATTACAATAAGTATGAGATGTTTACTAGTGACATCACAGTATTACAGTAAGTTTGAGATGTTTACTAGTGACATCATACTATTACATACAGTAAGTATGAGATGTTTAGTAGTGACATCATACTATTACATACAGTAAGTATGAGATGTTTACTAGTGACATCACACTATTATATACAGTAAGTATGAGATGTTTACTAGTGACATCCCACTATTACATACAGTAAGTATGAGATGTTTAGTAGTGACATACTATTACATACAGTAAGTATGAGATGTTTACTAGTGACATCATACTATTACATACAGTAAGTATGAGATGTTTACTAGTGACATCACACTATTACATACAGTAAGTATGATATGTTTAGTAGTGACATCCCACTATTACATACAGTAAGTTTGAGTTGTTTACTAGTGACATCACACTATTACATACAGTAAGTATGAGATGTTTAGTAGTGACATCACACTATTACATACAGTAAGTATGAGATGTTTAGTAGTGACATCACACTATTACATACAGTAAGTATGAGATGTTTAGTAGTGACATCACACTATTACAGTAAGTATGAGATCTTTAGTAGTGATATCACACTATTACATACAGTAAGTATGAGATGTTTACTAGTGACATCCAGTGTTGGGTTAGTTACTGAAAACCACTAACTAGTTACAGTTAATAGTTACTTTATTTCAAAAGTAACTCAGTTACTAACTGAGGTACTTACACCAAAAAGTAATGCGTTACTGTGAAAAGTTACTATTTAGTTACTTATATATTATTTTATTTATTTTTTTAAGGCCCCATTTAATGCCCTTTTAGCCTTCATTTCAGTACTGTTATTGCACTGGAGAATAATACAATTTGTTGATCAACTTGACATGCATTTGCATCACTGAACTCTGCTAAGCAATGTGGTCTACATACAACACACAAAGACAAAGATATGTTTCAAAGGGCCGATTTGTTTCAGGCCGGAACAAATTGACAAAACTATTTTAAATAGCTGCAACATAACATACCTAAGTAACAAACAGCATAATAATAACATAGCTGTAAACCAAGGAAGGCACACACTACATACACAAAGCCTAACCAGACGTGTTTTTATCTCATGGAATTCTGAAATAAAATCATGTCTGAAGCCCAGAACACTACACATTTCCCCAGTTTTAGTTTAGAGATAAGGAAAGATTGGCCTGGCCCACTAGCATCCTTCTTTATGTTTGTGAACTTTATAGTCTATACATTTAGAGTGATATGATAATCAAACACTCTAGAAGTCTAGAATGAAAGAGAAACAGTATATAAGAGAATTGACAGAGTGTGTACCTTCAGTGCGCAGTGCCTCGTTAAAATCCAGCCGCTGTTGGAGGTGGAGGTGAAGTGTGTCTCTCTTTACTAGCTTCGTCGAAGCATGTTGCTTTTGTAGCTGTTTCAGCAGATTTGAATTGCTAGGATAGGATCTTTGATCCAAGACACAACTTACATTCAACTAAAATGTTATTTTCTTTGTGGTCGACAAAAGAAAAGTACCGGTATTGAGAATATCCATGTTGAGAAAATCGGGTTCGGGCTTCGCCATGACGTCTTGTTAGTAAACACAGACACGCCCCCTCCCACACACACACACACACAGACAGCGCGCGGCGCGCCTCTTTCTTGTCGCCTCTTTCGCAGCGCTGCAATAAAACACACTCAGATCTTCTCAGTTTCTAGCCGGTACTACATAAAAAATAACGTAAAATTACGCAGTAACGTATCATGTAGTAACGGTAACTGAGTTACTGAATATAAAAAATAACGCGTTAGATTACTATTTCCTGCCGAAAGTAACGGCGTTACAGTAACGCGTTAGTCCCAACACTGGTGACATCACACTATTACATACAGTAAGTATGAGATGTTTAGTAGTGACATCACACTATTACATACAGTTAGTATGAGATGTTTACTAGTGACATCACACTATTACATACAGTAAGTATGAGATGTTTACTAATGACTCGGCAGTAAAACTATGAACTCTTATATTATTTATATTATTTTTTGCAATAATTTCAGGTCAGCTTCTCATCTTTTCTCCAAGTTTATACAGCAAGCGACATTAAAAGTGTTTACAGGAGAACAGGAGGCCGAGAGCCATCGCAGCTAAATTGGAAGACTTCAAGCAGAAGAAGCAGGTGAGGAGCCAGGGCCGAGAGCTGAAAGGATCCAATCACAATACACCTGTGTGTCATCATAGCGCTCATGTAAACCTCTCTCTCTCTCTCTCTCTCTCTCTCTCTCTCTCTCTCTCTCTCTCTCTCTCTCTCTCTCTCTCTCTCTCTTTCGGTTAACCAATATGTTTATTGTTTTACTTTATCCTTTTCCTCTTTATGTCACTTATTTCACTACCTGTTCAATCCGCCACTCTCTTCTTTTCTTTTCATTTGATGTTTTGTACTTTTTCTCTTTCTATTTCTCCACCTGATTAATTGATTGATTGATTGAAACTTTTATTAGTAGATTGCACAGTGAAGTACATATTCCGTACAAGTGACCACTAAATGGTAACACCCGAATAAGTTTTTCAACTTGTTTAAGTCGGTCGGGGTGTGGGATATGGGGGGGTTCACATTGATTCATGATACAGATGTATACTATTTTCATAATACAGTCATCACACAAGATAATCATCACAGTATATAAATTGAATTATTTACAATCCGGGGTGTGGGATATGGGGGGGGGGGGGTTAAGTTTGGTTGGAATCAACACTTCAGTCATCAACAATTGCATCATCAGAGAAAATGACATTGGAACAGTGTAGGTCTGACTTGGTACATATGTACAGCAAGTATTGGACACAGAGAGAGAGATCAGAAATTATAAGAAAAAGTGACTGCATTTGATTGTTTACATTTGATTATTTACAATCCGAGGAGGTATGATGAGGAAGGGAGTGTGTTAGTTTAGGGTTGAAGTTGCCTGGAGGTGTTCTTTTAGTGCGGTTTTGAAGGAGGATAGAGATGCCCTTTCTTTTACACCTGTTGGGAGTGCATTCCACATTGATGTAGCATAGAAAGAGAATGAGTTAAGACCTTTGTTAGATCGGAATCTGGGTTTAACGTGGTTAGTGGAGCTCCCCCTGGTGTTGTGGTTATGGCGGTCATTTACGTTAAGGAAGTAGTTTGACATGTACTTCGGTATCAGGGAGGTTTAGCGGATTTTATAGACAAGGCTCAGTGCAAGTTGTTTTACTCTGTCCTCCACCCTGAGCCAGCCCACTTTGGAGAAGTGGGTAGGAGTGAGGTGTGATCTGGGGTGGAGGTCTAGAAGTAATCTGACTAGCTTGTTCTGGGATGTTTGGAGTCTAGATTTGAGGGTTTTGGAGGTGCTAGGGTACCAGGAGGTGCATGCGTAATCGAAAAAGGGTTGAACAAGAGTTCCCGCCAGAATCTTCATGGTGCTTTTGTTGACCAGAGAGGAGATTCTATAGAGAAATCTCGTTCGTTAGTTGACCTTTTTGATTACCTTGGTTGCCATTTTATCACAGGAAAGATTAGCCTCTAGAATGGAACCTAGGTAGGTGACCTCATCCTTCCTGGTGATAACAATGTCACCCACTTTTATAGTGAAGTCACTGACTTTCTTAAGGTTGATGTGGGACCCAAACAGGATGGATTCCGTTTTACCTAAGTGTATGGATAGCTTGTTGTCAGCGAGCCAGGTGCAAATTCTACAGAGTTCAGCACTGAGGATTTTCTCCACCTGTGACTTGTCCTTGCCGGATACCAGCAGGGCCGAGTCATCCGCAAACAAAAATAATTCACAGTCGCATGCTGATGACATGTCGTTTATGTATATTAGGAACAGTAAAAGCCCTAATATACTGCCTTGGGGGACTCCACAGCTTACCGAGAGGGGGGGGACACGGTGCCGTTCAACTCAACCACCTGTTGTGTGTCCCCTTGTCGTCATCAGCATGTACACTCACAGCTAATACATGCACAACTATACACACACTGCACACATGATAGGCTTACATTTAGATACATTATTTACAAATAAAGTACACACATGCATCCACACACTTAGTTACAGTCTAGTTTAGTATGTCCACTATACAGTTTGTCACTTGGAATGTGCGTGGGGTTGGGTCCAAGGAAAAAAATATAATAGTTCTTAATCATTTGAAGAGCATGCAAGCAGACATTGCTTTACTACAAGAGACTCACCTCTCCAAGTCCGATACCTCAAAACTGCATTCATCACAATAACCACACACATACTGTACTTTGCTAGCTACAACTCCAAACAGAGAGGCGTAGCCATTCTCATTAGTAGAAAGGTAAACTTTACATTCCATAACTCCATTACTGATATAGAGGGAAGATACATCATTCTTAATATTTCTGTTGACGGGAGAAACTTTTGTATCGCCAACATTTATGGTCCAAATGTTGATGACCCCTCCTTTTTCACACTTCTCTTCACTTTCTCCTCACTCAAACCACTGCTTGATTCCAGGAGGCGACCTCAACTTAGTATTTAATCCAAATATAGATTGGTCCAGAGAAGTGTTGGGACTAACGCGTTACTGTAACGCCGTTAGTTTCGGCGGTAACTAGTAATCTAACGCGTTATTTTTTATATTCAGTAACTCAGTTACCGTTACTACATGATGCGTTACTGCGTCATTTTACATTATTTTTTATGTAGTATCGGCTGGAAACATAGGATCTGAGTGTGTTTTATTACAGCGCTGCGGTGTCTTCCTTCTGTGTCACAAGAAAAAGAAGAGGCGTGCAGAGAAAAGGCGTGGTTAGGGGTGGGGGGGGGGGGGGGGGTGTAGTTGAGGGGCGCAGGGGAGACGTTCCTCCAGGGCCTATGTACTTCGGGGCTAACAACCTTCACTTTACCCGGATGATGCAAATGCATGTCAAGTTGATCAACAGATTGTATTATTCTCCAGTGCAATAACAGTACTGAAATGAAGTCTAAAAGGGCATTAATGGGAGCCTTAAAAAAAAAGGGGAAAAAAATAAGTAACTAAATAGTTACTTTTCACAGTAACGCATTACTTTTTGGTGTAAGTAACTGAGTTAGTAACTGAGTTACTTTTGAAATAAAGTAACTAGTTACTGGTTTTCAATAACTAACCCAACACTGGTCCAGAGTGAGTCTCAGTCAGCGGTAATACTTAAGCAATATATGAACGATTATGGTCTTTGCCATGCCTGGCGTTCTTATCACCGCACTCTTAGGGAATACACTTAATTTTCCCCAGTTCACCACTCATTCATTGACTACTTTTTAACAAGTAGCTCAATTTTATCTGACATCTCAAACATTCATATCCATCCTATCATCATCAGTGACCATGCACCTGTCTCACTCTCCCTCACTAACAAAACTATCACTGCACCTATAAAACAATGGAGACTTAATACATCATTACAATAGGACCCAGACTTCCTAAGCCATTTTGAGAAAGAATGGATAGATTTTTTAGATTTTAATGATCAAGCAGAAATCACGGCGTGCGTTCTCTGGGAGACTGGCGAAAGTAGTTATGCGTGGAAAAATTATTTCTTATTCATCATACAAGAAAAACAAGGAACGTTTATTAGAGCAGGAACTTGAAAAATGAAATAAAAATATTAGAAATAGCTTATGCTAACTCACAAAATGGAACAAACTGAGAAAACTCAAATTAGATTTAAGAGAAATAATTGATAAGAAAAGTAAATTCCTGCTCCAGAGGTTACACTTAGAAAAATTTGAACATGACAATAAACCAAGCAAATATTTGGCTAACCAACTAAAATTAAACAAAGAAAAAAACTCTGTACCATTCATTAAGGATTCAGCTGGGAACATTACGCGCGTTCCTGAGGATATTAACTCCATCTTTAGAGACTTTTACAGAAACTTGTATACACCCCAGATTGACCCATCTCTTTCAGACATTGAGACATTTCTCAATGGTGTAGACTTACCTAAATTAAATACAAGGCAGGTATCAAATTTAGATCTTGCTATTTCTGTAGATAAACTTCACGATGCTCTTCAATAGATGCCAAACAATAAATCACCAGGGCCAATGGGTTCCCTGTGGAGTTCTACAAAACATTCTGGTCACTGCTAGCTCTGATATTTACAAAAATGGCTTTAGAGATTAAAGAAAACTAATTTCTTCCTCCAAATATGAACTCTGCCACCATCAGTCTCTTGCTAAAACCTGATAAAGACCCAACACTTCCATCCCTGATTAATGCTGATCTTAATATGATCTGCAAAGTATTAGCTCAAAAATTTGAAAAAGTCACTCCATATATAGTACATCCTGATCAAAGAGAGACAATCGCCCAACAATGTTCGCCGTCTACTCAATGTGATAAGACTATTCTGTTATTCATGATCTAAAAACAGCTGTTGTTTCATTAGATGCTGAAAAAGCATTTGATAGAGTGAATTGGTATTTTCTTTTAGCTACTCTACAGAAATGTGGATTTGGAGACTCAATTTTAGCATGGATCAAGGTCCTATATAGTTTCCCTACAGCTTTGGTTAGAACGAACAGCCAAATCTCTCCAAGGTTTCATCTTATGAGGGGCACTAGCCAAGGGTGTCCACTTTCTCCGTCACTGTTTGCTATATTTATTAAACCTCTTGCAACCGCAATTCCACAGCATGCAAATATTAAAGGCATCCATATCTCAACCGTTCATCATAAAATAAGCCTTTATGCTGATGATGTATTACTTTTCTTACAAAATCCACATTTTTCTCTTCAAGATACTATCTCACTCATTAATAAATTCAGTTCTATTTCAGATTACTCCATCAATTGGTCCAAATCTACTGTATTACCAATTAATTTTGACTTTCAGAGCACCTCATCGATTCCACTGCACAAAGGGAACATTAAATACCTGGGTATCAATATTTCCTCCACATTGTCAGATCTGAATCGCTTGAATTACTCCCCAATCTTCAAATGGATTGAGGATGATCTGGCGCGTTGGAAGACACTGCCCATCTCACTTATGGGAAGGGTTTCTACCGTGAAAATGATGGTCTTGCCTAGGGTTAATTATCTCTTTTCAATGATTCCAACCAAACCTTCTCCAATCTGGTTTAAATCACGAGATTCACACATCAATCAGTTTCTTTGGAAAAGTAAACCAGCACGAATCAGCCTTAAAACTTTACAAAAACCCAAAGAATATGGGGCTCTAGAACTCCCAAACTTTTCCTATTACTTCCTTGCAAATAAACTACAATATATATTAAAATGGATCAACCCCACTTTATTGGATCATTTATGGTTAGAGATTGAACAATCACCAGAGGTGTGGACTCGAGTCACATGACTTGGACTCGAGTCAGACTCGAGTCATGAATTTGATGACTTTAGACTCGACTTGACAAAATGTAAAGAGACTTGCAACTCGACTTAGACTTTAACATCAATGACTTGTGACTTCACTTGGACTTGAGCCTTTTGAATTGACATGACTTGACATGACTTGCTACTTTCCCCAAAACCCAAAGATGAAAAAGTTATTCGGGAGCGCTCCGTATTTTTCATTGTGTACTTGTCTATCAGCGTTGCGTGTGTCAGCTGGTGTGGTCTCAGTACAACAGCCAATCAAATTAGATCTACTTTGTTTTCATCACACAGCATTCATCCAATCAAATTGCAGGACAACCAACGAAGAAGACATGTCCAAACCACACGCCAGTGAACAAAAAATGATACCTAAAATAATTTTGTTTGGGTATAAAAATTACGAGGTGGTCAACACAAAACGGTTTGCAGTATGCAACACATGCGGTTCGAAAATTACTGATGGAGAGGCAACAACTTCCAACTTCGTCCGGCATTTGAAGTTGCACAAAGAACGGTAAGTTTTGAATGTAAGATAACGTTTATTGGCAGTAACGTGACTTTTATTTGCTGTGTAGTTAAATCAGTGAGGCTGTAAACTCACTGCTAACGTTATAACGTTATTGCAAACACGGGAATCTGTTGCAGTTCACTACCTTATTCATACTTTTTGTTCAGTGATTTTTTTTTTAAGCAGGGTTACGTTAGTCAATATATCACACGTAACGTTAGACGGCGGTCAGCAGCACCGCGTATTTTAGCCACCTAAAAAAAGACAAAAATAGTAAAATAAAGGTCAGTTAAAATGTATACTATATTATGAATATATGTACCGTTTCAGCTAGCTTTCTGACATACTGTTGGTTGTTTACCTCAGTGGTCCCCAACCACCGGGCCGCGGCCCGGTACTGGTCCGTGGATCGATTGGTATCGGGCCGCACAAGAAATAAAATGTTTTTTTTAATTTTTTTTATTAAATCAACATAAAAAACACAAGATACACTTACAAGTAGTGCACCAACCCAAAACAACTCTCTCCCCCCTTTTGTTCTGGGCATTGAACATGAAGACTCTTCCTTCACTGTTCCGAGTGGCCATGAGAGTCTTGGCAGTGCCTGCCTCCAGTGCTCCAGTGGAGCGAGTTTTCAGCCATGGTGGCATCATACTACGCCCCCATCGTGCACAAATGACTGACAGACTCTTGGCTAATTTGGTCTTTTGCAGATGCAATGCAGCATAGGGCCCTGACATATAAAAAGTACAACTTTTTTGTTATGTTCACGTATATGTCATGTTTTTACAATGTTAACACTTTTGTACAAATAAGTACATTTGCACTTTATTTTTCAATGTGTTTGTTCTGTAAAGGAATGAGTTAATGTTTAAAATGACTGGTTAATATAGTGCTATTATAAAGTGCAATGTCAGCACAATTTTCTTTCCTGCAATTTAAAATGCACTTGTTTTAATAAATAAATACAGCGTTTGAAAAGCATACACAATCTGTGTTAATATATTAGTCTGTGGTTAAAAGGACTTGAAAGGACTCGAAACTCAAAATGCAGGACTTAGGACTTGACTTGAGACTTTCCAGTCTTGACTTTGGACTTGACTCGGGGCTTGCCTGTCTTGACTCGGGACTTGACTCGGACTTGAGGGCAAAGACTTGAGACTTACTTGTGACTTGCAAAACAATGACTTGGTCCCACCTCTGACAATCACTCAGGCAGAAGATCCCAATTTCTAACTTGCCCTTTATTAGCCAAATTCTCCGAAAACACACCTGCTTTAAAAGTATTAATATACGCACTACCTTGGTGGGAATTTTTGAAAATAACTGGGTCCCCGCTCAGTCCCTGCCAATTTACGCCTATTTGGAATAATCCTGATTTTCTGTTTAACAAGAAACCATTGAACTTTCCAGCATGGTATGATAAGGGAGTCAGATACCTTGGGATATCATCAATGGAAACCATTTTATCTCTTTTAATAGTTTAATAACACAATATGCAATAAATCCTAACAAATTCCTAGAATATATCTAGAATATATACAAATCAAATCTGTAATCAGCGCATGATTCAACAAAACAACATGAGAAAGTAATCCCACGACCGTTAAATTCTTCAAAACATCTGCCCCCAAAGCTTTATCCAAATGATATGCTCTCTTGTCAAAAATAGATTACACAATAGTTATCCCAACTTCCAAATGGCACTCAGACGTATCCACAAGCTGTGACCCAGAATTCTGGAAACAAATATGCTTCAATACCTCTTGTTTGATTAACAATCCAAATCTTCGACTGATTCAGCTCAAAATACTTTACAGAATACATTACACCGGTCTAAGAATGTATAAAATGGGTTTATGTACACTGCTCAGATAATAAGGTAGATAACTACTTCATTTACCATTTACATTCAATGTGCTCCCGTGATTAACTTTTGGCGTGGAGTGTGCAAGAACCTGTCATTCGCATTAGAGATTCCTATTCCCATCTCCCCCGCACTCTGCCTGTTGGGTGATCTCTCCGCAACTGATCTTGATATAAACAAAACATACCTCCTTATCAACGCATTAGACATCGCCAAGAAAACTATTCTCATGAATTGGAAATCAAAAAATTATTTATGTATAAACCTTTACAAAACCATTTTATTAGATTATGTAGTTCTGGAAAGAATGTCTGCTGAATCAAAACAACAACTGACAGAATTCCGATCTCTTTGGGCACCGCTAATTAATTTCCTGACCTGACTCCCATGGGGACAGGGCTGGGGCTCTGCCCCTAGGGTCCTGCTTCGTGGGTGGGGGGTATCGGGGGGCCGTGTGCTGCGGGGTCGGGTGGGCCTGGGGTGTCTTCCCTGGTTTCGGCCTGGCGGGCCAATCCTTGGGTGGTCTTGCGGTCGGGGGTGGATGGGGGTTCCTAGGCGCGGGTTGGGATGCGGGTGGAGCTGCGGGCGGCCGCCATGGGTCGGGTGGGGGGATGTCCCTCTCGTGGGTGGTTGGGCGGGGGGTTGCGCCCGGGGGGATGGGGGGTTTGCCGCTGTCGGGCTGGGGTCAGCTCGTGCCCCTCTGGCCTTTGGTTTCCTCCTTCCCCTGGGGCGCAGGGCGGGGTCTGCCCTGGGTCGCCCTGCGCTGCGGCTGTGCGGGCCCGCCTGGTGCCGGGTCGGGGGGTTGCTTACCTCCCTTGGTGGGTGCTGCCCAACTGTCCTGCGAAAGTCCTCCTCCTGTGTTTTTCTTCACCCTTATTTATTTATTTATTTTATTATCTATTTTATAAAAAAATTTATTCTGTTAAATTATATGTGTGTATATATGGGTGTGCGTGTATGTGTGTGTGTACGTTTGTATATATATGGTGAAATCTGCGTGTGTGTATTTATGTAGGTACGTATATATGTGTCGCTGCCCCGGTGTGCATTGCTGATCGCAGCAATGCACACCGTGGCCCCGTGCTGGGCGGTCCTGCGGCGGCCAACTTAGGTGGGGTGGCCTGGGGAAGGCCGCGTCGTGCTCTACGGGGATGGGGGGTGGGGTCGTGGGGGCCCGGTTGCTGGTGGGGCGGGGGCGGTCTTCCCGTCCGGTTGCAGGGAGTCTCTGGGGCCCCCGGGCGGGGCGTCCTGCCTTTCTGCCCGTGTGGGGTGTGGTCTCTCGCTGGCATGAGGGCTGGCTGTCCCCTGCTTCTCCCGTGCCTTGTCCTCTACCGGGCGCGTCTGTCTGCGACCTGCTGCTGGCTCTTCCGGGCGGAACGGTGGCCCTGGGGTTCCCGTCGCTGGCCGGCCTGGCTGCGTGGGGCCGGTGGTCCCTGGTTCCCTGGGCGCCACACCTGCTGTTTGTGGGTTGGGCTCTCTGGGTGGCTGGGGCCGTACTCTGGCTCCCACACACACTGGGAGTCAAATATATTGTACATACAAATACACATATATACTCACATACACACTGTTATTCATACATACAGTACATAGGTACCTACGCTCCCACATACATAGACAAATACAGTACATACCTACATACTCAAAGTTCGTACATCCACACGCACATTCACTGTACAAACATACATATACACATACTGTACATATACATTCACTGTACAAACATACATACAGTATACACTTACATGTACATATACATTCACTGTACAAACATACATATAGTGTACACATACTGTACGTATACATTCACTGTACAAACATACATATACACATACTGTACATATACAGTATGTACATTCACTGTACAAACATACATATACACATACTGTACATACTGTATACATTCACTGTACAAACGTACATATACACATACTGTACATATACATGCATACACTCATGCATATAATCACATTTCATCAAACATATATTAACGTTCTTGCAATCGGGTAAACTGGGTAACACATGGCACACTGACAAAGCTTAACCTATTGTTACTATAACAATCTACAAAGTTAATATAGCTGGCTTCTCTTTCTTCCCCTCCATGTATCTGCTTTCTTTTGTATCTCCAGTTATTACGTATATGTATTGTTGCATTTGAACAACTGTATTGTTGATAATAGAGGTAATTATTGGTATTATTCATTATCAATAGTGCTATTTCTATTGGTATTTGTACTGATCCATTTGTAGTGTAATAATGTTCATTGTCATTTCTGTATTATTATTTATTTCACTAACTGCTTCTTTGCTATCTCATCCATCCATTCATTTTCTACCGCTATCTCTTTTACTATCATATTTGTACATATCCTATTTGCTGAAGTTGTTTTATTGTTGTTGTAGTTGTTGTTATTATTGTTGTGTTTGCTGTTGTTGTTTTTGTCTCTCTGTCTTATCCCACTCTTGTCCCCATAATTTCCCCCTCTGTCTTCCTTTTTTTCTCTTTCTATCCCCTCCTGCTCCGGCCCGGCTGCACCAAATAATAATATAAATATACTTAATAAAGTCAAATACAAACAGGAACTCCAAACAGGAAACAGGAAGCCAGTTCAGTTTTAGTTTCGTTCTACATAGCCTTCCCTAAGCTTTAATGCATTTTCTTAGGGGCACTCACTTTTTCTTTATTCCATCCATCCATCTTCTTCCGCTTACCCGAGGTCGGGTCGCGGGGGTAGCAGCCTAAACAGGGAAGCCCAGACTTTCCTCTCCCCAGCCACTTCGTCCAGCCCTTCCCGGGGGATCCCGAGGCGTTCCCAAGCCAGCTGGGAGACATAGTCTTCCCAACGTGTCCTGGGTCTTCCCCGTGGCCTCCTACCGGTCGGACGTGCCCTAAACACCTCCCTAAGGAGGCGTTCGGGTGGCATCCTGACCAGATGCCAGAACCACCTCATCTGGCTCCTCTCGATGTGGAGGAGCAGTGGCTTTACTTTGAGTTCCCCCCGGATGACAGAGCTTCTCACCCTATCTCTAAGGGAGAGCCCCGCCAACCGGCGGAGGAAACTCATTTCGGCCGGTTGTACCCGTGATCTTGTCCTTTCAGTCATAACCCAAAGCTCTTGACCATAGGTGAGGATGGGAATGTAGATCGACCGGTAAATTGAGAGTTTTGCCTTCCGGCTTAGCTCCTTCTTCACCACAACGGATCGATACAGCGTCCGCATTACTGAAGACGTCGCACCGATCCGCCTGTCGATCTCACGATCCACTCTTCCCTCACTCGTGAACAAGACTCTGAGGTACTTGAACTCCTCCACTTGGGGCAAGATCTCCTCCCCAACCCGGAGATGGCACTCCACCCTTTTCCGGGCGAGAACCATGGACTCGGATTTGGAGGTGCTGATTCTCATCCCAGTCGCTTCACACTCAGCTGCGAACCGATCCAGTGAGAGCTGAAGATCCTGGCCAGATGAAGCCATCAGGACCACATCATCTGCAAAAAGCAGAGACCTAATCCTGCAGCCACCAAACCGGATCCCCTCAACGCCTTGACTGCGCCTAGAAATTCTGTCCATAAAAGTTATGAACAGAATCGGTGACAAAGGGCAGCCTTGGCGGAGTCCAACCCTCACTGGAAACGTGTCCGACTTACTGCCGGCAATGCGGACCAAGCTCTGACACTGATCATATAGGGAGCGGACCGCCACAATCAGACAGTCCGATACCCCATACTCTCTGAGCACTCCCCACAGGACTTCCCGAGGGACACGGTCGAATACCTTCTCCAAGTCCACAAAGCACATGTAGACTGGTTGGGCAAACTCCCATGCACCCTCAAGGACCCTGCCGAGAGTATAGAGCTGGTCCACAGTTCCACGACCAGGACGAAAACCACACTGTTCCTCCTGAATCCGAGGTTTGACTATCCGGCGTAGCCTCCTCTCCAGTACACCTGAATAGACCTTACCGGGAAGGCTGAGGAGTGTGATCCCACAATAGTTAGAACACACCCTCCGGTTCCCCTTCTTAAAGAGAGGAACCACCACCCCGGTCTGCCAATCCAGAGGTACCTCCCCCGATGTCCATGTGATGCTGCAGAGTCTTGTCAACCAAGACAGCCCCACAGCATCCAGAGCCTTAAGGAACTCCGGGCGGATCTCATCTACTCCCGGGGCCTTGCCACTGAGGAGCTTTTTAACTACCTCAGCAACCTCAGCCCCAGAAATGGGAGAGCCCACCACAGATTCCCCAGGCACTGCTTCCTCATAGGAAGACGTGTTGGTGGGATTGAGGAGGTCTTCGAAGTATTCCCTCCACCGATCCACAACATCTGCAGTCAAGGTCAGCAGAACACCATCTTCACCATACACGGTGTTGATAGTGCACTGCTTCCCCTTCCTGAGGCGGCGGATGGTGGTCCAGAATCGCTTCGAAGCCGCCCGGAAGTCGTTTTCCATGGCTTCCCCGAACTCCTCTCATGTTCGAGTTTTTGCCTCCGCGACCGCTGAAGCCGCACACCGCTTGGCCTGTCGGTAGCTGTCCGCTGCCTCAGGAGTCTTATGAGCCAAAAGAACCCGATAGGACTCCTTCTTCAGCTTGACGGCATCCCTCACCGCCGGTGTCCACCAACGAGTTGTAGGATTACCGCCACGACAGGCACCAACTACCTTGCGGCCACAGCTCCAATCAGCCGCCTCAACAATAGAGGTGCGGAACATGCACTGTAAAAAGTCTTTCAGTGGAATTGTCCATTCTACTTTATTTTTAAAAGTATATTTATTCCAATAAATCAATTTATTTTTATTTTTAGAGTTTTTGAGTTATCTCTAAGTAAAAAGTGTGAATATTTTCGTAACTTAATTTTTTATGTGATAAAATTAATTTTATTGGACTTCCAACATAAATTGATTTAGCAAAACTCAGTTCAAAGGTTTATATCAGACCTAAAACGTCAGGACCCGCCCACCTGCATGCGGCTGTGGAAGAACAAGCCCAGACACGTTTCTTCACGGAGAACAAGGAAAACACTTTACCGAACTCATGTAAGTAACAATTTATATTGTTAAAATAAGCGGTAGAAAATGGATGGATGGATGGAAGTCAGTATTTGCCAGGATTTAAATGTATACATTTTCAAAAGCATGGTTCAATGTTATATTTAGTTTACTACTTTTCCCGCCGACCGCCATTTCGAATGTGCTCTTACCTCCAACAGCTCATTAACTTCAACCAAACATTGTTTATAGCTGTGAAGTTTATAATTAGCGTTTTCTTTGCGTGGTAGTTTAATATTTTATTCTTCAGTTTATAAGCAGCCACATTAGAGCTGCTTCACTAGCTTGCATTCATAGTTGCTAGCAGCTAGCTAGGTACACTTGACAGAGCTATCTGAAGCCCCCTCAGACCTGCTGTCCATGCACACTCCTAGGCAAAACGCTACTCTTGTAAGAATAACACTCATTGTGTAAGTCTCAATCTCAACATCCCCCCCCCCCCCCCCCCCCCCCCCCAAAAAAAAATCTCACCAGTAGTCACCATTTAAAGGGTAAATTTTCAAATTTTTCTTCCGTGGGGGCATGCCCCTAGACCCCCCTACTGTTGCTAGGTTACCAACTTAGACCACCGTGGCTACAAAAAAATCTAGAGGAAATACTGCAAACGAGTATATTAGGGTGTAAAAAAAAACGATATAAAGGGCTTTCACCAGGCTTATATATCCAAGAGGTTAGACATGAACCATAACTTGTCTTTTTTGTTCTCTCTCTCCAATGACAGATGGGATGGCCCTGTAAGTTGTGCAGCACTGTTGTACCAACCAAGAGTGACATTTTAAAGCATTACAGACTGCAACATGGGACCTTTGGACACAGCCATTCCTTGCCTTGCATTCATGTAGGTTGCCCATGCTCTTATACATCCCTTCGCTCTCATCTGTCAAGATGCTAGACTTCTCCTCTCTGACACCACCGCCAGAGAGTCTAGCTCCACTCCCACCACGTTACTGGCCTTCTCTACCAACTTGTCCAGTCTGTTTGCGTCCCTCGCTCTCAGCCCGCTGCCCCAGCAGGCCACGGCGTACAAGAAGGCGCCTGCCACCACCGACTCGTAGAATATCTTTTATTCTATTCTATTCTATTATCATTCTATTTTTCCTGACCAAGTTTCCATTGTGACTTGGACATGACATACTAGACTCACTTTTTGCCTGAAAATGTATACTAATACCCTTAATATCAGTAACGGTCAACATTTGCTGTCTTACAGATTAATGAAGCGGAATCAACATTTATGTCCCAACTGGACAGGTACACGCCAAAGCTCCTGGAGCTCTTCAGTGCAAAAGAAGGAGTGACTGCAGTGCATCAAGAACTTGTTGATGGAACTGATACAGGTGGGTTAAAAGTGGTTTAAAAGTTTAAACTGAATTTGCCAACAAAATTCATTTATTTATTATTATTCTCTTAACTCTAGGACCCAAGTGCCTCTGCAGTGAAGAAGAGAGATGTAACTGTGAGATGCCTCATAGAGTACATGGGAGAGAGTGGACAGGAGCTAATCTCTGACTACTGTAAGTATTGTTTAAAAGCAGGTTTGGATCAGTCTGATGTACAAGCTTAAATTGGGTTTACTTTTATGTGAACTGACTGAACCAGCAGTTGTCAGGTGGAGGTCGAGCATGCAGCTAGTTGGCAAGAGCCCCAGGATAGCCAATTAGCATAGCACCACAGAGTGATGCCTTTCTGTCTTGTGTTTCTGTTTGCCCTAAAAAAACAATGCAAAC
Organism: Nerophis lumbriciformis; assembly: GCF_033978685.3. Taxonomy (NCBI): domain Eukaryota; kingdom Metazoa; phylum Chordata; class Actinopteri; order Syngnathiformes; family Syngnathidae; genus Nerophis; species Nerophis lumbriciformis. Next base: position 17,900,808 of record NC_084571.2, on the reverse strand, counting down.
AAAAAATACTCCCCTTAAACAAGCATTAAAACATTTACTCTACATATATATATATATATATATATATATATATATATATATATATATATATATATATATATATATATATATATATAACATATTACTGTTTGTTTGTTTGTTTTAATTTCTGGTGGTTCTATTCAGGTTTTTTATATGCAAATTAGAAATGCCAATAAAAAACATGTGGCTGGAAATGCATCTATTGTACCAAGTTTAATGTACAAGATCTCAAATTAGAATTCAAAAGTTTTCAAAATGGTCTTCACAAAAGTAATCATTATCTGAATTAAATCACACAACTTATATTACTGTAAATATAAAATTAGATGTTTGTGTTTTTAATTACTGTTTTTGTATCTCAAAGGGAACTGCAGAGACCGCTGTTCATGAGGACCTGGAAATGAAGAATATGAGCATCTACATCTGTCGTGAGCCAAATGCAGTAGGAATCATCATTGAGGGAGTACCAGTCCTTACTCATCTTGGAAACCTGGTCAAAGCATGCTGCCTACTTCTGGGGTTGACGTATGCACTTAATCTTGAGTATCCATCCAAACTTTCCAAAACATTTGAGGTGTTTCAAAGACTTTTTGTGGGACTTGACACACTGCGCCCAAAACCAACCCCCAAATTCATGACTCTCAAAAACAAGCTTCTAGCTTAGGCAGTGAGCCATGACTGTCAGCTTGCACTTTTGAACAGCTATGTTCTTGTGTCTGTTCAAAATCATTATACATTGTTCATTGAGTGGAATTCTTCAGAATGTTGTAACGGTTTGTCCTGTTCAGGTTTTATACAAAGCTCCAGGTCATCGTTTCTGGTGTGTAAATTAAGTTTTTTTATGTTTTATACACACTAAATTGCCCTACTGTGAAGCTCCAGCTGGTCAGAAGGAGGGATCTGTGAGTTGTTTAAGTTAAAATGTTTCAAAATATACACACTGAAAGACACTACAGTGAAGGTGTTCTGCTTGTGAATTGTTACAGAAGTACAGATAATCTTAATGTTAAATTGTTTTAGCAAGAAACTGTACTGTGAATGTTCTAAGTAAAACTTGAGATGCTGAGGTCATGCATTCTTTTATGCACTAAATACTGATGTTCTTGACTGTTAATACTGTCCAGTTTATTGACAGGTTTGGATATGGCTTGTGAAAATGTTTTAATATGTATACGGTTAAAAAAAGAAAACTACTGTGAAGGTGTTCTATACAACACTTTAAAAAGTTGAGGTCATGCATTCTTGTATAATATGGATGTTGACTGTTCATACTGTCCATCTCATTGCCACTGTTTTTATATGGTAATGATTTAATAAAGGTTGGAATTTGATATGTCTTGATTTTTTTATTATTACTCTAAGTAATTATTTTAAGCAGTTTCCATTTTCAAAACAAAGAAAGGGTAAGTTGGTCAAAATTAATAAAATTGAGTACAAAAATTATTTTTTCATTTAAATGTTACTTATTTTTAATTAAGTCTTGTGTGTTTAATATGCTGATGGTTTTTTTTACATTGATTTTACTCAATTTCTTGGCTTTTTCTGTAAACGCAACTTAATCTTTTTGCATAAATCGAAATGCATATTATTAAGTTCTACTTACTCAAAATACCAATTAGTTGACTAAACTAACAAAAATTGCTTGGAAAATGTTGCCTTATTTTTATTGAGTTAGATCTAGGCAACAGTTTTTACAGTGTGGTCCACTCGGACTCAATGTCCAGCACCTCCCTCGTGACATGTTCAAAGTTCTTCCGGAGGTGGGAATTGAAACTCTCTCTGACAGGAGACTCTGCCTCTGACTTTTTCTTTATTTTTGGTTTAAAAATGACATACCTTTTTACCTGCATATTGGGATCACAACAAAGCATGTTCCCAAATTAGCTACCTGCTGCCACCTACTGATCTGGAAGAGTATAACATGGTTAGTCTGCCGACACTCAACAACAACACATTATTTGAAGATTAGAATTACTGCTTTGCAAAAAAAAAATTTGGACTTACACTTACACAAACTTTAATGATCCACAAAGGAACATTTTCCACACAGTAGCTCAGTTACAAAGGATGGAAAGGATGAAGAGGGAAAGGATCGTGCACACAAGGGCACAAAAAGAGGGCGAAAACAAAAGGTATAAAGTAGACTTAAAATGTACCAACTTTTAACCCAAGTAGGTAAAATTAGATCATCTCCCACCATACTTGCCAACCTTGAGACCTCCGATTTCGGGAGGTGGGGGTGGGGGCGTGGTTGGGGGCGTGGTTAAGAGGGGAGGAGTATATTGACAGCTAGAATTCACCAAGTCAAGCATTCCATACACACACATATATATATATATATACACACACATATATATATATATATATATATATATATATATATATATATATGTATATATTTATATATATATATATATATATATATATACATATATATATACACATCCTGAAAATATGCAAACAAAACTGTTGATACTTCAAACTTGCATAAATAAATCTTAATATAACATAACTTGGCTTCTGAGAGCTTCAAAATGTAATGAATAAAATGCTAAAGTTGTTGATAAACAAGCAATTATTTTAATTTATTTTAATTTTAATTTTTATTTTAATAATTAGATATGGTCATTTTAAATTAATTATTATGATCATTTAAAATTAATTATTTCAAACATGTTTATTTAAATGTATAATTCTATGGCTGGATGTAATAAGGAGTCAGAAAAAATACAAATAAAAATACAATTAATTTTGATGTTTTTAGGAAAATATAGTAAAAATGTTTGTTTTTTTTTAAATTAACAAATATATTTATTTGTAGGTAAGATAAACATAATAATACAATTTATCTCTAGTCTGGATGATTTAGTTCTTATCACCCTGTTGTCCTCCCGTCATGAAAAAAGGCTGCCCTCACTCAGGTCTGCATGGAGCTGGAGGGGGCGTGGCCTCCAGGTCTGGTTAAAAACCGGGAGATTTTCGGGAGAATATTTGTCCCGGGAGGTTTTCGGGAGAGGCGCTGAATTTCGGGAGTCTCCCGGAAAATTCGGGAGTGTTGGCAAGTATGTCTCCCACATCACACCAGACCATGTGTCACTCACTGGTGTTCCGCGGCACAGTGGTTGAAACACACTGCTTCATACAAACGTTCTTTATGTGCACCGCGCCAAGACTGAAAAGAGCACGCCCACAACAACAACGTGATGACGTCGCACGTTTTGGTAACGTCACACCCGCTTCCTCATTAACAATACACAAATACAAGAAAAGTAAGTTACTGTCAGGGCGCAATAAAAATAGAAAGCTTAACAATGTCTCAAAAACACAAGACACAAAAATGGCGTTTAGTTGAATACAACTACAAGTCCTATTTATAAACAGAAATGTAGCTGATTTTTCTGATATATTTGAGTTATTAATTTTCAAAAGCTTTATGAATACACACTATACTGGCAGTCAAATATACTAGTAGTCTTTTGGAAAAAAAATATTTTGCAGATTTTCCAGAAATAGTTTGTTTTTAATTTTGAATAGCCTTATTAAAAGTTGATGACACGCAGACGTCTACAAATATTACATTTACAGTATAAGACTAAAACAATATTCGTGTATTGTTGTTCTCAATCAGTACTATTTCAAAATAAGTGTGTAATAATATTTCTATTCAACTAACCCACTTCCGCCCGCTGGCCTCACGTGACTGCGGAAGCCGGAAGTGGTTGTGATTGCGGAAGTGTTCTTTCGTCGAGTCCAACTTCAGGACGCTGCCATTCTTCTTTGTGCGACATCTTCCTTCATGTAGGAGCTGACCGGGTAAGAAGGATTCTGCTCCAAGATGGAACGCGATGCTTCCTTGTGCGAGCTAACTGCGGCTAACGTAGAGCTACGGCAGGCGCACATTCAAGTGTGTTCAAGCCCACACATCGTCGTTAATCAGCTCATTTTAAAGCTGAATTACACTTTACATGTTGAGTTAGACGTTTGACTTTGTTCAATGACACACTTAAATGAGACATTTGGAGCACCATGACACGTCAATAAATGCGTCTCTAGTTATCATTACGTATATGTATTGTTGCATTTGAACAACTGTATTGTTGATAATAGAGGTAAATTATTGTTATTGTTCATTATCAATAGCGCTATTTCTATTGGTATTTGTATTGATCCATTTGTAGTGTAATAATCATTGTCATTTCTGTATTACTACTTATTTCACTAACTGCTTCTTTGCTATCACTTTTACCATCATATTTGTACATATACTATTTGCTGGTGTTGCTCTATTGTTGTTATTGTTGTGTTTGCTGTGGTTGTTGTTGTCTCTGTCTAATGCCCCTCTTGTCCCCACAATTTCCCCCTCTGTCTTCCTTTTTTTCCTCTTTCTATCCCCTCCTGCTCCGGCCCGGCTGCACCAAATAATAATATAAATACATTTAATAAAGTCAAATAAAGATAAGACTACAAGAGAAGTATCCCACACTTCTCTTTTGTAAAGTACATTTGAACAGCCGATATGGGCATCTACATCAACTATATGATTTGCCTGAGAAACTGGACAGGACAAAAAAAAATGCGTTTCATACAGTGTGCTCGTTAATGTTCAACATTATGTTCTTAAAACACTCATTTGTCCACACGGTTACGTCTTACAAAACTCCTCATTTGTCCACAGACTCTGGATTTATTTTAGGTTGGTGAGAAAAACTGCAATCTATCTCAAAGCTGGGGATAGCATTTTAAAGACTTTGGAAATAAGAGAAGACAAAATAAGTAGGAGATGTCTCAAGGCAGCACGGTGGGACAAGGTAGTCCTGAGTTAAATCCCGGGCTCGGGATCTTTCTGTTTGGAGTTTGCATGTCATCCCCGTGACTGCGTGGGTTCCCTCCGGGTACTCCGGCTTCCTCCCACCTCCAAAGACATGCACCTGGGGATAGGTTGATTGGCAACACTAAATTGGCCCTAGCGTGTGAATGTGAGTGTGAATGTTGTCTGTCTATCTGTGTTGGCCCTGTGATGAGGTGGCGACTTGTCCAGGGTGTACACCGCCTTCCGCCCGAATGCAGCTGAGATAGGCTCCAGCACCACCCGCGACCCTAAAAGGGACAAGCAGTAGAAAATGGATGGATGTCTCAAAATCTCATCAGGAGTCCCGACAAAACCCCAAAATGGCAGAACTTTTTTTTTTTTTTAAACCTTTTTTTGCTAAAATATCATAAGGGGGAGCCTTAAATTAAATATAAAACAACTGTCTTGCTTCAACAGCCCAATACTGGTCTTTTTGTATATACTTGTAATGTAATATATGCTAATACAATATAATGTATGTTATATACTGTATATATAATATGTAAGTATTACATATGTTATATATATATATTGCTACTATGGTAAATTTTTAGTCAACCTTTTATTTTCGCCCTCTTTTTGTGCCCTTGTGTGCATTATCCTTTCATCCTTTGTAAGTGACTCCTGTGTGGAACTATTTCCCTTTCCATCATTTGTAAGTGACTCTTGTGTGGAACTATTTCCCTTTCCATCCTTTGTAAGTGACTCCTGTGTGGAACCATTTCCCTTTCCATCCTTTGTAAGTGACTCCTGTGTGGAACTATTTCCCTTTCCATCCTTTGTAAGTGACTCCTGTGTGGAACCATTTCCCTTTCCATCATTTGTAAGTGACTCCTGTGTGGAACCATTTCCCTTTCTATCATTTGTAAGTGACTCCTGTGTGGAACCATTTCCCTTTCCATCCTTTGTAAGGGACTCCTGTGTGGAACTATTTCCCGTTCCATCCTTTGTAAGACTCCTGTGTGGAACCATTTCCCTTTCCATCCTTTGTAAGTGACTCCTGTGTGGAACCAGTTTTTCTAAGTCTAGTTTTGCAAGGTGACGTGAATTGTTTTTGAATCATTTCTTTTGTTGATTTGAATTATCCTAAAGAGACATGTGTGACCTACATTTTGGAAAGTCATCTTCCAAATATGGTCACTTCCTTTTTGTTTGTCATCAATCATGAAATCAAGTTAGTTACCTCAAGAAAATCACTTCATTCTTGAATGTATTGAGTGAAAGAGTTGGGGGTGTAGGCTGAGTGAATGGATGAAAATCACTTCATTCTTGAATGTATTGAGTGAATGAGTTGGGGTGTAGGCTGAGTGAATGGATGAAAATCACTTCATTCTTTAATGTATTGAGTGAATGAGTTGGGGGTGTAGGCTGAGTGAATGGATGAAAATCACTTCATTCTTGAATGTATTGAGTGAACGAGTTGGGGGTGTAGGCTGAGTGAATGGATGAAAATCACTTCATTCTTGAATGTATTGAGTGAATGAGTTGGGGGTGTAGGCTGAGTGAATGGATGAAAATCACTTCATTCTTGAATGTATTGAGTGAATGTAGTTGGGGGTGTATGCTGAGTGAATGGATGAAAATCACTTCATTCTTGAATGTATTGAGTGAATGAGTTGGGGGTGTAGGCTCAGTGAATGGATGAAAATCACTTCATTCTTGAATGTATTGAGTGAATGAGTTGGGGGTGTAGGCTGAATGAATGGATGAAAATCACTTAATTCTTGAATGTATTGAGTGAATGAGTTGGGGGTGTATGCTGAGTGAATGGATGAAAATCACTTCATTCTTGAATGTATTGAGTGAATGAGTTGGGGGTGTATGCTGAGTGAATGGATGAAAATCACTTCATTCTTGAATGTATTGAGTGAATGAATTGGGGGTGTAGGCTGAGTGAATGGATGAAAATCACTTCATTCTTGAATGTATTGAGTGAATGAGTTGGGGGTGTAGGCTGAGTGAATGGATGAAAATCACTTCATTCTTGAATGTATTGAGTGAATGAGTTGGGGGTGTATGCTGAGTGAATGGATGAAAATCACTTAATTCTTGAATGTATTGAGTGAATGAGTTGGGGGTGTAGGCTGAGTGAATGGATGGAAATCACTTCATTCTTTAATGTATTGAGTGAATGAGTTGGGGATGTAGATGAGTGAATGGATGAAAATCACTTCATTCTTGAATGTATTGAGTGAATGAGTTGGGGGTGTAGGCTGAGTGAATGGATGAAATCACTTCATTCTTGAATGTATTGAGTGAATGAGTTGGGGGTGTATGCTGAGTGAATGGATGAAAATCACTTCATTCTTGAATGTATTGAGTGAATGAGTTGGGGGTGTAGGCTCAGTGAATGGATGAAAATCACTTCATTCTTGAATGTATTGAGTGAATGAGTTGGGGGTGTAGGCTGAATGAATGGATGAAAATCACTTAATTCTTGAATGTATTGAGTGAATGAGTTGGGGGTGTATGCTGAGTGAATGGATGAAAATCACTTCATTCTTGAATGTATTGAGTGAATGAGTTGGGGGTGTAGGCTGAGTGAATGGATGAAAATCACTTCATTCTTGAATGTATTGAGTGAATGAGTTGGGGGTGTATGCTGAGTGAATGGATGAAAATCACTTCATTCTTGAATGTATTGAGTGAATGAATTGGGGGTGTAGGCTGAGTGAATGGATGAAAATCACTTCATTCTTGAATGTATTGAGTGAATGAGTTGGGGGTGTAGGCTGAGTGAATGGATGAAAATCACTTCATTCTTGAATGTATTGAGTGAATGAGTTGGGGGTGTATGCTGAGTGAATGGATGAAAATCACTTAATTCTTGAATGTATTGAGTGAATGAGTTGGGGGTGTAGGCTGATTGAATGGATGGAAATCACTTCATTCTTGAATGTATTGAGTGAATGAGTTGGGGGTGTATGCTGAGTGAATGGATGAAAATCACTTAATTCTTTAATGTATTGAGTGAATGAGTTGGGGGTGTAGGTGAGTGAATGGATGAAAATCACTTCATTCTTGAATGTATTGAGTGAATGAGTTGGGGGTGTAGGCTGAGTGAATGGATGAAATCACTTCATTCTTGAATATATTGAGTGAATGAGTTGAGGGTGTAGGCTGAGTGAATGGATGAAAATCACATCACTTCATTCTTGAATGTATTGAGTGAATGAGTTGGGGGTGTAGGCTGAGTGAATGGATGAAAATGACTTAATTCTTGAATGTATTGAGTGAATGAGTTGGGGTGTAGGCTGAGGGAATGGATGAAAATCACTTCATTCTTGAATGTATTGAGTGAATGGATGAAAAAGGCCATTTAGCGTGAATAATGGTGCGTTAGTTTGATATGATCTGACCAGAGTGGAGTTTTCTGTGGATGTTCCTGGGGAGCGCCACAAAACAATGGAGGTCAGGACTGTTGACAAACATGTGAAGTGTAATCATGTGATTAATGTCTCACCTTCAGTCTTCCACCTTGGAGCGCGGCCATGGCGGACCCCAATGACGTCAGTCTGCAGCCCGAGGAGCGAGTCCGCATCCTGATCAAGAAGGGCAGCTCAGTGGAGATCAACGAGCAGGTGCCCCCCCGACGCTACTTCCGCTCTGGCATGGAGATGATCCGCATGGCCCACGTCTACGCTGAGGAGGGCAACATCGAGCACGCCTTTGTCCTCTACAACAAGTACATCACGTGAGTTACTCACCTTAGTCCTCTACAACACATGCGTCATCTTAGTCCTCTAAAACACATGCATCACCTTAGTCCTCTACAACACATGCATCATCTTAGTCCTCTACAACACATGCATCACCTTAGTCCTCTACAACAAATGCATCACCTTAGTCCTCTACAACACATGCATCATCTTAGTCTTCTGCAACACATGCATCACCTTAGTCCTCTACAACACATGCATCACCTTTGTCCTCTACAACACATGCATCACCTTAGTCCTCTACAACACATGCATCATCTTAGTCCTCTACAACACATGCATCACCTTAGTCCTCTACAACACATGCGTCACCTTTGTCCTCTACAACACATGCGTCACCTTTGTCCTCTACAACACATGTGTCACCTTAGTCCTCTACAACACGTGTCACCTTAGTCCTCTACAACACGTGTCACCTTAGTCCTCTACAACACATGCATCAACTTAGTCCTCTACAACACATGCATCATCTTAGTCTTCTGCAACACATGCATCACCTTAGTCCTCTACAACACATGCATCACCTTTGTCCTCTACAACACATGCATCATCTTAGTCCTCTACAACACATGCATCACCTTAGTCCTCTACAACACATGCGTCACCTTTGTCCTCTACAACACATGCGTCACCTTTGTCCTCTACAACACATGCATCACCTTAGTCCTCTACAACACATGCATCACCTTAGTCCTCTACAACACATGCATCACCTTAGTCCTCTACAACACATGCATCACCTTAGTCCTCTACAACACATGCATCATCTTAGTCCTCTACAACACATGCATCATCTTAGTCCTCTACAACACATGCATCACCTTAGTCCTCTACAACACATGCATCATCTTAGTCCTCTACAACACATGCGTCACCTTTGTCCTCTACAACACATGCGTCACCTTTGTCCTCTACAACACATGCGTCACCTTAGTCCTCTACAACACATGCGTCACCTTAGTCCTCTACAACACATGCATCACCTTAGTCCTCTACAACACATGCATCATCTTAGTCCTCTACAACACATGCATCATCTTAGTCCTCTACAACACATGCATCACCTTAGTCCTCTACAACACATGCGTCACCTTAGTCCTCTACAACACATGCGTCACCTTAGTCCTCTACAACACATGCGTCACCTTAGTCCTCTACAACACATGCGTCACCTTAGTCCTTTACAACACATGTGTCACCTTAGTCCTCTACAACACATTCATCATCTTAGTCCTCTACAACACATGCATCACCTTTGTCCTCTACAACACATGCATCATCTTAGTCCTCTACAACACATGCATCACCTTAGTCCTCTACAACACATGCGTCACCTTTGTCCTCTACAACACATGCGTCACCTTTGTCCTCTACAACACATGCATCACCTTAGTCCTCTACAACACATGCATCACCTTAGTCCTCTACAACACATGCATCACCTTAGTCCTCTACAACACATGCATCATCTTAGTCCTCTAAAACACATGCATCATCTTAGTCCTCTACAACACATGCATCACCTTAGTCCTCTACAACACATGTATCACCTTGGTCTTCTACAACACATGCATCACCTTAGTTCTCTACAACACATGCGTCACCTTAGTCCTCTACAACACATGCGTCACCTTAGTCCTCTACAACACATGCGTCACCTTAGTCCTCTACAACACATGCATCACCTTAGTCCTCTACAACACATGCATCATCTTAGTCCTCTACAACACATGCATCATCTTAGTCCTCTACAACACATGCATCACCTTAGTCCTCTACAACACATGCGTCACCTTAGTCCTCTACAACACATGCGTCACCTTAGTCCTCTACAACACATGCGTCACCTTAGTCCTCTACAACACATGCGTCACCTTAGTCCTTTACAACACATGTGTCACCTTAGTCCTCTACAACACATTCATCATCTTAGTCCTCTACAACACATGCATCACCTTAGTCCTCTACAACACATGCGTCACCTTAGTCCTCTACAACGCATGCATCACCTTAGTCCTCTACAACACATGCATCACCTTAGTCCTCTACAACACATGCATCACCTTAGTCCTCTACAACACATGCATCATCTTAGTCCTCTACAACACATGCATCACCTTATTCCTCTACAACACATGCATCATCTTAGTCCTCTACAACACATGCATCACCTTAGTCCTCTACAACACATGCGTCACCTTAGTCCTCTACAACTCATGCGTCACCTTAGTCCTCTACAACACATGCGTCACCTTAGTCCTCTACAACACATGCATCACTTTAGTCCTTTACAACACATGTGTCACCTTAGTCCTCTAAAACACATTCATCATCTTAGTCCTCTACAACACATGCATCACCTTAGTCCTCTACAACACATGCATCACCTTAGTCCTCTACAACACATGCGTCACCTTAGTCCTCTACAACACATGCGTCACCTTAGTCCTCTACAACACATGCGTCACCTTAGTCCTCTACAACACATGCGTCACCTTAGTCCTTTACAACACATGAGTCACCTTAGTCCTTTACAACACATGTGTCACCTTAGTCCTCTACAACACATTCATCATCTTAGTCCTCTACAACACATGCATCACCTTAGTCCTTTACAACACATGCATCACCTTAGTCCTTTACAACACGTGTCACCTTAGTCCTCTACAACACATTCATCATCTTAGTCCTCTACAACACATGCGTCACCTTAGTCCTCTACAACACATGCGTCACCTTAGTCCTTTACAACACATGCGTCACTTTAGTCCTCTACAACACATGCGTCACCTTAGTCCTCTACAACACATGCATCACCTTAGTCCTTTACAACACATGTGTCACCTTAGTCCTCTACAACACATTCGTCATCTTAGTCCTCTACAACACATGCATCACCTTAGTCCTCTACAACACATGCATCACCTTGGTCTTCTACAACACATGCATCACCTTAGTTCTCTACAACACATGCGTCACCTTAGTCCTCTACAACACATGCATCACCTTGGTCTTCTACAACACATGCATCACCTTAGTTCTCTACAACACATGCGTCACCTTAGTCCTCTACAACACATGCATCACCTTAGTCCTCTACAACACATGCATCACCTTAGTCCTCTACAACACATGCATCATCTTAGTCCTCTACAACACATGCATCACCTTAGTCCTCTACAACACATGCATCACCTTAGTCCTCTACAACACATGCATCATCTTAGTCCTCTACAACACATGCATCACCTTAGTCCTCTACAACACATGCGTCACCTTAGTCCTCTACAACTCATGCGTCACCTTAGTCCTCTACAACACATGCGTCACCTTAGTCCTCTACAACACATGCATCACTTTAGTCCTTTACAACACATGTGTCACCTTAGTCCTCTAAAACACATTCATCATCTTAGTCCTCTACAACACATGCATCACCTTGGTCCTCTACAACACATGCATCACCTTAGTCCTCTACAACACATGCGTCACCTTAGTCCTCTACAACACATGCGTCACCTTAGTCCTCTACAACATATGCGTCACCTTAGTCCTCTACAACACATGAGTCACCTTAGTCCTTTACAACACATGAGTCACCTTAGTCCTTTACAACACATGTGTCACCTTAGTCCTCTACAACACATTCATCATCTTAGTCCTCTACAACACATGCATCACCTTGGTCCTCTACAACACATGCATCACCTTAGTCCTCTACAACACATGCATCACCTTGGTCCTCTACAACACATGCATCACCTTAGTCCTTTACAACACATGCATCACCTTAGTCCTTTACAACACATGTGTCACCTTAGTCCTCTACAACACATTCATCATCTTAGTCCTCTACAACACATGCGTCACCTTAGTCCTCTACAACACATGCGTCACCTTAGTCCTTTACAACACATGCGTCACTTTAGTCCTCTACAACACATGCGTCACCTTAGTCCTCTACAACACATGCATCACCTTAGTCCTTTACAACACATGTGTCACCTTAGTCCTCTACAACACATTCGTCATCTTAGTCCTCTACAACACATGCATCACCTTAGTCCTCTACAACACATGCATCACCTTGGTCTTCTACAACACATGCATCACCTTAGTTCTCTACAACACATGCGTCACCTTAGTCCTCTACAACACATGCGTCACCTTAGTCCTCTACAACACATGCGTCACCTTAGTCCTCTACAACACATGCGTCACCTTAGTCCTTTACAACACATGTGTCACCTTAGTCCTCTACAACACATTCATCATCTTAGTCCTCTACAACACATGCATCACCTTAGTCCTCTACAACACATGCGTCACCTTAGTCCTCTACAACGCATGCATCACCTTAGTCCTCTACAACACATGCATCACCTTAGTCCTCTACAACACATGCATCATCTTAGTCCTCTACAACACATGCATCATCTTAGTCCTCTACAACACATGCATCACCTTAGTCCTCTACAACACATGCGTCACCTTAGTCCTCTACAACACATGCATCATCTTAGTCCTTTACAACACATGTGTCACCTTAGTCCTCTACAACACATTCATCATCTTAGTCCTCTACAACACATGCATCACCTTAGTCCTCTACAACACATGCATCACCTTGGTCCTCTACAACAGTGGTTCTCAACCTTTTTTCAGTGATGTACCCCCTGTGAAATATTTTTTAATTCAAGTACCCCTAATCAGTGCAAAGCATTTTTGGTTGAAAAAAAGAGATAAAGAAGTAAAATACAGCACTATGTCATCAGTTTCTGATTTATTAAATTGTATAACAGTGCAAAATATTGCTAATTTGTAGTGGTCTTTCTTGAACTATTTGAAAAAAAAGATAGGTTTTTATTTATATTTACAAAGGATTTTTGAATTGTTGCTATTTTTAGAATATTTAAAAAAAATCTCACGTACCCCTTGGCATACCTTCAAGTACCCCCAGGGGTACGCGTACCCCCATTTGAGAACCACTGCTCTACAACACATGCATCACCTTAGTTCTCTACAACACATGCATCGCCTTAGTCCTTTACAACACATGCATCACCTTAGTCCTTTACAACACATGCATCACCTTAGTCCTCTACAACACATGCATCACCTTAGTCCTCTACAAGACATGCATCACCTTAGTCCTCTACAACACATGCATCACCTTAGTCCTCTACAACACATGCATCATCTTAGTCCTCTACAACACATGTATCACCTTAGTCCTCTACAACACATGCATCATCTTAGTCCTCGACAACACATGCATCACCTTAGTCCTCTACAACACATGCATCATCTTTGTCCTCTACAACACATGTGTCACCTTAGTCCTCTACAACACATGCATCACCTTAGTCCTCTACAACACATGCATCATCTTAGTCCTCTACAACACATGTGTCACCTTAGTCCTCTACAACACATGCATCACCTTAGTCCTCTACAACACATGCATCACCTTAGTCCTCTACAACACATGCATCATCTTAGTCCTCTACAACACATGTGTCACCTTAGTCCTCTACAACACATGCATCACCTTAGTCCTCTACAACAGTGGTCCCCAACCTTTTTGTAACTGCGGACCGGTCAACGCTTGAAAATTTGTCCCACGGACTGGGGCGGAGGTTTGGTTGCTATGGTAACGTTTACATGCCTTCAAAATAAGATGCAGATACAACATTGAAAACAAACATAAAGAACATGAGAATTTTAACTCACCGTAACGCTGTAGATTCGTCAACCTGGAGTGCGTACCACGGTGATTTATCAATCCTCTCTAACAATTGTGTCTCATTGTCTTTGGCTATTTCCTCAATGCGCCGAGTCACGGTGCTAGCCGACAGAGGCACCTGTGATATCTTTTTAACAGCAGCCTCTCCTAGAAGTTGACGGCAAATGTCTTTTGCGGCAGGAAGGATCACTTCTTCACCAATAGTGAATGGCTTTTTAGCCTTAGCAATACGATTAGCCACTAAGTACAATGTCTCAGTGCATTCTCATTTACTGATGTGGTGTCCCTCAGTGATTTCTTCTGTTTTTCATGTTCATGTTTTTTTCTTTCAAAATACTGCAGTGGCTTGTCTTTTAATCTAGGGTGCTTGGTCTCTAAGTGGCGAAGCAGTTTTGAAGGCTTCATTGCCTCATTATAGAGCTGGTCGCCACATATTATGCAGAGCGGGCTCGGTGCGTGGGAATCACCTGTTGCGATAAATCCATATTTCAAGTAGGACTCCTGGTATTGTCTGTTAAAAGCTTTCTTTTTGTTGGAAGTCGTTGACTGTTCTTCTCTCTCTTCCCGGTGCCTTTTCCCCTTCACAAAGAAACTTTCTAAAGACGTCTGTTTTTTACTTATTTTCCTAGCTGGGTTAAATTTTGCCGCTCAAGTGACCAATATATAACCGAGAGAATCCGGTAATTTTTCAAAATAAAATACTAAAAAAAAAAAAAATAGTTCGGGCTCAGATAATAAATAAAACGGGAATAACTAATTATTTATTGTGCGGCCCGGTACCAATCGATCCACGGACCTGTACCGGGAATCACTGCTCTACAACACATACATCACCTTAGTCCTCTACAACACATGCATCACCTTAGTCCTCTACAACACATGCATCACCTTAGTCTTCTACAACACATGCAGCACCTTAGTCCTCTACAACACATGCATCACCTTAGTCCTCTACAACACATGCATCACCTTAGTCTTCTACAACACATGCAGCACCTTAGTCCTCTACAACACATGCATCACCTTAGTCCTCTACAACACATGCATCACCTTAGTCTTCTACAACACACGCAGCACCTTAGTCCTCTACAACACATGCATCACCTTAGTCTTCTACAACACATGCAGCACCTTAGTCCTCTACAACACATGCATCACCTTAGTCCTCTACAACACATGCATCACCTTAGTCTTCTACAACACATGCATCACCTTAGTCCTCTACAACACATGCATCACCTTGGTCTTCTACAACACATGCATCACCTTAGTCCTCTCCAACACATGCATCACCTTAGTCCTCTACAACACATGCATCACCTTAGTCTTCTACAACACATGCATCACCTTAGTCCTCTACAACACATGCATCACCTTGGTCTTCTACAACACATGCATCACCTTGGTCTTCTACAACACATGCATCACCTTAGTCCTCTACAACACATGCGTCACCTTAGTCCTCTACAACACATGCATCACCTTAGTCTTCTACAACACATGCATCACCTTAGTCCTCTACAACACATGCGTCACCTTAGTCCTCTACAACACATGCATCACCTTAGTCCTCTACAACACATGCATCACCTTAGTCCTCTACAACACATGCATCACCTTAGTCCTCTATAAAACATGCGTCGCCTTAGTCCTCTACAACACATGCATCACCTTAGTCCTCTACAACACATGCATCACCTTAGTCCTCTACAACACATGCATCATCTTAGTCACTACAACACATGCATCACCTTAGTCCTCTACAACACATGCGTCACCTTAGTCTTCTACAACACATGCATCACCTTAGTCCTCTACAACACATGCGTCACCTTAGTCCTCTACAACACATGCATCACCTTAGTCTTCTACAACACATGCATCACCTTAGTCCTCTACAACACATGCGTCACCTTAGTCCTCTACAACACATGCATCACCTTAGTCTTCTACAACACATGCATCACCTTAGTCCTCTACAACACATGCGTCACCTTAGTCCTCTACAACACATGCATCACCTTAGTCCTCTACAACACATGCATCACCTTAGTCCTCTACAACCTACTCAGTGGCCTAGTGGTTAGAGTGTCCGCCCTGAGATCGGTAGGTTGTGAGTTCAAACCCCGGCCGAGTCATACCACAGACTATAAAAATGGGACCCATTACCTCCCTGCTTGGCACTCAGCATCAAGTGTTGGAATTGGGGGTTAAATCACCAAAAATGATTCCCGGGCGTGGCCACCGCTGCTGCCCACTGCTCCCCTCACCTCCCAGGGGGTGATCAAGGGTGATGGGTCAAATGCAGAGAATAATTTCGCCCCACCTAGTGTGTGTGTGTGACAATCATTGGTACTTTACCTTAGTCCTCTACAACACATACATCACCTTAGTCCTCTACAACACATACATCAGGTGAGTCACATGCCTCCCTGACTGTGTCCCACATCACATGAAGAACCTTTGTCTTGTCCTCAAGTCTCTTCATAGAAAAACTGCCCAGGCATCGGGACTACAAGACGGCCAACATCCCTGAGAAGAAAGACACACTGAAGGTAAGAAGGACACACTGAAGGTACACCTGACATGTCTCACCTGCACACTACCTCTAACACACAGAAGGTACACCTGACATGTCTCACCTGCACACCACCTCTAACACACAGAAGGTACACCTGACATGTCTCACCTGCACACCTCCTCTAACACACTGAAGGTACAACTGACATGTCTCACCTGCACACCTCCTCTAACACAGTGGTTCTCAAATGGGGGTACGTGTACCCTTGGGGATACTTGAAGGTATGCCAAGGGGTACGTGAGATTTAAAAAAAAATGTCTGTCAAAAAGAACTGCGAAAAGAAATGCAACAATGCAATATTCAGTGTTGACAGCTAGATTTTTTGTGGACATGTTTCATAAATATTGATGTTAAAGATTTCTTTTTTTGTGAAGAAATGTTTAGAATTAAGTTCATGAATCCAGATGGATCTCTATTGCAATCCCCAAAGAGGGCACTTTAAGTTGATGATTACTTCTATGTGTAGAAATCTTTATTTATAATTGAATCACTTGTTTATTTTTCAACAAGTTTTTAGTTATTTTTATATCTTTTTTTTCAAATAGTTCAAGAAAGGCCACAACAAATGAGCAATATTTTGCACTGTTATACAATTTAATAAATCAGAAACTGATGACATAGTGCTGTATTTTACTTATTTTTCTCTTTTGTTCAACCAAAAACGCTTTGCACTGATTAGGGGGTACTTGAATTAAAAAAATGTTCACAGGGGGTACATCACTGAAAAAAGGTTGAGAACCACTGCTCTAACACACTGAAGGTACACCTGACATGTCTCACCTGCACACCTCCTCTAACAGTGTTTTTCAACCTTTTTTGAGCCAAGGCACATTTACATTTGTTGCGTTGAAAAAATCTGGAGGCACACCACCACCAGAAATCATTAAAAAAAACGAAACTCAGTTGACAGTAAAAAGTCGTTATCACAATTGTTGGATATGACTTTAAACCATAACCAACCATGTATCAATATAGGTCTTGTGTCAAAGTAGGTGTACTGTATCAATATAGTTCTTGTCTCAAAGTAGGTGTACTGTATCAATATAGGTCTTGTCTCAAAGTAGGTGTACTGTATCAATATAGTTCTTGTCTCAAAGTAGGTGTACTGTATCAATATAGGTCTTGTCTCAAAGTAGGTGTACTGTATCAATATAGGTATTGTCTCAGAGTAGGTGTACTGTATCAATATAGGTCTTGTCTCAAAGTAGGTGTACTGTCACCACCTGTCACATCACTCCCTGACTTATTTTGAGTTTTTTGCTGTTTTCCTGTGTGTAGTGTTTTACTTCTTGTCTTGCGCTCCTATTTTGGTGGCTTTTCCTATTTTTTTGGTATTTTCCTGTAGCAGTTTCATGTCTTCCTTTGAGCAATATTTCCCGCACCTGCTTTGTTTTAGCAATCGAGAATATTTCAGTTGTTTTTAGTCTTCTTTGTGGGAACATTGTTGATTGTCATGTCATGTTTGGTTGTACATTGTAGATGCCGTCTTTGCTCCACAGTAAGTCTTTGCTGTTGTCCAGCATTCTGTTTACTTTGTAGCCAGTTCAGTTTTAGTTTCATTCTACATAGCCTTCCCTAAGCTTCAATGCCTTTTCCTAGGGGCACTCACATTTTTGTTTATTTTTTGTTTAAGCATTAGATACCTTTTTACCTACACGCTGCCTCCCGCTGTTTCCGACATCTACAAAGCAATGAGCTACCGGCTGCCACCTACTGATATGGAAGAGTATTACACGGTTACTCTGCCGAGCTCTAGACAGCACCGACACTCATCAACAACACATAATTTGCAGACTATAATTACTACTTTGCAAAAAATATTTTTAACCCAAATAGGTGAAATTAGATCATCTCCCACGGCACACCAGACTGTATCTCACGGCACACCGCGGCACAGTGGTTGAAAAACACTGCTCTAACACACTGAAGGTACACTTGACGTGTCTCACCTGCACACCTCCTCTAACACACTGAAGGTACACCTGAGATGTCTCACCTGCACAGCTCCTCTAACACACTGAAGGTACACTTGACATGTCTCACCTGCACACCTCTTCTAACACACAGAAGGTACACCTGAGATGTCTCACCTGCACACCTCCTCTAACACACTGAAGGTACACCTGAGATGTCTCACCTGCACACCTCCTCTAACACTTGTCCTTCTTCTACAGAAACTGAAGGACGTGGCTTTCCCTCAGGCCGAGATCTTAAAGAAAGCTCTGACCAGGAGATTTGAACAAGAGTATGCACAGTACCTGGTCAAGAAGGTAAACTTCCTGGTCACAGTCCAGGAACTGGGAAGGATATCCCACCACAAGACTGGATGAGTGTCCTTAGACACACCTTGCACCTTCGCCTAGGGCTGGACCACTTCTGACTTCCACTTCCAAATGCTCACTAACACAGATTTAGACACACCTGTGCAATAATAATTCTGTTTAATCAGCACCTTGATATGACACAGCTGTGAGGTGGGAGGGATTAAAGAATAAAGGCTCACTAACACAGATTAGACCCACCTGTGAGGTGGGAGGAACTAAAGAAGAAATGCTCACTAACAGATTTAGACCCACCTGTGAGGTGGGAGGGACGAAAGAAGAAATGCTCACTAACACTGATCAAACACACCTGTGAGGTGGGAGGGACTAAAGAAGAAATGTTCACTAACAGATTTAGACCCACCTGTGAGGTGGGAGGGACGAAAGAAGAAATGCTCACTAACACTGATTAGACACACCTGTGAGGTGGGAGGGACTAAAGAAGAAATGCCCACTAACAGATTTAGACACACCTGTGAGGTGGGAGGGACTAAAGAACTCGTTAACACAGATTAGACCCACCTGTGAGGTGGGGGGGGGACTAAAGAAGAAATGCTCACTAACAAAGATTAGACCCACCTGTGAGGTGGGAGGGACTTAAGAAGAAAGGCTCACTAACACAGATTAGACACACCTGTGAGGTGGGAGGGACTAAAGAAGAAATGCTCATTAACACAGATTAGACACACCTGTGAGGTGGGGGGGACCAAAGAAGAAATGCACACTAACACA
Organism: Nerophis lumbriciformis; assembly: GCF_033978685.3. NCBI lineage: Eukaryota > Metazoa > Chordata > Actinopteri > Syngnathiformes > Syngnathidae > Nerophis > Nerophis lumbriciformis. The sequence goes on along the minus strand of NC_084571.2, from coordinate 17,880,839 downwards.
GGTTAGACACACCTGGGGTGGGAGGGACTACAGAAGAAATGCTTACTAACACAGTTTTAGACATACCTGTGAGATGGGAGGGACTAAAGAAGAAATGCTCACTAACACAGATTAGACACACCTTTGAGGCGGGAGTGACTAAAGAGAAAAGGCTCACTAAAACAGATTTAGACACACCTGTGAGGTGGGAGGGACTACAGAATAAATGCTCACTAACACAGTTTAGACGCACCTGTGAGGTGGGAGGGACTAAAGAAGAAATGCTCACTAACACAGATTAGACACACCTGTGAGGTGGGAGGGACTAAAGAACTCGTAAACACAGATTAGATCCACCTGTGAGGTGGGAGGGACTAAAGAAGAAATGCTCACTAACACTGTTTAGACGCACCTTTGAGGTGGGAGGGACTAAAGAAGAAATATTCACTAACAGATTTAGACACACCTGTGAGGTGGGAGGCACTAAAGAAGAAATATTCACTAACAGATTTAGACACACCTGTGAGGTGGGAGGGACTAAAGAAGAAATATTCACTAACAGATTTAGACACACCTGTGAGGTGGGAGGGACTACAGAAGAAATGTTTACTAACACAGATTTAGACACACCTGTGAGGTGGGAGTGATTTAAGAATAAAGGCTCACTAAAACAGATTTAGACACACCTGTGAGGTGGGAGGGACTAAAGAACTCGTAAACACAGATTAGATCCACCTGTGAGGTGGGAGGGACTAAAGAAAAAATGCTCACTAACACTGTTTAGATGCACCTTTGAGGTGGGAGGGACTTAAGAAGAAATATTCACTAACAGTGAATCTGTGAGGTGGAAGGGACTAAAGATAATATGCTCACTAACACTGATTAGACACACCTGTGAGGTGGGAGGGACTAAAGAAGAAATACTAACAGATTTCGACACACCTGTGAGGTGGGAGGGACTAAAGAACTCGTTAACACAGATTAGATCCACCTGTGAGGTGGGAGGGACTAAAGAAGAAATGCTCACTAACACTGGTTAGACACACCTGTGAGGTGGGAGGGACTACAGAAGAAATACTCACTAACACAGATTAGACACACCTGTGAGGTGGGAGGGACTACAGAAGAAATGCTTACTAACACAGATTAGACACACCTGTGAAGTGGGAGTGACTTTAGAATAAAGGCTCACTAAAACAGATTTAGACACACCTGTGAGGTGGGAGGGACTAAAGAACTCGTAAACACAGATTAGATCCACCTGTGAGGTGGGAGGGACTAAAGAAAAAATGCTCACTAACACTGTTTAGATGCACCTTTGAGGTGGGAGGGACTAAAGAAGAAATATTCACTAATAGTGAATCTGTGAGGTGGGAGGGACTAAAGAAAAAATGCTCACTAACACAGATCAGACACACCTGTGAGGTGGGAGGGACTAAAGAAGAAATGCTCACTAACACAGATTAGACACACCTGTGAGGTGGGAGGGACTAAAGAAGAAATGCTCACTAACACAGATTAGACACACCTGTGAGGTGGGAGGGACTAAATAAGAAAGGCTCACTAACACACATTTAGACACACCTGTGAGGTGGGAGGGACTAAAGAAGAAATGCTCACTAACACAGATTAGACACACCTGTGAGGTGGGAGTGACTTAAGAATAAATGCTCACTAAAACAGATTTAGACACACCTGTGAGGTGGGAGGGACTAAAGAACTCGTAGACACAGATTAGATCCATCTGTGAGGTGGGAGGGACTAAAGAAGAAATGCTCACTAACACTGTTTAGACGCACCTTTGAGGTGGGAGAGACTAAAGAAGAAATATTCAGTAACAGATTTAGACACACCTGTGAGGTGGGAGGGACTAAAGAAGAAATACTCACTAACACAGATTAGACACACCTGTGAGGTGGGAGGGACTAAAGAAGAAATGCTCACTAACACTGGTTAGACACACCTGTGAGGTGGGAGGGACTAAAGAAGAAATGCCCACTAACAGATTTAGACACACCTGTGAGGTGGGAGGGACTAAAGAAGAAATACTCACTAACACAGATTTAGACACACCTGTGAGGTGGGAGGGACTAAAGAAGAAATACTCACTAACACAGATTAGACACACCTGTGAGGTGGGAGGGACTAAAGAAGAAATGCTCACTAACACTGTTTAGACGCACCTTTGAGGTGGGAGAGACTAAAGAAGAAATATTCAGTAACAGATTTAGACACACCTGTGAGGTGGGAGGGACTAAAGAAGAAATACTCACTAACACAGATTAGACACACCTGTGAGGTGGGAGGGACTAAAGAAGAAATGCTCACTAACACTGGTTAGACACACCTGTGAGGTAGGAGGGACTAAAGAAGAAAGGCTCACTAACACAGATTAGACACACCTGTGAGGTGGAAGGGACTACAGAAGAAATGCTTACTAACACAGTTTTAGACACACCTGTGAGGTGGGAGGGACTAAAGAAGAAATACTCACTAACACAGATTAGATTTACATGTGAGGTGGGAGGGACTAAAGAAGAAATGCTCACTAACACAGGTTAGACACACCTTTGAGGCGGGAGTGACTAAAGAGAAAAGGCTCATTAAAACAGATTTAGACACACCTGTGAGGTGGGAGGGAATAAAGAACTTGTTAACACAGATAAGACCCACCTGTCAGGTGGGAGGGACTAAAGAAGAAAGGCTCACTAACACTGTTTAGACGCACCTTTGAGGTGGGAGAGACTAAAGAAGAAATATTCAGTAACAGATTTAGACACACCTGTGAGGTGGGAGGGACTAAAGAAGAAATGCTCACTAACAGATTTAGACACACCTGTGAGGTGGGAGGGACTAAAGAAGAAATGCCCACTAACACAGTTTTAGACACACCTGTGAGGTGGGAGGGACTAAAGAAGAAATGCTCACTAACAGATTTAGACACACCTGTGAGGTGGGAGGGACTAAAGAAGAAATGCCCACTAACAGATTTAGACACACCTGTGAGGTGGGAGGGACTAAAGAACTCGTTAACACAGATTAGACCCACCTGTGAGGTGGGAGGGACTAAAGAAGAAAGGCTCACTAACACAGATTAGACACACACGTGAGGTGGGAGGGACTCAAGAAGAAATGCACACTAACACAGATTAGACACAGCTGAGGTGGGAGGGACTACAGAAGAAATGCTTACTAACACAGTTTTAGACACACCTTTGAGGTGGGAGGGACTAAAGAAGAAATACTCACTAACACAGATTAGATTTACCTGTGAGATGGGAGGGACTAAAGAAGAAATGCTCACTAACAAAGATTAGACACACCTGACAGGCAGGAGTGACTAAAGAGAAAATGCTCACTAAAACAGATTTAGACACACCTGTGAGGTGGGAGGGACTAAAGAAGAAATGCTCACTAACACAGTTTAGACACCTGTAAGGTGGGAGGGACTAAAGAAGAAATGCTCACTAACAGTGGTTAGACACACCTGTGAGGTGGGAGGGACTAAAGAAGAAATACTCACTAACACAGATTAGACACACCTGTGAGGTGGGAGGGACTAAAGAAGAAATGCTCACTAAAACAGATTTAGACACACCTGTGAGGTGGGAGGGACTAAAGAAGAAATGCTCACTAACACAGTTTAGACACCTGTAAGGTGGGAGGGACTAAAGAAGAAACCCTCACTAACAGTGATTAGACACACCTGTGAGGTGGGAGGGACTAAAGAAGAAATACTCACTAACACAGATTAGACACACCTGTGAGGTGGGAGGGACTAAAGAAGAAATGCCCACTAACAGATTTAGACACACCTGTGAGGTGGGAGGGACTAAAGAACTCGTTAACACAGATTAGACGACAATATTTAAGGGGAACAGGTCTTTTATGTCAAAGTTTGACACCAACTCATGAAGGTCAAGTGTTTGAGTTGCGTGCGACAGCTGACCTTTGACCTTGCAGAAGGCGGAGGAGGAGGCGCAGGCGTTAGAACAGTCCCGGCAGCGAGCGCTGGATGAGGAGCGTGAGCGTGTGGCCGTGATGACGCGGCGCCAGCAGGAACAGGAACAGTTCAGTGCCTTCGAGGAGATGATCCGCCGCCAAGAGCTGGAGAGGGAGCGCCAACGCGTGCTGCTGGAGTTTGCCACGCCCTCCGCCCCAGCCCCCGACACGCCGCTCATTCCTGGCATGCAGGGGCCCCCCGCCCTCTCGCCCAACGACCCGCTCGGTCCCAGGGACATGTCCGGCGGCATCAACCACCAAGACAATCGCACCTCCGCAGTCGTGTCCCTGCCCACCTTTGACCGCACCCTCAAGCCCGGCTCATTGGTCAGCCCAGGAAACAACAGTGAGTTTATGCCATTGAATTCTTGTCTGGATACGTCCCCACAATGTGATTATTTTGTTCTGGTCCTTGTCTGGGAAGGTCCCCACAATGTGATTATTTTGTTCTGGTTCTTGTCTGGGAAGGTCCCCACAATGTGATTATTTTGTTCTGGTTCTTGTCTGGATAGGTCCCCACAATGTGATTATTTTGTTCTGGTCCTTGTCTGGGAAGGTCCCCATAATGTGATTATTTTGTTCGTATTCTTGTCTGGGAAGATCCCCACAATTTTATTATTTGGTTCGTATTCTTGTCTGGGATGGTCCCCACAATGTGATTATTTTGTTGTGGTTGTTGTCTGGGAAGGTCCCCACAATGTCATTATTTTGTTCTGGTTCTTGTCTGGGAACGTCCCCACAATGTGATTATTTGGTTCGTTTTCTTGTCTGGGATTGTCCCCACAATGTGATTATTTTGTACTGGCTCTTGTCTGGGAAGGTCCCCACAGTGTGATTATTTTGTTCTGGTTGTTGTCTGAGAAGGCCCATACAATGTGATTATTTGGTTCTGATTCTTGTCTGAGAAGGTCCCCACAATGTGATTATTTAGTTTTGATTCTTGTCTGTGTAGGTCCCCACAATGTGATTATTTTTGTTCTCTTTCTTGTCTGGGAAGGTCCCTACAATGTGATTATTTTGTTCTGGTTGTTGTTAGGGAAGGTCCCCACAATGTGATTATTTTGTCCTAGTTCTTATCTGGGAACGTCCTCACAATGTGATTATTTGGTTCGTATTCCTGTCTGGGAAGGTCCCCACAATCTGATTATTTGGTTCTGATTCTTGTCTGGGAAGGTCCCCACAATGTAATTATTTGGTTCCTATTCTTGTCTGGGAAGGTCCCCACAATGTGATTATTTGGTTCGTATTCTTGTCTAGGAAGATCCCACAATGTGATTATTTGGTTCGTATTCTTGTCTAGGAAGATCCCACAATGTGATTATTTTGTTCTGGTTGTTGTTAGGGAAGGTCCCCACAATGTGATTATTTTGTTCTTGTTCTTGTCTGGGAAGGTCCCCACAATGTGATTATTTGGTTCCGATTCTTGTCTGGGAAGGTCCCCACAATGTGATCATTTGGTTCTGCTTCTTGTCTGGAAAGGTCCCACAATGTGATTATTTTTGTTCTGCTTCTTGTCTGGGAAGGTCCCCACAATCAGAATCAGAATACTTCTATTGTCATTGTATGGAAACAACGAAATTGGACAGCAATCCAGCTCAGTGCTTTTAAAACAACCTACATAAAATAGTCTTAAGACAACAAACAATAATAAAAAAGTTTAAAATGTAAAAACAGAATAAAATGTCAAAAACATATTGCACAGCAGATCTCTATCAGAGGTAAGCAAGTTAATCAAGTGGTGAGTGTTCAGGTAAGTGCAGAGTTTAGGGCAATAACAGCTCTAGAATAGAAGCTGTTTTTCAGTCTATTTGTCCTTGCTTTGATGCTCTTATAGCGCCTCCCTGAGGGCAAGAGATCAAGCCAGTGGTGACCTGGGTGGGATGAGTCCCTGAGGATGCAGTTTGCTCTCCTGCTGCAGTGTCTCTTATACAGCTCCTCTAGAGATGTAAGAGGACATGCAGTGATGTCATTTCTTTCTCTCTGCCAGCGTGCAGTTAGGAAACCACACAGAGATACCGTAGGTCAGTATTGAGTCAGTGGAGCAGCGATAGAAGCACAGGAGCAGGTTATCAGCCAGATCTATTTTCCTCAGCCTTCTCAGAAAATACAGTCTTTGCTGACCTTTTTTCTGGAGTGCAGTGGTCTAGCTTTTCCAGGTCATGTTGCTTGAGATGTTCACGCCCAGGAAGTCTCCCATGATTTTTTTCCTGAAATCAACAATCAGCTCCTTGGTCTTTGTGGGGTTGAGAATGAGGTTATTTTTGGCATAGTGGTCTGACAGTGCCTTTACCTCTTCTCTATAGGCAGTCTCGTCCCCTTCTGTGATGAGCCCCACCACTGTAGTATCATCCGCAAATTTGATGATGGAATTGCTCGGATGGATGGGAATACAGTCATAGGTGTAAAGACTGAAAAGTAAGGGGCTTAAAACACAGCCCTGTGGGGCACAGGTGCTGACGCTGACGATTGAGGCAAGATGGTGTCCGACCTTCACTCTCTGAGAGCGGTCCGTTAGGACAGGCCTCACTCCAGCAGCTTGGGAATCAGTCTGCTGGACAGAATGGTGTTAAAGGCACTACTGAAGTCAATGAAGAGCAGCCTGACATAGCTCCTTGGCTTTTCCAGATGTGTAAGTGTGGAATGAAGAACTGTTGCTATGGCATCCTCTGTAGATCGGTTTGCTCTATATGCAAACTGGTGAGGGTCGAGTGCAGGTGGTATGATAGCAGTGATATGGCTTCGGACCAGTTCCTCCAAACATTTCATGATGGTTGGTGTAAGAGCTACTGGCCGGTAGTCATTTGGGCTGCTGGCGTTTACCTTCTTTGGCAGGGGGATTATTGTGGAGGACTTTAGGCAAGGTGGAATCACGCCCTGTGATAGGGACTGGGTGAATATCTTAGTAAAGACATTCGCCAGTTGGTCCGCACAGTCCTTCAGAACCCTTCCTGTCACGCCATCTGGTCCCACCGCTTTCCTTGGGTTTACAGCTCGCAGTGTACGCCTGTCCTCCTGCACCTGCACCGTGAGGATGTTGCTGCCGTGCGCTGGTGGCTGTGGTGAGGCCTCCGGTGTCTCCAGCTCAAAACGAGCGAAGAAGTGGTTTAACTCCTCAGCTGATGAGGCGTCCCCGCTGGCTGCGACGCGGTTGCTGGTTTTGTAGTTGGTGATGTGTTGGACCCCTTGCCACATCTGCCTTGTGTTATTGCTGCTGAAGTGACCCTCAGTCTTCTGCTGGTATGTTGCTTTAGCCCTCCTAATGCCTTTGTCCAAACGGATTCTTGACGCTTTGTAGAGTACCTCGTCTCCATTTCTGAAAGCACGATTTCTCTCCTTCAACAGGATTTTGACCTCTCTGGTCATCCAGGGTTTCTGGTTAGGGTACACCCGGATACAGCTGTCCACTGTGACTGTGTCTACACAGTGTTTGATGTAGCCTAAAACAGATGAGGAGTACATTTCCAGGTCCTGGTGTACAAAGATGTACCAGTCGTTGCTTTCAAAGCAGTCTTGCAACTGCTCTGTAGCTCCATCTGGCCACACTTGAACAATCCTGGTTGTGGGGGGAGCTTTTTTCCTGAGAGGGGTGTATGCTGGTGACATGTGATCTGAGAAGGCAAGGTGAGGTAGTTGTATAGCTCTATAGCCCTGCTTTATGTTAGAGTAGGTGTTTACACCTCTGGTGGCACATTTTACGTGCTGATGGAATTTGGGCAGTACTACTTTAAGCTCAGCATGGTTGAAATCCCTGCGATCACATGTACTCCCTCACAATGTTATTATTTTGTTCTGGTTCTTGTCTGGGAAGGTCCCCACAATGTGATTATTTTGTTCTGGTTCTTGTCTGGGAAGGTCCCCACATTGTGATTATGTTGTTCTGGTTCTTGTCTGGGAAGGTCCCCACAATGTGATAATTTTGTTCTGGTTCTTGTCTGGGAAGGTCCCCACATTGTGATTATTTTGTTCTGGTTCTTGTCTGGGAAGGTCCCTACAATGGGATTATTTGGTTCGTATTCTTGTCTGAGAAGGTCCCCACAATGTGATTACTTGGGTCCGATTCTTGTCTGGGAAGGTCCCTACAATGTAATTATTTTGTTCTGATTCTTGTCTGGAAAGGTCCCCACAATGTGATTATTTGGTTCGGATTCTTGTCTGGAAAGGTCCCCACAGTGTGATTATTTTTGTTCTGATTCCTTATCTTGGAAGGTCCCCACAATGTCCTACTATGTTGTGATTCCTGGTCTGGGCAGGTCCCCACAATGTCCTATTATGTTGTGATTCCTGGTCTGGGCAGGTCCCCACAATGTCCTATTATGTTGTGATTCCTGGTCTGGGCAGGTCCCCACAATGTGATTATTTTGTTCTGTTTCTTGTCTGGGAACGTCCCCACAGTGTGATTATTGTGTTCTGATTCTTGTCTGGGAAGGTCCCTACAATGTGATTACTTGATTCTGGTTCTTGTCTGGGAAGGTCCCCACAATTTGATTATTTTTGTTTTGATTCCTTATCTTGGAAGGTCCCCACAATGTCCTATTATGTTGTGACTCTTGGTCTGGGCAGGTCCCCACAATGTCCTATTATGTTGTGATTCTTGGTCTGGGCAGGTCCCCACAATGTCCTATTATGTTGTGATTCCTGGTCTGGGCAGGTCCCCACAATGTCCTATTATGTTGTGATTCCTGGTCTGGGCAGGTCCCCACAATGTCCTATTATGTTGTGATTCTTAGTCTGGGCAGGTCCCCACAATGTCCTATTATGTTGTGATTCTTGGTCTGGGCAGGTCCCCACAATGTCCTATTATGTTGTGATTCCTGGTCTGGGCAGGTCCCCACAATGTCCTATTATGTTGTGATTCCTGGTCTGGGCAGGTCCCCACAATGTCCTATTATGTTGTGATTCTTGGTCTGGGCAGGTCCCCACAATGTCCTATTATGTTGTGATTCCTGGTCTGGGCAGGTCCCCACAATGTCCTTGCCTTGTGTGTATCTGCAGATGTGACGGTGGATGCTCTTCGGCAGCTGGCGGTTCCTTCAGAGCTGTGTAGGCACTTCCTGCGCCTGGCGGAGGCCAACACCAGCCGGGCCGTGGAGACGTGCGGCATCCTGTGTGGAAAACTGGTAGGAATGCTGACAAGCCATCCTACACATACAGGAAGTTCATACAGGAAGTGCATACAGGAAGTACATACAGGAAGCACATACAGGAAGCACGTACAGGAAGTACATCCAGGAAGCACGTACAGGAAGTACTCACAGCGCTTCACTTTTGTTACTGCCTTATTCCTACATGGAATACATTTGTTTGTGTCCTCAAAATTCTGCACACAATACCCCGTAATGACAATGCAAAAAGTTTGTTTTTAAAAAACATCCAACGTATTAAAAATAAAATCATGTACATAAGTATGGAGAGCCTCTGATCAATACTTAGTCATTCCACCTTTGGCTGCAATTCCAGCCTCAAGTCTTTTTGAAAAAAGTGCTTGGCACACCTATCTTTGGGCACTTTCTCTCCTTCCTCTCAAGCTCTATTAGGTTGCATTCATCTTTCCTTCTATCCTGACTAGGATAGGGGGAAAGTTCCTGCCCCCCAGCATGTATTCACAGGGGCAGTATCGTTCATACAAGGCTGATACTGACACACATCATTGAGAATGTTTCTAAGCTTGTCCACTTCAACAAGATACAGTAGTAGTCAATACAGGAAGTCATGTGATAATCTTCTTCTCTTCCAGACCAGGAACATGTTCACCGTGACACACGTCATCGTTCCCAAGCAGTGTGGAGGACCCGATTATTGTGACACCGAGAACGAGGAGGAGCTCTTCCTCATCCAGGACCAGTATGACCTCATCACGCTGGGATGGATCCATGTGAGTGTTGACGTCTGACTCACCCTGTCACCATCCTTTGAACAACATACACATATGGATCCATGTGAGTGTTGACGTCTGATTCACCCTGTCACCATCCTTACAACAACATACACATATGGATTCATGTGAGTGTTGACATCTGATTCACCCTGTCACCGTCATATCAACAACATAAACTTATGGATGCATGTGAGTGTTGACGTCTGATTCACCCTGTCACCATCCTTACAACAACATACACATATGGATCCATGTGAGTGTTGACGTATGATTCACCCTGTCACCATCCTTTGAACAACATACACATATGGATCCATGTGAGTGTTGACGTCTGATTCACCCTGTCACCAACCTTTCAACAACATACACATATGGATCCATGTGAGTGTTGACGTCTGATTCACCCTGTCACCATCCTTACAACAACATACACATATGGATTCATGTGAGTGTTGACATCTGATTCACCCTGTCACCGTCATATCAACAACATAAACTTATGGATGCATGTGAGTGTTGACGTCTGATTCACCCTGTCACCATCCTTACAACAACATACACATATGGATCCATGTGAGTGTTGACGTATGATTCACCCTGTCACCATCCTTTGAACAACATACACATATGGATCCATGTGAGTGTTGACGTCTGATTCACCCTGTCACCAACCTTTCAACAACATACACATATGGATCCATGTGAGTGTTGACGTCTGATTCACCCTGTCACCATCCTTACAACAACATACACATATGGATTCATGTGAGTGTTGACATCTGATTCACCCTGTCACCGTCATATCAACAACATAAACTTATGGATGCATGTGAGTGTTGACGTCTGATTCACCCTGTCACCATCCTTACAACAACATACACATATGGATCCATGTGAGTGTTGACGTCTGATTCACCCTGTCACCATTCTTACAACAACATACACATATGGATCCATGTGAGTGTTGACATCTGATTCACCCTGTCACCATCCTTACAACAACATACACATATGGATCCATGTCTGTGTTGACGTCTGATTCACCCTGTCACCATCCTTACAACAACATACACATATGGATCCATGTGAGTGTTGAAGTCTGATTCACCCTGTCACCATCCTTACAACAACATACACATGGATCCATGTGAGTGTTGACGTCTGATTCACCGTTACCATCTTTTCAACAACATACACATGGATCCATGTGAGTGTTGCCGTATGATTCACCCCGTCACCATCCTTTCAACAACATAAACATAATGGATCCATGTGAGTGTTGATGTCTGATTCACCCTGTCACCATCTTTTCAACAACATACACATGGATCCATGTGAGTGTTGACGTATGATTCACCCTGTCACCATCCTTTCAAACACATAATCATATGGATCCATGTGAGTGTTGACCTCTGATTCACCCTGTCACCATCCTTTCAACAACATACACATATGGATCCATGTGAGTGTTGACGTATGATTCACTCTGTCACCATCCTTTCAACAACATAAACATGGATCCATGTGAGTGTTGACGTATGATTCACCCTGTCACCATCTTTTCAACAACATACACATATGGATCCATGTGAGTCTTGACGTATGATTCACCCTGTCACCATCCTTTCAAAACATAATCATATGGATCCATGTGAGTGTTGACGTCTGATTCACCCTGTCAACATCTTTTCAACAACATACACATATGGATCTATGTGAGTGTTGCCGTATGATTCACCCCGTCACCATCCTTTCAACAACATAAACATAATGGATCCATGTGAGTGTTGATGTCTGATTCACCCTGTCACCATCTTTTCAACAACATACACATGGATCCATGTGAGTGTTGACGTATGATTCACCCTGTCACCATCCTTTCAAACACATAATCATATGGATCCATGTGAGTGTTGACGTCTGATTCACCCTGTCACCATCCTTTCAACAACATACACATATGGATCCATGTGAGTGTTGACGTCTTATTCACCCTGTCACCATCCTTTCAACAACATAAACATATGGATCCATGTGAGTGTTGACGTATGATTCACCCTGTCACCATCTTTTCAACAACATACACATATGGATCCATGTGAGTCTTGACGTATGATTCACCCTGTCACCATCCTTTCAAAACATAATCATATGGATCCATGTGAGTGTTGACGTCTGATTCACCCTGTCACCATCCTTTCAACAACATACACATATGGATCCATGTGGGTCTTGATGTATGATTCACTCTGTCACCATCCTTTCAACAACATTAACTAATGTGAACTGATCTCTGCAGACACACCCCACACAGACGGCCTTCCTGTCCAGTGTAGACCTGCACACTCACTGCTCCTACCAGATGATGCTGCCTGAGGCCATCGCCATCGTGTGTTCGCCCAAGTTCAATGAGTGAGTGAGTGAGTGAGTGAGTGAGTGAGGGCGGCGGCCAGACAAAACCTTAGCTCTCCCCTAAAAGCAGGTGTGCTCTGGCAGGATCGGCTACTTCAAACTGACGGAGCGAGGAACCAACGAGATCTCCTCCTGCAAGCAGAAGGGCTTCCACCCTCACAGTAAAGATCCACCTCTGTTCACGGTGAGAACTGCAAGTATATATATATAATGTAGTAACAGACACCTTCATAACAATATGTAATATGTACAATATACACACTGCAAGTATATATATAATGTAGTAACAGACACCTTCATAACAATATATAATATGTACAATACACACACTGCAAGTTTATATATAATGTAGTAACAGACACCTTCATAACAATATGTAATATGTACAATATACACACTGCAAGTATATATATAATGTAGTAATAGACACCTTCATAACAATATGTAATATGTACAATATACACATTGCAAGTATATTTATTATGTAGTAACAGACACCTTCATAACAATATGTAATATATTTTATATACACACTGCAAGTATATATACAATGTAGTAACAGACACCTTTATAACAATATGTAATATGTACAATACACACACTGCAAGCTTATATATAATGTAGTAACAGACACCTTCATAACAATATGTAATATGTACAATATACACATTGCAAGTATATTTATTATGTAGTAACAGACACCTTCATAACAATATGTAATATGTACAATATACACTCTGCAAGTGTATTTATTATGTAGTAACAGACACCTTCATAACAATATGTACAATATACACTCTGCAAGTGTATATATCATGTAGTAACAGACACCTTCATAACAATATGTAATATGTTTTATATACACACTGCAAGTATATATATCATGTAGTAACAGACACCTTCATAACAATATGTACAAACCCCGTTTCCATATGAGTTGGGAAATCGTGTTAGATGTAAATATTAACGAAATACAATGATTTGCAAATAATTTTCAACCCATATTCAGTTGAATATGCTACAAAGACAACATATTTGATGTTCAAACTGATCAACATTTTTTTTTTTTTGCAAATAATCATTAACTTTAGAATTTGATGCCAGCAACACGTGACAAAGAAGTTGGGAAAGGAGGCAATAAATACTGATAAAATTGAGGAATGCTCATCAAACACTTATTTGGAACATCCCACAGGTGTGCAGGCTAATTGGGAACAGGTGGGTGCCATGATTGGGTATAAAAACAGCTTCCCAAAAAATGCTCAGTCTTTCACAAGAAAGGATGGAACGAGGTACACGCCTTTGTCCACAACTGCGTGAGCAAATAGTCAAACAGTTTAAGAACAACGTTTCTCAAAGTGCAATTGCAAGAAATTTAGGGATTTCAACATCTACGGTCCATAATATCATCAAAAGGTTCAGAGAATCTGGAGAAATCACTCCACGTAAGCGGCATGGCCGGAAACCAACATTGAATGACCGTGACCTTCGATCCCTCAGACGGCACTGTGTCAAAAACCGACATCAATCTCTAAAGGATATCACCACATGGGCTCAGGAACACTTCAGAAAACCACTGTCACTAAATACAGTTGGTCGCTACATCTGTAAGTGCAAGTTAAAGCTCTACTATGCAAAGCGAAAGCCATTTATCAACAACATCCAGAAACGCCGCCGGCTTGTCTGGGTCCGAGATCATCTAAGATGGACTCATACAAAGTGGAAAAGTGTTCTGTGGTCTGACAAGTCCACATTTCAAATTGTTTTTGGAAATATTCGACATCGTGTCATCCGGACCAAAGGGGAAGTGAACCATCCAGACTGTTATCGACGCAAAGTTCAAAAGCCAGCATCTGTGATGGTATGGGGGTGCATTAGTGCCCTTGGCATGGGTAACTTACACATCTGTGAAGACACCATTAATGCTGAAAGGTACATACAGGTTTTGGAACAACATATGCTGCCATCTAAGTGCCGTCTTTTTTTTCATAGACGCCCCTGCTTATTTCAGCAAGACAATGCCAAGCCACATTCAGCACGTGTTACAACAGCGTGGCTTCGTAAAAACAGAGTGCGGGTACTTTCCTGGCGCGCCTGCAGTCCAGACCTGTCTCCCATCAAAAATGTGTGGCACATTATGAAGCGTAAAATACGACAGCGGAGACCCCGGACTGTTGAACGACTGAAGCTATACATAAAACAAGAATGGGAAAGAATTCCACTTTCAAAGCTTCAACAATTAGTTTCCTCAGTTCCCAATCGTTTATTGAGTGTTGTTAAAAGAAAAGGTGATGCAACACAGTGGTGAACATGCCTTTTAAAAGTTAATGACTCTGAGCATCAAATATCTTGTCTTTGTAGTGCATTCAATTGAATATGGGTTGAAAAGGATTTGCAAATCATTGTATTCCGTTTATATTTACATCTAACAAAATTTCCCAACTCATATGGAAACGGGGTTTGTAATATGTACAATATACACACTGCAAGTATATATTTAATGTAGTTACATACACCTTCAAAACAATATGTAATATGTACAATATACACACTGCAAGTATATATATAATGTAGTAACAGACACCTTCATAACAACATGTAATATGTACAATATAAACACTGCAAGTTTGTGCGTGCGCCTGGAAGAGTGGCAGCACATCACAGTAGCTCCTTTAAATTCCTTTCATTTTACTTTATTTTTGGTATTATTCTTAACTTTTCTTGCTTTTTTTTAATCTCTTACCTTCCATAAACCACTAATTATGGTTCTTGTGCGCTTTTGTGTGTTTTCGTTACTTTTCTTTTTCTTTTCGGGGCGTTTTGTGTTTGGCTTTGATCAACGGAGCAGTAGACCTTTTGTCTACACACGCGAGGAACTGTTTGCGCTCTCCTTACCAGCGCTATGGGGAACGTGGCCGGACCTTGCCGTGGAACTACGGAAAAAGCGCAGGGGACGCCGTGCCGGCATAAAGATGAAGGAGCGCAGAAGGAAATTTAAGCCTGCAATCCCCTTTGTCCTCATGGGGAACGTGCGGTCTTTGGCGAACAAAAAAAAAGGAGTACGCCGTGTGCAGCATCACAGGCTTCAACAATAAAGCCAAACTGCTGAATGGGGGTGTAGATAGAGCCAACGAGCTGAATTTGTTTTTCAATAGATTTAGCAATGCACCCCTTACTGGCCCTCCCCCCACTACTCCTGTTCTCACACCTCCCCTAAACTTCAATACACAAACTCCTTCTCTTTTACCTGCCACAGCTGTTTCTTGCCCCCCTCCCCCACTTCCACCCCCACTGAGAAAGCCAGCCCGGTGTGTCTGACACTCGGACATGTAAGACGGCAGCTGGAGAGATTCAATCCAGCTAAGTCAGCAGGCCCTGATCGAGTCAACCCCTGGGTCCTGAAGACTTGCGCTGCTCAGCTAACTGGGATCCTGCACTCCATCTTCAACCTGAGTCTGAAGCTAGAACGGATACCAGTGCTATGGAAAACATCCTGCATAGTGCCGGTGCCCAAGAAGCCCATCCCATCAGGCTCAAACGACTTCAGACCTGTTGCCCTGACGTCCCAGGT
>NC_084571.2:17587500-17860000 GCF_033978685.3 Nerophis lumbriciformis | reverse complement strand
GGCATGTTCACCTCTGTGTTACATCACCTTTTCTTTTAACAACACTCAATAAACGATTGGGAACTGAGGAAACTAATTGTTGAAGCTTTGAAAGTGGAATTCTTTCCCATTCTTGTTTTATGTATAGCTTCAGTCGTTCAACAGTCCGGGGTCTCCGCTGTCGTATTTTACGCTTCATAATGCGCCACGCATTTTCGATGGGAGACAGGTCTGGACTGCAGGCGCGCCAGGAGAGTACCCTGCACTCTTTTTTTTACGAAGCCACGCTGTTGTAACACTTGCTGAATGTGGTTTGGCATTGTCTTGCTGAAATAAGCAGGGGCGTCCATGAAAAAGACGGCGCTTAGATGGCAGCATATGTTGTTCCAAAACCTGTATGTACCTTTCAGCATTAATGGTGTCTTCACAGATGTGTAAGTTACCCATGCCTTGGGCACTAATGCACACCCATACCATCACAGATGCTGGCTTTTACACTTCGCGTCGATAACAGTCTGCATACCTGCCAACTACTCCGGTTTTCCCGTAATTCGTACGGTTTTCATCAACCTATTCCGGGTTACGGTTGCAGTGATAAAAAATACGGTTTTTCATTAATTAAAAAAAAAAAAAGGGTGAAAACTACGCGAATTGCACCTTGTGCAGACAAGATTTTTCGATCGGACACGGAGGAATTAGCGATGTAAAAGACCACGTTGGGACAAAAAAACACAAGTCTAATGCCGTTGCTAGCGGAAAGTGGAAAACTTTCAACGTTTTTCGTCGCCCAAACAGATTCTTTGGATGTGATAAATGCCGAAGTTTTATTTACGGAGGCAATAATTGAGCATGGACTTCCAATCGCACTGGCTGATCACATGGGACAGTTAAATGTTTGTAATGCAACCTTTAAAAATCATTACGCGGTGATCGCGGTCCCAAAAATAAACTTTTCTTGCATGATAATGTCCAGAAAAACTCGCTTTATAATACTATAGAGTCCTTTTAACGAATGAGTTTGATGGTTTATCACAAACCTTAAATGAAAGAAGTCCTTTGTTCTCCTGCACCATGCATGCCCTTTGGCCTTGCTTCGTGTTTGGTGCGCAATCCTGTCGGCTGTATTTCACAGCACGTCTTTGACAACTTGAAGTGGCATAAAACATTTAAAACAAAGGGGTTATAGGAACAATCACTTTCAGTGTTTTATGCCACTTCAAGTAAACTTATCATAAAGTTACCATATCATTTTTGCAGTATGATCAATCTGATAGAATAAATTTGGATTTTAGCCACAAAAAGGTAATGCCACCAATGTTATCTATTGGAATTGTTTAGTACTGTTTTACTGTTAAAAGTGTTTATACTATTTATGCTTTCAAGTCCAAGTAGAAGAAATCTTGTTAAATGTTGACAGCATAACTACCAAAATACAGAAGTATGTCCTTAATATTTTTGCAGTGCTATTTCTGTTGAAAGGTTAAAATGATTACATTAGAGATGTGATGTGCCACTTTTCAAGTGTCTGATGGCTTAAATTAATTTTCATTAATTTTTCATATTTTGAATTCTTTTGAAAGGCTTACAAAAAAACTACATTTGAATTGTAATTCCATGCTATTGACAGGACTATTAATTTTAATGAAGTTAGCTTACCATGTTTACAGTATGATAATTGTGATAGAAATGTGAATTTTAGGCACAGAATATTTTTTACAATTGAACAAGGCAGTAGATTATACAAGCTTGGACAGAAAGTTAATAATGACACCAATTTTTTTTTAATGGAATTGTTTAATACTGTTTTACCATTTGTTTACTGTAAAAAGTGTTTATACTGTTTATACTTTCAATGAACAAATTGAAGTCTTGTGAAAGGTTGACAGGATAACTGGCATTAACTGTCAAAATAATTTCAAACTATTGAAGTTAGCTTACAGAATAAACATGTCAATCAACCCATATGATTTTTGCTGTAATATTTTTGTTTTGAAAAGTCACTGTGACTGATAGAAAAGTGATGGTTTTAGCAACATTTTAACCTGTCTGAATGCTAATAATCATTTTGCGTCGGGGGGGCGAAGCCTGAACCCCCCACCAGGACTTTGTCCTGGACCTACCGGGGCCTGCGGCCCCTGGACCCTGGCTACTAGGTTTTTCTGATTTCAAAAGTTGGCAGGTATGCAGTCTGGATGGTTCGCTTCCCCTTTGGTCCGGATGACACGATGTCGAATATTTCCAAAAACAATTTGAAATGTGGACTCGTCAGACCACAGAACACTTTTCCAATTTCCATCAGTCCATCTTAGATGATCTCGGGCCCAGAGAAGCCGGCGGCGTTTCTGGATGTTGTTGATAAATGGCTTTCGCTTTGCATAGTAGAGCTTTAACTTGCACTTACAGATCTAGCGACGAACTGTATTTAGTGACAGTGGTTTTCTGAAGTGTTCCTGAGCCCATGTGGTGATATCCTTTAGAGATTGATGTCGGTTTTTGATACAGTGCCATCTGAGGGATCGAAGGTCACGGTCATTCAATGTTGGTTTCCGGCCATGTCGCTTACGTGGAGTGATTTCTCCAGATTCTCTGAACCTTTTGATGATGTTATGGACCGTAGATGTTGAAATCCCTACATTTCTTGCAATTGCACTTTGAGAAACGTTGTTCTTAAACTGTTTAACTATTTGCTCACGCAGTTGTGGACAAAGGGGTGTACCTCACCCCAGCCTTTCTTGTGATAGACTGAGCATTTTTTGGGAAGCTGTTTTATACCCAATCATGGCACCCACCTGTTCCCAATTAGCCTGCACACCCGTCGGATGTTCCAAATAAGTGTTTGATGAGCATTCCTCAACTTTATCAGTATTTATTGCCACCTTTCCCAACTTCTTTGTCACGTGTTGCTGGCATCAAATTCTAAAGTTAATGATTATTTGCAAAAAAAATGTTTTTTATCAGTTTGAACATCAAATATGTTGTCTTTGTAGCATATTCAACTGAATATGGATATAAAATGATTTGCAAATCATTGTATTCCATTTATATACTCATATGGAAACGGGGTTTGTACTAAATCAACTAGACAGGATCCAGTCACAGGCACAAAGGTTATGTTGTGGAACTACTAAATCAACTAGACAGGATCCAGTCACAGGCACTAAGGTCATGTTGTGAACTACTAAATCAACTAGACAGGATCCAGTCACAGGCACTAAGGTCATGTTGTGGAACTACTAAATCCACCCAGTGGCAGCATTACAAGTAGAAATGAATGAAAAACCTTCAGACATGAGAAGAGATCAACTGTCAGCAGTTTATTGGGCAAACTTAAATGGGTCCAAGCATTGGCGTTGCTAGGCCTACTTTAGGGGGGCTCAAGCCCCCCTAAAATATTCTTAAGCCCCCCTAAATAATTTGGTGTTAAAAAAAAAATTTTTTTACAAATACATGCCGACATCCATCCATTTTCTACCGCTTATTCTCTTTGGGGTCGCTGGAGCCTATCTCAGCTACAATCGGGCGGAAGGCGGGGTACACCCTGGACAAGTCGCCACCTCATCGCAGGGCCAACACAGATAGACAACATTCACACTCACATTCACACACTAGGGCCAATTTAGTGTTGCCAATCAACCTATCCCCAGGTGCATGTTTTTGGAGGTGGGAGGAAGCCGGAGTACCCGGAGGGAACCCACGCAGTCACGGGGAGAACATGCAAACTCCACACAGAAATGCCGACATATTCATTATAAAGTGGCCCGAATATGAGTTTAAATAAATAATCATATAACCTGTCATTATTCACTCAGTTTCCCCTCACTTCATAGCGTAAGGTAGAGAGCCCCTTTAGTGCGTCAGTATCCAATCCATTCCACTTGTTCATATAGAAAATGCCGACATCACTCAAATCCAGTCCGCATTTTCTCTGCGACCTTGCTTGCGGTCCTTGGACTTGTTCATATAGAAAATGCCCACATCACTCAAAATCCAGTCCGCATTTTCTCTGCGACCTTGCTTGCGGTCCTGCAGGTGTACGAAGCACATTAGCACACGGCACTGCAGAACAAGAACGTGAACGGATGCAAAATGGACATAAGAAACTTTTTCAAGAAAGTAAGTATTCATCACTGCTTGTATTAAAATGTATTAGCTCCACTTTCATACTTGCCAACCCTCCCGGATTTTCCAGGAGACTCCCGAAATTCAGCGCCTCTCCCGAAAACCTCCCGGGACAAATTTTCTCCCGAAATTCAGGCGAACCTGAGTCCAGCCTGTTTTCACGTCCGCTTTCCCACAATATAAACAGCGTGCCTGCCCAATGACGTTAACTGTAGAATGATCGAGGGTGAGTTCTTGGTTTCTTATGTGGGTTTATTGTTAGGCAGTTTCATTAACGTCCTCCCAGCGCGGCAACAACACACAACTACAGCGTCATGTTTTCGTCTACTGAAAAGCAGTTCGTCTGCCGTAAACAGCAATGTTGTGACACTCTTAAACAGGACAATACTGCCATCTACTGTAAATGCATATGTGACAATAACATCTAGGGCTTTTAGAGAGTGCAGTGCACAACTGCGCACACAACAAGGAGACGAAGTAGAATGCATCATCAGAGAGGGTGTTCAGCATGGTTAGAAAAATAGTGACAGAGAATAGAACAAGGATGGACAATTCAACCCTTAACTCAACAATGAGTAGATGAGTGTTATGTGTGTGTATATATGTAAATAAATGAACACTGAAATTCAAGTATTTCTTTTATTTATATATATATATATATATATATATATATATATATATATATATATATATATATAGCTAGAATTCACTGAAAGTCAAGGATGGACAATTCAACCCTTAACTCAACAATGAGTAGATGAGTGTTTTGTGTGTGTGTATATATGTAAATAAATGAACACTGAAATTCAAGTATTTCTTTTATTTATATATATATATATATATATATATATATATATATATATATATATAGCTATAATTCACTGAAAGTCAAGTGTTTCTTATATGTATATATATAAAATACTTGACTTGGTGAATTCTAGCTGTAAATATACTCCTCCCCTCTTAACCACGCCCCCCCCCCACACACACACACACACACACACACACACACACACACACACACACACACCTTCCGAAATCGGAGGTCTCAAGGTTGGCAAGTATGTCCACTTTACACCAGGTCTGTGTTTGACAAAAAGTTACATTCCCACTCTAAAACAATGCTGCTACTTAGTTAGCTAGTTAGCCTGAAATGCATCATGAAGGTCCTGGTTATTTATAAAGTTAAATGTGCACTCTTTTTTACCATTTGCTATCTTTGGGGTTACTTCCTTCTGGCGCATCAGCTGTGTTTCTCACTTTACACATGGAGGAGAACAGGAGCTGAGCTCATTCACGTATGACTATCATCAGTAGATAATAATAATAATAATCACTCCACAACCCCTATTGACCTGTAGGAGTCAGGGCAGGGGAGCACATAAAGTGAGAGGGGAGAGGCCTCTACTGGAAAGGTGAGTAGGAGAATAATGATACATCTAAATAAATATTAAAACATTTTTTTTTTTAAATGGCTTATCGATAAGCCATTTGTTTTATTTGTTTCTGGGTGGATCATGTTGACTATTGGTCCTCCTAATTGTCAATCATTCTGGTGATGTTACGTAAGGACATATATATATATATATATATATATATATATATATATATATATATATATATAATCTATTGATATAATAGATTGTATTTGTAATCTACTTTACATTTGATTCCAAATCTCAAAGTGCTACAGAATTACAACCATTGGCGTTGTTAGGCCTATTTTGGCGTTGTAATAAATAAATAAATAAAAAATGGCTTATTGAAAAGCCATTTGTTTTATTTGATATATATATATATATATATATATATATATATATATATATAGCTAGAATTCACTGAAAGTCAAGTGTTTCTTATATGTATATATATAAAATACTTGACTTGGTGAATTCTAGCTGTAAATATACTCCTCCCCTCTTAACCACGCCCCCCCCCCCCCCCCCCCACACACACACACACACACACACACACACACACACACACACCTTCCGAAATCGGAGGTCTCAAGGTTGGCAAGTATGTCCACTTTACACCAGGTCTGTGTTTGACAAAAAGTTACATTCCCACTCTAAAACAATGCTGCTACTTAGTTAGCTAGTTAGCCTGAAATGCATCATGAAGGTCCTGGTTATTTATAAAGTTAAATGTGCACTCTTTTTTACCATTTGCTATCTTTGGGGTTACTTCCTTCTGGCGCATCAGCTGTGTTTCTCACTTTACACATGGAGGAGAACAGGAGCTGAGCTCATTCACGTATGACTATCATCAGTAGATAATAATAATAATAATCACTCCACAACCCCTATTGACCTGTAGGAGTCAGAGCAGGGGAGCACATAAAGTGAGAGGGGAGAGGCCTCTACTGGAAAGGTGAGTAGGAGAATAATGATACATCTAAATAAATATTAAAACTTTTTTTTTTTTTAAATGGCTTATCGATAAGCCATTTGTTTTATTTATTTCTGGGTGGATCATGTTGACTATTGGTCCTCCTAATTGTCAATCATTCTGGTGATGTTACGTAAGGACACATATATATATATATATATATATATATATATATATGTATAATCTATTGATATAATAGATTGTATTTGTAATCTACTTTACATTTGATTCCAAATATCAAAGTGCTACAGAATTACAACCATTGGCGTTGTTAGGCCTATTTTGGCGTTGTAATAAATAAATAAATAAAAAATGGCTTATTGAAAAGCCATTTGTTTTATTTGATATATATATATATATATATATATATATATATATATATATATATATATATATATATATATATATATATATATATATATATATATATATGATGAGTGTTATGTGTGTGTATATATGTAAATAAATGAACACTGAAATTCAAGTATTTCTTTTATTTATATATATATATATATATATATATATATATATATATATATATATATATATATATAGCTAGAATTCACTGAAAGTCAAGGATGGACAATTCAACCCTTAACTCAACAATGAGTAGATGAGTGTTATGTGTGTGTATATATGTAAATAAATGAACACTGAAATTCAAGTATTTCTTTTATTTATTTTTATATATATATATATATATATATATATATATATATATATATATATATATATATATATATATATATATATATATATATATATATAGCTAGAATTCACTGAAAGTCAAGTGTTTCTTATATGTATATATATAAAATACTTGACTTGGTGAATTCTAGCTGTAAATATACTCCTCCCCTCTTAACCACGCCCCCCCCCCCCATATATATATATATATATATATATATATATATATATATATATATATATATATATATATATATATATATGTCCTTACGTAACATTACCAGAATGATTGACAATTAGGAGGACCAATAGTCAACATGATCCACAACATCCTCTATCCATCCATCCATCCATTTTCTACCGCTTATTCCCCATTGGGGTCGCAGGTGGAGCTGGAGCCTATCTCGTATACCTTTAAGTCTTTCATATATATATATATATATATATATATATATATACAATATATATATATACAGTATATATATGTATGAAAGACTTAATATGTATTTATATATATATATAAGAAAAACCCAGACACCATCTTTGTAGTCATTTTTCTCCTGCGTGGACTTCCGTCTTCCTTTACAATGAGTGAAGCTGCACGAAACCTTGTGTCTGTAATTGTAAATAATTTAGTTTTTAAGTTTTGTGTTTCTTGTAGAATCCATATAAAGTAATATACATTAGCCTATTGTTAAAATAATGAAAAAAAACATAATTAAATATATTTGTTTTACTGTATTGTTACATTAATAGCTGTTGTATTGTTATAGGATGGCTTGTTAAACATTTCATAGGATTTTCAGAGGGAGGAAAAACCAAGACATTTAATGTAAAATGTAAAATGAATAAATACATAAAAAGAAAAAAATGGATAGAAGCCATGGTCCCGGAGAGCATTTAATTTCGTCCCGTGCATTTTCTTTACCGTCCCCGGGACGACGGGACTACATTAATCTCAAGCCCTGGAAGTTACATTTTGTTGTTTGCATTATTTGTTTCAGCATTGAAATTTGAAGATGGTCCCTCAGCTCTTTGACAGCTTTGGCTCTTTTTCAGATCAGCAGACGGACTCTCAGTCTTTCTTATTTACAGTATATATAAACGTTTCTCATTGCTATTCAGACTTCCATATATATTTAATTTCCTTAACGACTTGCCATAATATATATATATAAATATATTATATATAAGCCAAATTATCCCTATCCAGATATTACTTTAATTCAAGTAATTAAGTAATATTTCCAGGGCTTGAATTTACAATCATTTTAGTCACATATGTGCCCAAAATGTAATCTGTGCAACTTCAAAATATTTGGAAACAAACAATTATTGTATTGTGAGTGAAAGTCGTGGCATTAGCCTCTATGTTGTGAATTAATAACATAGAGGCTAATGCCATGACTTTCATTGTGTTTCAGTGTATCTTGAAGGATCATGCACGTCATTGTTTCTTGTTGATGCTGTAAACAAAATGTCACTGTGCAAACCCATGTTTGTTGTTGTACCGAACACAGATTGAAAATAAACCGACTGAAATAATAATAATAATAATGAATAATTTCTAAGTCTTTGTTAGCTGTTTGTGAGGTTTTGTGCTGTGCGCTACGTTCGCTCACATCCTGTGCATCTCCTGGGGGCTAAGCCCCCCCTGTCCTTAAAAGCTAGTGACGCCCCTGGGTCCAAGCAAGGACATCCTACTCAAGTGTTACTACAGTGCCAAGAAAAAGAGAAGAAAAAAATGAATAGTTTGGGTTGGATAATAGGAGAAATATGTGAAAAAGCTCAAATTGACAATATTAAAGTTAGCCTTACAGTACCAATCCCTGCAATACCACCGTGGATGTACCATAACCCAAATGTAAATATGCAATTATTAAAGAATAGAAATTGAAATAGTTACCAGATAGAACAATGGATTGAGGAAACGTTTTTAGACAACATCATAATATATTCAGATTTATCAAAAAGTATAAATTATAAAGTAGGAGCTGCAGCAGTTATCCCACAAGGAAACATAATATTGAATTAAAAAATCAGTGATAAGTTATCTGTTTTTACGGGGGAATTAAAAACAATTTATATGGCAGTTCATTGGATAGAGGAAAATAAAGCAAGGAAAGCAGTCGTGTGTTCAGACTCCAGCAGTGCATTGATGAGCATAAAAAACATAGCATCAGAAACAAGACAAGATTTAGTTGATGAAATAGTTAAGGCAATATGCAGAATAAATCAAGTGTGCTAACATTGCTCTCATGTAGCAGTTGTGGGCATTGAATTAGCAGGTAGTTTACATATTTAAAAAAAACAGGGTTAAATAAAGGAATTTAGAGTAGGTTCCGCCTCCATGTCAGTAGGTGGCGCTAATTTAATTATTTACATATTTAAAAAAGACAGGGTTAAATAATCAATCAATCAATCAATCAATGTTTACTTATATAGCCCTAAATCACGAGTGTCTCAAAGGGCTGCACAAGCCACAACGACATCCTCGGCTCAGATCCCACATCAGGGCAAGGAAAAACTCAACCCAATGGGACAATGAGAAACCTTGGAGGGGACCGCAGTTGTGGGGATTTGAGTAGTATTTAGCTTTAGCTAAGGTAAGCATGCATTTATAAATTATTAAACTATCACTCCATGCTTGATGGAAAGCCTCAAGTTTAGTTGCGCGCCATTTGCGTTCCAGCTTTTTACATGATAATTTAAGAGCTCTAGTTCCTTCTGTAAACCATGGGGTACGCCTTTTAGGGGCCTATTTTAGCTTTAGCGGTGCTATACTATATCAATGGTTTCGCGCAGGGCGTCATTAAAGTTGTTAGTGAGGTTATCAATAGAGCCTACATAATTTCTATAACATAACAAATAAAAGAATATAGAGTAGGTTCCACGTCCATGTCAGTAGGTAGCGCTAATTTAATTATTTACATTTAAAAAAAAGACATGGTTAAATAAAAGAATATAGAGTATGTTCCATCTTTATGTCAGTAGATGTCGCTAATGCACACCAGACGGTTGCTCGGAAACCGCCATTAAACCAAAGAAGAAGAAGAAGAAGATGCAGATGCAGATGAACGACAGGGTGTCGCAAGTGTAAAGAAGCAGAAAGTCTTCCAGTTGAGCGCCAAGAAGACGCAAATATGGGCAAGCGTCAGCATCAGAAAGACAAAATGTGAGTTTGACTATAATGGCGACTAATAATCATCATTGTGTTGTTGTTGTTCTTCTCTTGACGGCTAATGTTAGCATGCTAACTTCCGCGGTATGGCTGGCTGACTTGTTCAATCATTGATTTAAAATCAATAGTTAAAGTAATGTAATTAGTGCTCGTAAAATACTTTTAGCACATTGTTAAATAACAATAGCTAAAGTAATGTCATTATAGCACATTGTTCACCTGCGCAGGTACATCACGTCTACGGAGTACACCAACTTCTATGGCGGCAAGCGGGCAGGTAAGATCGCTACATTGTGACGTCATCAGAGGTGTGGACTCGAGTCACATGACTTGGACTCGAGTCAGACTCGAGTCATGAATTTGATGACTTTAGACTCGACTTGACAAAATGTAAAAAGACTTGCAACTCGACTTAGACTTTAACATCAATGACTTGTGACTTCACTTGGACTTGAGCCTTTTGAATTGACATGACTTGCTACTTTCCCCAAAACCCAAAGATGAAAAAGTTATTCGGGAGCGCTCCGTATTTTTCATTGTGTACTTGTCTATCAGCGTTGCGTGTGTCAGCTGGTGTGGTCTCAGTACAACAGCCAATCAAATTAGATCTACTTTGTTTTCATCACACAGCATTCATCCAATCAAATTGCAGGACAACCAACGAAGAAGACATGTCCAAACCACACGCCAGTGAACAAAAAATGATACCTAAAATAATTTTGTTTGGGTATAAAAATTACGAGGTGGTCAACACAAAACGGTTTGCAGTATGCAACACATGCGGTTCGAAAATTACTGATGGAGAGGCAACAACTTCCAACTTCGTCCGGCATTTGAAGTTGCACAAAGAACGGTAAGTTTTGAATGTAAGATAACGTTTATTGGCTAAGTAACGTGACTTTTATTTGCTGTGTAGTTAAATCAGTGAGGCTGTAAACTCACTGCTAACGTTATAACGTTATTGCAAACACGGGAATCTGTTGCAGTTCACTACCTTATTCATACTTTTTGTTCAGTGATTTTTTTTTAAGCAGGGTTACGTTAGTCAACATATCACACGTAACGTTAGACGGCGGTCAGCAGCACCGCGTATTTTAGCCACCTAAAAAAAGACAAAAATAGTAAAATAAAGGTCAGTTAAAATGTATACTATATTATGAATATGTGTACCGTTTTAGCTAGCTTTCTGACATACTGTTGGTTGTTTACCTCAGTGGTCCCCAACCACCGGGCCGCGGCCCGGTACTGGTCCGTGGATCGATTGGTATCGGGCCGCACAAGAAATAATTTTTTTTTCTTTTTTCTTTTTTTAATTAAATCAACATAAAAAACACAAGATACACTTACAAGTAGTGCACCAACCCAAAACAACTCTCTCCCCCCTTTTGTTCTGGGCATTGAACATGAAGACTCTTCCTTCACTGTTCCGAGTGGCCATGAGAGTCTTGGCAGTGCCTGCCTCCAGTGCTCCAGTGGAGCGAGTTTTCAGCCATGGTGGCATCATACTACGCCCCCATCGTGCACAAATGACTGACAGACTCTTGGCTAATTTAGTCTTTTGCAAATGCAATGCAGCATAGGGCCCTGACATATAAAAAGTACAACTTTTTTGTTATGTTCACGTATATGTCATGTTTTTTCAATGTTAACACTTTTGTACAAATAAGTACATTTGCACTTTATTTTTCAATGTGTTTGTTCTGTAAAGGAATGAGTTAATGTTTAAAATGACTGGTTAATAGTGCTATTATAAAGTGCAATGTCAGCACAATTTTCTTTCCTGCAATTTAAAATGCACTTGTTTTAATAAATAAATACAGCGTTTGAAAAGCATACACAATCTGTGTTAATATATTAGTCTGTGGTTAAAAGGACTTGAAAGGACTCGAAACTCAAAATGCAGGACTAAGGACTTGACTTGAGACTTTCCAGTCTTGACTTTGGACTTGACTCGGGGCTTGCCTGTCTTGACTCGGGACTTGACTCGGACTTGAGGGCAAAGACTTGAGACTTACTTGTGACTTGCAAAACAATGACTTGGTCCCACCTCTGGACGTCATCACCTCCTCATTCACCATTCACATCGAGCAACAAATAGACAAATACATACATGTACACAACTACATACATGTACACAACTGAATATATGTACACAACTGAATACATCTACACACTTACATAAACGTACACAACTATATACACGTACATAACTACATACACATACACAAATAAATACACTTACACAACTTCATACACAACTACATACGTGTACACAACTACATACGTGTACCGGTACCTAACTTCATACACAAGTAAATACGCATACACAAGTAAATACGCGTACACAAGTAAATACGCGTACACAACTACATACGCGTACACAACTACATACACGTACACAGCTACATACACGTACACAACTGAATACACGTACACAACTGAATACTCGTACACAACTGAATACTCGTACACAGCTGAATACTCGTACACAGCTGAATACTCGTACACAGCTGAATACACGTACACAGCTGAATACACGTACACAGCTGAATACACGTACACAGCTGAATACACGTACACAGCTGATTACTCGTACACAGCTGAATACTCGTACACAGCTGAATACTCGTACACAGCTGAATACGTGTACACAACTAAATACACAACTACATACACGTACACAACTACATACATCTACTACTACATACACACGTGTTGAATCTTTGCTTTGTTTTGCTTGTCAGAAATTCCACGATCAAACTTTAGACGACTTCCGTTTGATCACTGCAGGTAAGAATATATATACTGTCAATATGTATAATATACAGTAATTATATACTGTCAATATGTATAATATGCAGTAATTATATACTGTCAATATGTATCATATACAGTAATTTTATACTGTCAATTGTATGTATAATATACAGTCAATATAATACAATATGCAGTCAATATAATACAATATACAGACAGTATATACAGTTAATATAATACAATATACAGTAATTATATACAGTCAATATAATACAATATACAGTCAATATAAAACAATATATAGACAGTATATACAGTCAATATAATACAATATACAGGCAGTATAAACAGTCAATATAATACAATATATAGACAGTATATACAGTCAATAATTGTATGTATAATATACAGTAATTATATACTGTCAATAATTGTATGTACAATATACAATAATTATACACTGTCAATAGTTGTATGTATAATATACAGGCATTATACACAGTCAATATAATACAATATACAGACAATATATACAGTTAATATAATACAATATACAGACAATATATGATGTGATGACTTACCTGTTGTCTCCACACCTGTTCAGCTTGTCACTGCAGCCCTTCCTGTATCCTGTCTGCACATCTGAGGGTGTGGTCTTTGACCTGCTGTGAGTACATGTCAACACTCTACCAATGTTTTCATGCACATCTCACTTAACTATTACTGCAAATAAAATGAACTATTTCATTAACATTCATGTTAGTTCCCAAACTTTTGTATTTATTAGTAGTTAGCATAATTAGCTAACTGTCTAGCTAGCTTACTTGTTAGCGCCTGCGTTCTTTCTCCGAGCCACAACGTTGTTATTAATCATGATTACAATCATGATAGTTCCCATACTTTTGTATTTATTGGTAGTTAGTATAGTTATCGATATCAAACACTGATATCATGATCCAGTCTTCAGCCGTATTGCCCAGCCCTAATATTCCTATCTCTCTCAGGAGCATTGTTCCATGGATCAAGAAGTACGGCACTAATCCCATATCTGGAGAGGTAAAAGGCTTGTTCTCTTTTCTAGCTGATGATCTGCGCCTCTTGACTTGTATTTTCTCCCACACAGAAACTGGAGGCCAAGTCGCTCATCAAGCTCAACTTTGCCAAGAACAACGAAGGTAACGTGAATGTTTCACTTTTGTGTGTCCCTAAAGTCTGGAACACCTGAGTACAGTACAGTCGTACCTGGCTGTTTGGACACACCCACTTTAGTGTGATGACTACAGTCGTACCTGGCTGTTGGTGTGGCAACTGATAGTTGTTTACTGTAAACATGAAGGTACTACTGTGTTGAGACACCACACTGATAGTTGTTGTTGTTTACTGTAAAACATAAAGGTACTACTGTGCTAAAACACCACACTGATAGTTGCTGTTGTTTACTGTAAAACGTGGAGGTATTACTGTGCTGAGACACCACGCTGATAGTTGTTGTTTACTGTAAAATATGGAGGTACTACTGTGCTAAGACACCACACTGATAGTTGTTGTTTACTGTAAAACATGAAAGTACTACTGTGCTGAGACACCACACTGATAGTTGTTGTTTACTGTAAAACATGAAAGTACTACTGTGCTAAGACACCACACTGATAGTTGTTATTTACTGTAAAACATGAAGGTACTACTGTGCTGAGACACCACACTGATAGTTGTTGTTGTTTACTGTAAAACATGAAGGTACTACTGTGCTGAGACACCACACTGATAGTTGTTGTTGTTTACTGTAAAACATGGAGGTACTACTGTGCTGAGACACCACACTGATTGTTGTTGTTTACTGTAAAACATGGAGGTACTACTGTGCTGAGACACCACACTGATTGTTGTTGTTGTTGTCGTTTACTGTAAAACATGGAGGTACTACTGTGCTGAGACACCACACTGATTGTTGTTGTTGTCGTTTACTGTAAAATATGGAGGTACTACTGTGCTGAGACACCACACTGATTGTTGTTTACTGTAAAACATGTAGGTACTACTGTGCTGAGACACCACAGTGATTGTTGTTTACTGTAAAACATGGAGGTACTACTGTGTTGAGACACCACACTGATAGTTGTTGTTGTTTACTGTAAAACATGGAGGTACTACTGTGCTGAGACACCACACTGATTGTTGTTTACTGTAAAACATGTAGGTACTACTGTGCTGAGACACCACAGTGATTGTTGTTGTTTACTGTAAAACATGGAGGTACTACTGTGTTGAGACACCACACTGATAGTTGTTGTTGTTTACTGTAAAACATGGAGGTACTACTGTGCTGAGACACCACACTGATTGTTGTTGTTGTTTACTGTAAAACATGGAGGTACTACTGTGCTGAGACACCACACTGATTGTTGTTGTTGTTGTCGTTTACTGTAAAACATGGAGGTACTACTGTGCTGAGACACCACACTGATTGTTGTTGTTGTCGTTTACTGTAAAACATGGAGGTACTACTGTGCTGAGACACCACACTGATTGTTGTTGTTTACTGTAAAACATGTAGGTACTACTGTGCTGAGACACCACAGTGATTGTTGTTGTTTACTGTAAAACATGGAGGTACTACTGTGCTGAGACACCACACTGATTGTTGTTGTTTACTGTAAAACATGTAGGTACTACTGTGCTGAGACACCACAGTGATTGTTGTTGTTTACTGTAAAACATGGAGGTACTACTGTGCTGAGACACCACACTGATTGTTGTTGTTGTTGTCGTTTACTGTAAAACATGGAGGTACTACTGGGCTGAGACACCACACTGATAGTTGTTGTTTACATTTACTTTGTTCCCAGGAAAATATCACTGTCCTGTTTTGTACTCGGTTTTCACCAACAATTCTCACATCATCGCCAACAAGGTCACTGGCAACGTCTTCTGTAATGAGGTTGGTACACACACACGTGCGCACACACATGCACAGACACACACGCACACATACACAGACACACACACGCGCGCGCACACACATGCACACACATGCACACGCACATAAACACCCCTTTATAAGCAGACATTACGAGCAGAGACGATGACAGGAGATGAAGATGTGTTGTCTGAGCAGGTGTGTGTTGTCTGAGCTGGTGTGTGTTGTCTGAGCAGGTGTGTGTTGTTCCTCAGGCTGTAGAGCAACTCAACATCAAGACCAAAAGCTTCAAAGACCTGCTGACAGATGAACCTTTCACCAGAAAAGACCTGATCACACTTCAGGTACTTGTTGGCTGGAGGTCCTCCTTGGAGCTCCCTCATGTTTCAGTGTTTGTTCCTCAAGGATCCCACCAACCTGGACAAGTTCAACGTGGCCAACTTCTTCCACGTGAAGAACGATCTGAAAGTTGTGGATCCAGGTGAGATGGTTGACCTGCCTTCTGGTCCACAATAACAAAGGTGTGTTTGCTGATCCAGGCGAGGAGAAGGCCAAGCAGGACCCTTCCTACCACCTTAAGACCACCAACCTGGAGACCCGAGAGACCTTAGCAGAGCTCTACAAGGACTACAAGGGGGACCAGCTCCTGGCCTCCACCATGAAGGAGCCAGAAGCCATGAAGACGGACAAACTCAACATGGTGAGGAACAATTCTAGGAACCTCCAGCTGAGTGTCTTCTTGAACATGGTTGGTGCCGTGAAGCAGAAGACTCCGCCTCGCCACTCTCAACATCCATATTGATTAGCAGACTCCACCTCACCACTCTCAACATCCATATTGATTAGCAGACTCCACCTTGCCACTCTCAACATCCATATTGATTAGAAGACTCCACCTCACCACTCTCAACATCCATATTGATTAGCAGACTCCACCTTGCCACTCTCAACATCCATATTGATTAGCAGACTCCACCTCGCCACTCTCAACATCCATATTGATTAGCAGACTCCACCTCGCCACTCTCAACATCCATATTGATTAGCAGACTCCACCTCGCCACTCTCAACATCCATATTGATTAGCAGAATGGACAAAAGCACACACACACAGTGGCAGGCTCCGCCTCCTCTACTGGGTGGGCCCAGGCGTTCTTACACAAAGACAATGTTAGCACACGTAGCTCCATCAGACTTGTTAAAGTTCACTAATAGAGGTAGATTTAAGAACCCCTCTATTAGTGAACTTTAACAAGTACAGTGGATTTAAGAACACCTCTTAGTGAACTTTAACAAGTACAGTTGATTTATGAACACCTGGATTTAAGAACCCCTCTATTAGTGAACTTTAACAAGTACAGTGGATTTATGAACACCTGGATTTAAGAACCCCTCTATTAGTGAACTTTAACAAGTACAGTGGATTTAAGAACACCTCTTAGTGAACTTTAACAAGTACAGTGGATTTATGAACACCTGGATTTAAGAACCCCTCTATTAGTGAACTTTAACAAGTACATTGGATTTATGAACACCTGGATTTAAGAACCCCTCTATTAGTGAACTTTAACAAGTACAGTGGATTTATGAACCTCTTTATTAGTGCACTTTAACGAGTACAGTGGATTTATCAACACCTGGATTCAAGAACCCCTCTATTATTGAACTTTAGCGAGTCCAGTGAATTTATGAACCCCTCTATTAGTGAACTTTAACAAGTACAGTGGATTTATGAACCTCTTTATTAGTGCACTTTAACGAGTACAGTGGATTTATCAACACCTGGATTCAAGAACCCCTCTATTATTGAACTTTAGCGAGTCCAGTGAATTTATGAACCCCTCTATTAGTGAACTTTAACAAGTACAGTGGATTTAAGAACCCCTCTATAAGTGAACTTTAACAAGTACAGTGGATTTATCAACGCCTGGATTTAAGAACCCCTCTATTAGTGAACTTTAACGAGTCCAGTGGATTCATGAACACCTCTATTAGTGAACTTTTACAAGTATATTGGATTTATGAACCCCTCTATTAGTGAACTTTAACAAGTACAGTGGTTTTAACAACCCCTCTATTAGTGAACTTAAACAAGTCCAGTGGATTTAAGAACACCTCTATTAGTGAACTTTAACAAGTACAGTGGATTTAAGAACACCTATTAGTGAACTTTAACAAGTACAGTGGATTTAAGAACCCCTCTATTAGTGAACTTTAACAAGTACAGTGGATTTATGAACCTCTCTATTCGTGAACTTTAACAAGTACAGTGGATTTAAGAACCCCTCTATTAGTGAACTTTAGCGAGTCCAGTGGATTTATGAACTCCTCTATTAGTGAACTTTAACACGTACAGTGGATTTAAGAACCCCTCTATTAGTGAACTTTTACAAGTACAGTGGATTCATCAACACCTGGATTTAAGAACCCCTCTATTAGTGAACTTTAACGAGTCTAGTGGATTCATGAACACCTCTATTAGTGAACTTTTACAAGTATATTGGATTTATGAACCCCTCGATTAGTGAACTTTAACAAGTACAGTGGTTTTAACAACCCCTATATTAGTGAACTTAAACGAGTCCAGTGGATTCATGAACACCTCTATTAGTGAACTTTAACAAGTAAATTGGATTTATGAACCCCTCTGTTAGTGAACTTCAACAAGTACAATGGATTTAAGAACACCTATTAGTGAACTTTAACAAGTACAGTAGATTTAGAAACCCCTCTATTAGTGAACTTTAACAAGTACAGTGGATTTAAGAACACCTATTAGTGAACTTTAACAAGTACAGTGCATTTAAGAACCCCTCTATTAGTGAACTTTAAATCCACTGTTCATACGTCAATTAGGAGGATAAATTCAAATGTAGTCAGTAACGTTCATAATGGACATCTAATGTGTTGTCACAGGTTTCACTCTTTGCATGTATTTTAGCAGCGTGTGTACGATATGCACACCATCATGCTATACTCCCCACTGTTACTGTTAGCGTATTCAATGAAAGTCATCAATCAATCAATGTTTATTTATATAGCCCTAAATCACAAGTGTCTCAAAGGGCTGCACAAGCCACAACGACATCCTCGGTATCATCAGAAAACTGTGATAAATAATGCACTTTAATACACTGATGTACTGACTAGCATTAGCTTGCTAGCTAGCTTAAATGCTAACATGACAACAAGCGACATTAATGTTAAGAAACGCCATACCCCATATAAACATTACTGTGTAAACTACTAAGATACAGTATTCACAATGTACATAAACTACTAAGATACAGTATTCACATTGAACATAAACTACTAAGATACAGTATTCACATTGAACACAAACTACTAAGATGCAGTATTCACATTGTACACAAACTACTAAGATACAGTATTCACATTGTACAAAACCTATTAAGATACACTATTGACATTGTACACAAACTACAAAGATACAGTATTCACATTGTACACAAACTACGAAGATACAGTATTCACATTGAACATAAACTACTAAGATACAGTATTCACATTGTACATAAACTACTACGATACAGTATTCACATTGTACATAAACTACTAAGATACAATATTCATATTGGAGAAACTACTAAGATACAGTATTCACATCGAACATAAACTACTAAGATACAGTATTCAGATTAAACAAACTACTAAGATACAGTATTCACATTCTACAAACCCCATTTCCATATGAGTTGGGAAATTGTGTTCGATGTAAATATAAACGGAATACAATGATTTGCAAATCCTTTTCAACCCATATTCAATTGAATGCACTACAAAGACAAGATATTTAGATATTCATAAACTTTATTTTTTTTTTGCAAATAATAATTAACTTAGAATTTCATGGCTGCAACACGTGCCAAAGTAGTTGGGAAAGGGCATGTTCACCACTGTGTTACATCACCTTTTCTTTTAACAACACTCCATAAACGATTGGGAACTGAGGAAACTAATTGTTGAAACTTTGAAAGTGGAATTATTTCCCATTCTTGTTTTATGTAGAGCTTCAGTCGTTCAACAGTCCGGGGTCTCCGCTGTTGTATTTTACGCTTCATAATGCGCCACACATTTTCGATGGGAGACAGGTCTGGACTGCAGGCGTGCCAGGAAAGTACCCGCACTCTTTTTTTACGAAGCCACGCTGTTGTAACACGTGCTGAATGTGGCTTGGCATTGTCTTGCTGAAATAAGCAGGGGCGTCCATGAAAAAGACGGCGCTTAGATGGCAGCATATGTTGTTCCAAAACCTGTATGTACCTTTCAGCATTAATGGTGCCTTCACAGATGTGTAAGTTACCCATGCCTTGGGCACTAATGCACCCCCATACCATCACAAATGCTGGCTTTTGAACTTTGCGTCTAACAGTCTGAATAGTTCGCTGAATAGTTCGCTTCCCCTTTGGTCCGGATGGCTGGTTGTCGAATATTTGCAAAAACAATTTGAAATGTGGACTCGTCAGACCACATAACACTTTTACACTTTGCATGAGTCCATCTTAGATGATCTCGGGCCCAGAGAAGCCGGCGGCGTTTCTGGATGTTGTTGATAAATGGCTTTCGCTTTGCATAGTAGAGCTTTAACTTGCACTTACAGATGTAGCGACGAACTGTATTTAGTGACAGTGGTTTTCTGAAGTGTTCCTGAGCCCATGTGGGGATATCCTTTAGAGATTGATGTCGGTTTTTGATACAGTGCCGTCTGAGGGATCGAAGGTCACGGTCATTCAATGTTGGTTTCCGGCCATGCCGCTTACGTGGATTGATTTCTCCAGATTCTCTGAACCCTTTGATGATAATATGGACCGTAGATGTTGAAATCCCTAAATTTCTTGCAATTGCACTTTGAGAAACGCTGTTCTTAAACTGTTTGACTATTTGCTCACGCAGTTGTGGACAAAGGGGTGTACCTCGCCCCATCCTTTCTTGTGAAAGACTGAGCATTTTTTGGGAAGCTGTTTTTATACCCAATCATGGCACCTGTTCCCAATTAGTCTGCACACCTGTGGGATGTTCCAAATAAGTGTTTGATGAGCATTCCTCAACTATATCAGCATTTATTGCTACCTTTCCCAACTTCTTTGTCACGTGTTGCTGGCATCCAATTCTAAAGTTAATGATTATTTGCACACAAAAAAATGTTTATCAGTTTGAACATCAAATATGTTGTCTTTGTAGCATATTCAACTGAATATGGGTTGAAAATGATTTGCAAATCATTGTATTCCGTTTATATTTACATGTTACACAATCTCCCAACTCATATGGAAACGGGGTTTGCACATAAACTACTAAGATACAGTATTCTCATTGAACATAAACTACTAAGATACAGTATTCTCATTGAACATAAACTACTAAGATACAGTATTCTCATTTAACATAAACTACTAAGATACAGTATTCACATTGAACATAAACTACTAAGATACAGTATTCACATTGAACACAAACTACTAAGATACAGTATTCACATTGAACATAAACTACTAAGATACAGTATTCACATTGAACATAATCTACCAAGATACAGTACTCACATTGTACATAAACTACTAAGATACTGGTATATCCATCCATTCAATTTGTCACTTAAATTTATTTTCATGTTAATAATTGTTTCATGTAAAAAGAAAAAAAAAACTTATTTGGAAAGTGTGGCGGCAATAATCTTGTTGTGGTTTTTTCCATGTTGGGAATGTGTAATTTGTAGCTTAATCTCCAGCAAGTAACTTGTAACTTAATCTCCAGAAAGTAACTTGTAACTTCATCTCCAGAAAGTAACTTGAAACTTTATCTCCAGAGAGTAACTTGTAACGTCCTCTCCATAAAGTAACTTGTAACGTCCTCTCCATAAAGTAACTTGTAACTTCATCTCCAGAAAGTAACTTGTAACTTCATCTCCAGAAAGTAACTTGTATCTTCATCTCCAGAAAGTAACTTGTAACTTAATCTTCAGAAAGTAACTTGTAACTTCATCTCCAGAAAGTAACTTGTAACTTCATCTTCAGAAAGTAACTTGTAACTTCATCTCCAGAAAGTAACTTGAAACTTCATCTCCAGAGAGTAACTTGTAACGTCCTCTTCATAAAGTAACTTGTAACGTCCTCTTCATAAAGTAACTTGTAACGTCCTCTCCAAAAAGTAACTTGTAACTTCCTCTCCAGAAAGTAACTTGTAACTTAATCTCCAGAAAGTAACTTGTAACTTAATCTCCATAAAGTAACTTGTAACGTCCTCTCCATAAAGTAACTTGTAACGTCCTCTCCATAAAGTAACTTGTAACGTCTTCTCCATAAAGTAACTTGTAACTTCCTCTCCATAAAGTAACTTGTAACTTCACCTCCAGAAGTAACTTGTAACTTCACCTGCAGAAGTAACTTGTAACTTGCTCTCCAGGCGCACTACTCCACAGGCAGGGTGGCCGCCTCCTTCACGTCCACGGCCATGACACCTGCCACCACAAACTCAGCAGGCAAGTGCACACTCACATCAAGTTAACAACAATAACAATTGATATCATGGACTTAGTTCCAGCTGACTCCTGATTGGATAAGGACACATACTTAAAGGGGAACTGCACTTTTTTGAATGGTTGACAATCATGAAGACAGATGTATTTTGTCATGCTAAATAAACATCTAAGTCTGCTTACAATGCAGCTAAAGGGAGGACACTATCGTACTTCTAAAACATATAAAACACAAACAATACTCCATTTACATGTGGTGAGCTGAATATTAACAAGTATTAGTGATATTGTTATTATAAGTACTAACACAGAGGAACTACTTTTAGACAGCTAACTAGCTTATGCTGCTATATGGAGCTGCTGCATGGCCTCTGAGTTGGTGAAAGTGAATTCTAGATGATAAATCATGTCTCTCACCTGGATAGTACAAGGTAGGTGAGCATAATCTGACAAGTTGGTCAACTTTGACATCCAACTTAGACCCAGAGATGGCGAGAAAGACACAAAAATATGCTGTTTTTTATGATGAATAGTTGTTGTAAAATGGGAAGATCTAAACATACCATCAGTCTTTATCCCACCCCCACCTTGTCCTAACCAAAGGTTTGTGGTGGCAAAGAAGACACTGGAGCTATGGCACACATGAATTGTGACGCAAACATGTCAACAACATACAAACCCCAAAAGCATGCAATAAGTTTAATGATGATGAAACATTTGTTACTGAACACTTTCTGATCCACTTCCGTCTAAGATACTTTGTATCTATAAGTAATATACATTTTTTACATATTTGATACTTTTTCCTATTGAAAAATGCTAGGGACACTTATTACGTACATCTGGCTTTTTGTGTGCTTAGCTGTTGTGTAGCTGTTAACTCCTAGTAGCCTTAAGTCTACCATATTTACAAAACCCAAAAGCAGTGAAGTTGTCACATTGTGTAAATGGTAAATAAAAAAAGAATACAATGATTTGCAAATCATTTTCAACTTATATTCAGTTGAATAGACTGCAAAGACAAGATATTTCATGTTCACACTGAGAAACTTTATTTTTTGCAAATATTAGCTCATTTGAAATTTGATGCCTGCAACATGTTTCAAAAAAGCTGGCACAAGTGGCAAAAAAGACTGAGAAAGTTGAGGAATGCTCATCA
The DNA here is from genome assembly GCF_033978685.3 of Nerophis lumbriciformis. Taxonomy (NCBI): domain Eukaryota; kingdom Metazoa; phylum Chordata; class Actinopteri; order Syngnathiformes; family Syngnathidae; genus Nerophis; species Nerophis lumbriciformis. Next base: position 17,836,314 of record NC_084571.2, on the reverse strand, counting down.
AAGACTTATTTGAAACATCCTACAGGTGAACAGGCTAATTGGGAACAGGCGGGTGCCATGATTGGGTATAAAAGCAGCTTCCATGAAATTCTCAGTCATTCACAAACAAAGATGGGGTCAGGGTCACCACTTTGTCAACAAATGCCTGAGCAAATGGTTTAAGAACAACATTTCTCAACCAGCTATTGCAAGGAATTTAGGGATTTCACCATCTACGCTCTGTAATATCATCATAAGGTTCAGAGAATCTGGAGAAATCACGGAAAGGTCGAAAACCAACATTGAATGCCCGTGACCTTGGATCCCTCAGGCGGTACTGCATCAAAAAGTGACATCAGTCTGTAAAGGATATCACCACATGGGCTCAGGAACACTTCAGAAAACCACTGTCAGTAACTGCAGTTGGTTTCTACATCTGTAAGTGCAAGTTAAAACTCTACTATGCAAAGCAAAGCCATTTATCAACAACACCCAGAAACGCTTCGCTGGGCCCGAGCTCATCTGAGATGGACTGATGCAAAGTATAAAAAATGTTCTGTGGTCTGACGAGTCCACATTTCAAATTGTTTTTGGAAACTGTGGATGTCGTGTCTTCCGGAAAAAAGAGGAAAAGAACCATCCGGACTGTTCTAGGTGCAAAGTGTAAAAGGCAGCATCTGTGATGGTATGGGGGTGTATTAGTGCCCAAGGCATAGGTAACTTACACATCTGTGAAGGCACCATTAATGCTGAAAGGTACATACAGGTTTTGGAGCAACATATGTTGCCATCCAAGCAACGTTATCATGCTTATTTCAGCAAGACAATGCCAAGCCACGTGTTACAACAGCGTGGCTTCATAGTAAAAGAGTGCGGGTACTAGCCTGGCCTGCCTGTAGTCTAGACCTGTATCCCATTGAAAATGTGTGGTGCAATATGAAGGCTAAAATATCAGAAGGGAGACTGTTGAACAACTTAAGCTGTACATCAAGCAAGAATGGGAAATAATTCCACTTCAAAAATGTGTCTCCTCAGTTCCCAAACCTTTACTGAGTGTTGTTAAAAGGAAAGGCCATGTAACACAGTGGTAAAAATTTATTTTTTGCAATGTGTTGCTGTCATTCAATTCTAAGTTCATGATTATTTGCAAAAAATAAAGTTTTCTCAGTGTGAACATGAAATATGTTGTCTATTCAATTGAATATAAGTTGAAAAGGATTTACAAATCATTGTATTCTCTTTATTTACCATTTACTGGGGGTGTAACGGTACACAAAAATTTTAGGTCAGTACGTACCTCGGTTTAGAGGTCACGGTTCGGTTCATTTTCGGTACAGTAAGAAAACAACAAAATATAATTTTTTTGGTTATTTACAGGTATTTACCAAATTTGTAAACAATGGCTTTATTCTTTTAACATTGGGAACACTATAATAATTCTGCCCACGTTAATCAACATTAAATTGCCTCAAGTTGTTGCTCAGATTAAATAAAATGAAAAAACTTTTCTTCTACATATAAAAAGTGCAACATTAAACAGTTTCAAGTCAACTCATCATGCTTAATTTATTACAGCATTTGGGAAGCCTGTAGTTGATTTTTATTATGTAAATGTTATATTTTTATCAACATGTGATAGCAGGGACCCTGCAATTCAAAACTAAGCTGCTACATTACTAATGGTTAATGTAATTATTGCTGAAAAAATAGTGCAATAGCAATAGGAGAAACTATTCATCCCTGAACACCATGGAGTTCATGTAGGCTTAATGATGCAGTTACATTATTATGTCAACTATCAGAGACAGAAACTCTTCATTTAACATAATGTCCTTTTTTGCTGCTTCAACGCAGCTCAATCAACACAGAAAAAGGTAAAGTGAAATAACAGACAGACAGAGCTTTGCTGTCCGTAACACACACGCACACCGCAAAATGAGCTAACGTTACACTAAAAGCGAATTAGCCTTCACCTCAAGCCAGGACTGCGAGCGAGCTGAGCTGCAGTTTATATTTCTAGAAGGTCAACGGGCTCATAGTGATGTTACTAGTAGTTGACTGGGAGGTGTTTATTATCATTTGGGGAGAGTCCGCTGCCTGATGCTTACCTGCTAAACGCTAAGCCGTGACTACATGCGCTCTGAATACGCACTGCTGATTGGTTACAAACAGAGCGGTAACAGCCAATCAGATGGTTGTGTGGGTGGAACAATGCTGGGTGCTGCGGAGTACTGACAGAGACAAGCAGAAGGAAGCGGAGCAGCTTGTTAAGACTTAGCTTAGGCGGCTACTTTATATGTTCGTGTGGAAACTCGTTCGGTACACCTCCAAACCGAACCGAATCCCCCGTACCGAAACGGTTCAATACAAATACACATACCGTTACACCCCTACCTTTTACACAACGTGACAACTTCACTAGTTTTATATTAGCACTAATGTTTTTGGTAACACCAAGGTTGGGGTGAAGTTTGGACATAGAAGGTAGGTGTCATCACAATATATTTGGAATTACTTCAACAGAATGTTTACATGGTGTGTCATGAAAGGGGAACAGCTTCATGCTTGTGACCTTTGAAGCAACACAAGTTGATTTATTCTTCAACATTTGGCTTGTGGTGTTTTCTGCACACATGCGTCATGGCCAACCTTGCATGTTTGAAAGGCAGACGCCATCGCAGACGACACGGTGCGTTACAGCTACGTGAAGAAAAAAGGCTACGTCCGCCTCCACACCAACAAAGGCGACCTGAACCTGGAACTACACTGTGACAAGGTACTGTCATCAAACACTTAGCTCTCTTTTAGCCATCTTTATTTCATCCATCTTTAGAGTTAGTGTGACATGTTTAATAGTAATATTCATTTTAATAGTAATATTCATCTTTAATAATAATATTCAATCAATCAAAGTGTATTTATGTAGCCCTAAATCACAAGTGTCTCAAAGGGCTGCACGAGGTTCATGTTTAATATTATTATATTATATTATTCATGGTTAATAAAAATATTAATGTTTAATGAAAAATATTCATGTTTTATAATTTTCTTCATGTTTAATAATAATATTCATGTTCAATAAAATTCATGCTTAATAATAATAATATTCATGTTTAATAATACAGATGATTGACAACACTAAATGGTCCCTAGTGTGTGAATGTTGTACATCTGTGTTTGCCCTGTGATGAGGTAGCGACTTGTCCAGGGGGTACCCCGCCTTCCACCCGTGTGCAGCTGAGATAGGCTCCAGCACCCCGTAAGGGACAAGCGTTTGAAAATGGATGGATGGATGTTTTATAATATTCTTCATGTTTAATAAAAGAATATTCATGTTTTATAAAATTCATGTTTTATAATAATATTCATGTTTAATAATAATATTCATTTTTGATAATAATCATGTTTTATAATCTCCTTTCTGAGCTGCCACATTATGGTGGTAGAGGAGTTTGTATGTCCCAATGATCCTAGGGGCTATGTTTCTATGCCCCCTGGTAGGGTCTTCCAAGACAAACAGGTCCTAGGTGAGGGATCAGACAAAGAGCAGCTCGAAGACCTTTTATGAAGAATAAAGATCAAATACTTGGATTTACCTCGCCCGGACGTGGGTCACCGGGGCTCCCCTCTGGAGCCAGGCCCGGAGGAAGGGCACGATGGCGAGCGCCTGGTGGCACAGCCCGAAGAGGCAACGTGGGTTCTCCCTCCAATGGGCTCACCACTCATAGGAGGGGCCATAGAGGTCGGGTGCAATGAGAGCTGGGCGGCAGCCGAAGGCAGGGCACTTGGCGGTCCGATCCTCGGCTACACAAGCTAGCGCTTGGGGACGTGGAACGTCACCTCGCTGGGGGGGAAGGAGCCAGAGCTAGTGCGCGAGGTGGAGAAGTTCCGGCTAGATATAGTCGGACTCACTTAGACACACAGCAAGGGCTCAGGAACCAGTTCTCTCGAGAGGGGCTGGACTCTCTTCCACTTTGGCGTTGCAAGCAATGAGAGGCAACGGGCTGGGGCGGCAATTCTTGTTGGCCCCCCGGCTCAAAGCCTGCACGTTGGACTTAAACCCAGTAGACATATGGTAGCTTCCCGCCGCCTTAGGGTGGGGGCACAGGTCCTGACTGTTGTTTGTGCTTACGCACCAAACAGCAACTCAGAGTACCCACTCTTTTTGGATACCCTTGAGGGAGTACTGGAGAGTGCTCTCTCGGGTAATTCCCTTGTTCTGCTGGGTGACTTCATCGCTCATGTTGGCAACGACCGTGAAACCTGGAGAGGCATGATTGGGAAGAATGGCCGCCCGGATCTTTATGGACTAGTGATCTGTTTTGTTATTGGACTTTTGTGCTCATCAAGAATTGTCCATAACAAACACCATGTTCAAACATAAGGGTGTCCATATGTGCACTTGGCACCAGGACACCCTTGGCTGCAGTTCCATAATCGACTTTGTAGTTGTGTCATCGGATTTGCGGTCTTATGTTTTGGACACTTGGGTGAAGAGAGGGGCGGAGCTTTCTACCGATCACCACCTGGTGGTGAGTTGGCTCCGATGGTGGGGGAGGATGCCGGGCAGACCTGGCAGGCCATAACGCATTGTGAGGGTCTGCTGGCAACGTCTAGCAGAGTCTACTGTCAGAGAGAGTTTCAATTCCCACCTCCAGAAGAACTCTGAACATGTCATAAGGGAGGCACTGGATATTGAGTCCGAGTGGACCATGTTCCGTGTCGAGGTGGCCGATTGGAGCTGTGGCCGCAAGGTGGTTGGTGCCTGTCGTGGCGATAATCCTAGAACCCCAGCGGTGAGGGATGCCGTCAAGCTGAAGAGAGAGTCCTATTGGGTCTTTTTGGCTCATGGGACTCCAGAGGCAGCTGACAGGTACCGACAGGCCAAGCGGTGTGCGGCTTCGGCGGTCGCCATGGAAAACGACTTCCGGACTGCTTCGAAGGGATTCTGGACCACCATCCGCCACCTCAGGAAGGGGAAGCAGTGCACTGTCAACACAGTGTATGGTAGGGATGGTGTTCTGCTGACCTCGACTGCGGATGTAGTGGATCGGAGGAGAGAATACTTTGAAGACCTCAATCCCCCCAACACGTCTTCCACTGAGGAAGCAGTGCCTTGGGAATATGTGGTGGGCTCTCCTATTTCTGGGGCTGAGGTAGTTTAATGTTGGGGTGAGTTTTTCCTTGCCCTTATGTGGGCTTTGTACCGAGGATGTCGTTGTGGCTTGTGCAGCCCTTTGAGACACTTGTGATTTAGGGCTGTATAAATAAACATTGATTGATTGATTGATTGATTGATGAAAAAGCTCCTCGGTGGCAAGGCCCCGGGGGTGAATGAGATTCGCCCAGAGTTCCTTAAGGCTCTGGATGCTGTGGGTTTGTCTTGGTTGACAAGACTCTGCAATATTGCATGGACATCGAGGGCGGTACTTCTGGAATGGCAGACTGGGGTGGTGGTTCCTCTCTTTAAGAAGGGGAACCGGAGGGTGTGTTCCAACTATCGTGGGATCACAGTCCCCAGCCTTCTCGGTAAGGTCTATTCAGGTGTACTGGAGAGGAGGCTACGCCGAATAGTTGAACCTCGGATTCAGGAAGGACAGTGTGGTTTTCGTCCTGGTCGTGGAACGGTGGACCAGCTCTATACTCTCGGCAGGGTGCATGGGAGTTTGCCCAAACAGTTAACATGTGCTTTGTGGACTTGGAGAAGGCATTTGACCGTGTACCCCGGGAAGTCATGTGGGGAGTGATCAGAAAGTATGGGGTATCGGACTGTCTGATTGTGGCGGTCCACTCCTTGTATGATCAGTGTCAGAGCTTGGTCCGCATTGCCGGCAATAAGTCGGAGCCGTTTTCAGTGAGGGTTGGACTTCGCCAAGGCTGCCCTTTGTCACCGATTCTGTTCATAACTTTTATGGACAGAATTTCTAGGCGCACTCAGGGCATTGAGGGGATCCAGTTTGGTGGCTGCAGGATTAGGTCTCTGCTTTTTGCAGATGATGTGGTCCTGATGGCCTCATCTGGTCAGGATCTTCAGCTCTCACTAGATCGGTTCGCAGCCGAGTGTGAAGCGACTGGGAGGAGAATCAGCACCTCCAAGTCAGAGTCTGTGGTTCTCGCCCGGAAAAGGGTGGAGTGCCATCTCTGGGTAGGGGAAGAAATCTTGCCCCATGTGGAAGAGTTCAAGTACCTCGGAGTCTTGTTCACAAGTGAGAGAAGAGTGGATCGTGAGATCAACAGGCGGATCGGTGCGGCGTCTTCAGTAATGCAGACGCTGTATCGATCTGTTGTGGTGAAGAAGGAGCTGAACCAGAAGGCAAAGCTTTCAATTTACCAGTCGATCTACGTTCCCATCCTCACCTATGGTCATGAGCTTTGGGTTATGACCGAAAGGACAAAATCACGGGTACAAGCGGCCCAAATGAGTTTCCTCCGCCGGGTGGCGGGGCTCTCCCTTAGGGTGAGAAGCTCTGACATCTGGGTCCTCCACATGGAGAGGACCCAGATGAGGTGGTTCGGGCATCTGCTCAGGATGCCACCCGAACGCCTCCCTAGGGAGGTGTTTAGGGCACGTCCAACCCGTAGAGGACCACGGGAAAGACCCAGGACATGTTGGGAAGACTATGTCTCCCGGCTGGCCTGGGAACGCCTCGGGATCCCCCGGAAGAAGCTGGGCCAAGTGGCTGGGGAGAGGGAAGTCTGGGCTTCTCTGCTTAGGCTGCTGCCTCCGCGACCCGACCTCGGATAAGCGAAGGAAAATGGATGGATGGATGTTTTATAATAATATTAATGTTTTATAATATTAATGTTTAATACTAATATCCATGTTTGATCATAATATTCATTTTTAATATTCATGTTTTATAATAATAATAATGTTTAATAATAATATTTGTCCATCCATCCATCCATCTTCTTCCACTTATCCGAGGTCGGGTCGCGGGGGCAGCAGCTTAAGCAGGGAAGCCCAGACTTTCCTCTCCCCAGCCACTTCGTCCAGCTCCTCCCGGGGGATCCCGAGGCGTTCCCAGGCCAGCCGGGAGACATAGTCTTCCCAACGTGTCCTGGGTCTTCCCCGTGGCCTCCTACCGGTTGGACGTGCCCTAAACACCTCCCGAGGGAGGCGTTCGGGTGGCATCCTGACCAGATGCCCGAACCACCTCATCTGGCTCCTCTCGATGTGGAGGAGCAGTGGCTTTACTTTGAGCTCCCCCCGGATGGCAGAGCTTCTCACCCTATCTCTAAGGGAGAGCCCCGCCACCCGGCGGAGGAAACTCATTTCGGCCGCCTGTACCCGTGATCTTGTCCTTTCGGTCATTAAACACAAAATAATATTTGTGTTTAATAATAATATTTGTGTTTAATAATATTAATGTTTAATAATAATATTCATATATGATAATATTCATGTTTAATATTTGTTTGATAATAATATTCATATTTGATAATATTCATGTTTAATAATATTTGTGTTTGATAATAATGTTCATGTCTAATAATAATCATATTTGATAATATTCATGTTTGATAATATTATTCATGTTTGATAATATACATGTTTAATGATAATATTCATGTTTGATAATAATATTCATGTTTAGTAATAATATTCATGTTTGATAATAATCATGTTTGATAATAATATTCATGTTTAATAATCATGTTTAATAATAATAATAATAATGTTTAATAATAATAATAATGTTTAATAATATTCAAGTTTAATAATAATACTAATGTTTAATAATATTCATGTTTAATAATAATATTCGTCTGCGTCCCTGACTACATCAATGTCTCTGAAAAAACTGTGTCCTGTGCCGCGTTGTTTTAATTGTGTGTTGTAGTAGTGTTTTAATTGTCTGTTGTAGTTGTCTGTTGTAATTTGTTGTGTGTTGTCGTTGTGTATAGTAATTGTCTGTTGTAGTTGTATGTTGTAATTGTGTGTTGCAATTGTGTGTGGTAATTGCGTGTTGTAGTAGTGAAGTAATTGTGTGTTGTAGTTGTGTGTAGTAGTCTGTTGTAATTTTGTGTAGTAGTTGTGTGTTGTAGTTGTGTGTTGTCGTTGTAGTTGTGTGTTGCAGTTGTGTTGTCATTGTGTGTTGTAGTTGTGTTGAAATTGTTTGTTGTAATTCTCTGTTGTAGTTGTGTGTAGTAACTGTGTATTGTAATTGTGTGTACTAATTGCGTGTTGTAGTAGTGAAGTAATTGTGTGTTGTAGTTGTGTAGAGTTGTTGTGTGTAGTAGTTGTCTGTTGTAATTTTGTGTAGTAGTTGTGTGTTGCAGTTGTGTTGTCATTGTGTGTTGTAGTTGTGTGTAGTAATGTTTTAATTGTCTGTTGTAGTTATGTGTTGTAATTTTGTGAAGTAGTTGTGTGTTGTAATTGTCTGTTGTAGTTGTATGTTGTAATTGTGTGTAGTCACTGTGTATTGTAATTGTGTGTTGTAGTTGTGAAGTAATTGTGTGTTGTAGTTGTGTAGAGTAGTTGTGTGTAGTAGTTGTCTGTTGTAATTTTGTATAGTAGTTGTGTGTTGTCATTGTGTGTTGTGTGTTGCAGTTGTGTTATCATTGTGTGTTGTAGTTGTGTTGTCATTGTGTGTTGTAGTTGTGTTGAAATTGTGTGTTGTAGTTGTGTGTAGTACTTGTGTTGTAGTTGTGTGTTGTCATAATGTGTTGTTGTAGTTGTTTGTTGTCATTGTGTGTTGTAGATAGATAGTACTTTATTGATTCCTTCAGGAGAGTTCCCTAAGGAAAATTAAAATTCCAGCAGCAGTGTACAGAGTTGAGATCTCATTTAAAAAGTAAAAAGTAAATAATGGGGGTTTGTAGTTGTGTGTAATAATTGTGTGGGACTGTGCTCCTCAGGTTCCCAAGGCGGGGGAGAACTTCCTGGGTCTGTGTAAGAGGGGCTACTACGATGGCACACTCTTCCACAGATCCATCCGCAACTTCATGGTGAGAACACCTGTGATGGTGGTGGTGCTTCTAGAAGAACACCTGTGATGGTGATGGTGCTTCTAAAAGAACACCTGTGGTGGTGCTTCTAGAGGGAATGGTTCTTCACAGCATCCACACCTCTAACATCTGCTTTTGGCCCCTGCAGATACAAGGAGGGGACCCCACAGGCACCGGCACAGGTAATAGCAGAACCTCACCTGGTGGGCGGGGCTTCTTCAAAGGCAGTTAGCAGGAGGGGCATCACAAGTCATGTCTAACAGCTGGATGGAGGCGGGACTTCCACCCTCATTGCATTGTACTGAGCAGCCAGGACACAGGAGCTGCTCTAGGGTTACTGTCACACTTCTGCCAAAGAAGAGTCTCTTCCATATTTATTTGTCAACACATTATAATGGGACTGTAGATGTAACTCTGCTTCCTGGTCTGCCAGAGCATAAGAAGACATTGCAAGTGTTGACTTTGTGCTTATATTCACACCCCCATGTATTGATCGTCTGCTCTTCATTTGGTTTTTCATCAGACCTTTTTGGAACAGATAACAAACCAAAACCATGCGTCCATGAAAATGATTGCACACGCGTCATGGCCAATTATGCAAACTTCTTTGATCCTACAGAGTGCTGATGAACATCTGCTGCACTCTTTAGTTGAGACAGAAGATATCAGTCTGGTGACGTGTCTTGCTCAAAGGCAGCGACTAGGAAGGCAAAGGCTGGAGTCAGACCTGGAACCCTCTCTCCTCTCTCTCTCCCATATGTCAGGAACATTCTAGGTGGACATCTAGCAGGTCTTTAAGACTAGTGAGGACCATCTGAGGTCCGGGACACACTTAGTGAGTTAGCCTCCCACGTGCAGGACATGTTGTCTCCTCACATTGATCAGGAACATTCTAGGTGGACATCTAGCAGGTCTTTATGGACTAGTGAGGACCATCTGAGGTCTGGGACACACTTAGTCTCCCACATGCAGGACATGTTGTCTCTTCACATTGATCAAAAACATTTGAGGTGGACATCTAGCAGGTCTTTATGGACTAGTGAGGACCATCTGAGGTCTGTGACATGAAGGAGAAATTTCAGTGCTCTTGAAGTACGCAGGAAGGAGTGCACACTGGAATCTAATGATTGAGTGTGTGTGTGTGTGTGTGTGTGTGTGTGTGTGTGTGTGTGTGTGTGTGTGTGTGTGTGTGTGTGTGTGTGTGTGTGTGTGTGTCCTGTTCCAGGGGGAGAATCTTTCTGGGGAAAACCTTTCCAGGACGAGTTTCGACCCAACCTGTCCCACACGGGTCGAGGGGTTCTCAGCATGGCCAACTCTGGTCCCAACACCAACAAGTCTCAGTTGTAAGAAAGAACTGCAGATTTATACTAAACTATTTGAAAATGTGTATCTTAATCTGTCTGTAATCACATTTGTGTTTGTGTACTAATATGTTTGTGTGTGTCTGTATCTCAATCTGTGTGTGTCTGTAATCAGATTTGTGTTTGTGTACTAATGTGTGTGTGTGTGTGTATCTCAATCTGTGTGTCTGTAATCAGATGTTTGTGTACCAATGTGTGTGTCTGTATCTCAACCTGTGTGTGTCTGTAATCTGATTTGTGTTTTTGTACTTATACGTGTGTATCTCAATCTGTGTGTCTGTAATCAGATTTATGTGTTTGTGTACTAATGTGTGTGTCTGTATCTCAATCTGTGTCTGTAATCAGATGTGTGTGTTTGTGTACTAATGTGTGTGTCTGTATCTCAATCTGTGTCTGTAATCAGATGTGTGTGTTTGTTTACTAATGTGTGTGTCTGTCTCAATCTGTGTCTGTCTGTGATCAGATGTGTGTGTTTGTGTACTAATGTGTGTGTCTGTATCTCAATATATGTGCGTCTGTAATCAAATTCTAGTGTTTGTGTACTAATGTGTATGTCTGTATCTCAATCTGTGTGTCTGTAATCAGATGTATGTGTTTGTGTACTAATGTGTGTGTGTCTGCATCTCAGTCTGTGTGTCTGTAATCAGAATTATGTGTTAGTGTACTAATATGTGTGTGTCTGTAATCAGATGTATGTTTGTCTATAAATGTGTGTGTCTGTATCTCAATCTGTTTGTCTGTACTCTGATATATGTGTTTGTGTACTAATATGTGTGTGTCTGTATCTCAATCTGTGTGTCTGTAATCAGATGTATGTGTTTGTGTACTTTGTGTGTGTCTGTATCTCAATATGTGTGTCTGTAATCAGATGAATGTGTTTGTGTACTAATGTGTGTGTCTGTATCTCAATCTGTGTGTTTGTAATTCGATTCTAGTGTTTGTGTACTAATGTGTGTGTCTGTATCTCAATCTGTGTCTGTAATCAATTTGTAGTGTTTGTGTACTAATGTATGTGTGTCTATAATCCAATTCTAGTGTTTGTGTACTAATGTGTGTGTGTCTATCTCAATATGTGTGTGTCTGTAATCCAATTTCAGTGTTTGTGTACTAATGTGTGTGCCTGTATCTCAATCTGTGTTTTTGTAACCCAATTGTAGTGTTTTTGTACTAATGTGTGTGTCTGTATCTCAATCTGTGTGTGTCTGTAATCCTGTATACAATCCAGTATACTAATGTGGGTCTGTACCTAAAACTGTGTGTAATCAGATTTGTGTGTGTAATCAGATTTGTGTGTGTGTGTATCTTAATCTGTGTGTGTGTGTAATAATTGTGTGTTTTATTTAGTGTGTCTGTATTTTGATGTGTGTGTGTGTGTGTGTGTGTGTGTGTGTGTGTGTGTGTGTGTGTGTGTGTGTGTGTGTGTGTGTGTGTGTGTGTGTGTGTGTGGGAAAAAGTAATGTGTTGTAGTCACCAGTCATGTATTGTAGTCACCACATCAGACTGTCATCAACACACACTTTAAAAAAACTAACTTGTTGACAGATAACTTCTTAGAAAAAGACCAAAGTACTTCAATAAATGACTTGTACTTGCAGCAAGTCATTGTTGTTGTTTCAACAGAATAACACGAGTAGTGCTGAGTAGAGGGATAGGAAAGTTGCAGACACACAAGTCTTTTTACACGTTCAAGACACACAAATCTTACACTGCAGAAACCTCGCAAAACGACATAATACACACTCACACATTTTTTTACACACACACACAGGTGGAAATATTAGCACATTTATTTTCACACACACACAAATTGTAATACGGACACACAAATCTGATTACACACACACAGTTTGAGATACAGACACAGATTAGTACACAAACACATGAATTGGAGTACACACACAAATTAGTACACAGACATGTTAAATTCAAATTTTACACACAATTTGAGATACAGGCACACAAATTAGTACACAAACACTTATATCAGATTACACAAACACAGATTGAGATACAGACACATACATTAGTACACAAACACAGATATCAGATTACACACACAAAAATTGAGATACATACACACTAATTAGTACACTAACACATTTTTAGACTACACAAACACAGATTGAGATACAGACACACGCATTAGTACACAAACACGTAAATCAGATTGAGATACGGACACACGCATTAGTACACAAACACGTAAATCAGAGTACAGACACACAGATTGAGATACAGACACAAACATTAGTACACAAACACTACAATTGGATTACAGACACATAGATTGAGATACAGAAACACACATTAGTATACAAACACATAAATCAGAGTACAGACACACTGATTGAGATACAGAAACACACTTTAGTACACAAACACATACATCAGAGTACAGATACACAGATTGAGATACAGACACACATATTAGTACACAAACACATTATTCAGAGTACAGATTTACAGATTGAGAAACAGACACACACATTAGTACACAAACACATTAATCAGAGTACAGATACACAGATTAAGATAGTTTGCTCCAATAATACTTACATAAATGTACTTGTTTGTATTTGCATTGACTTGTAGAACAACATGACAACTGACAGATAATCTTGTGTTTCTGCCAGCTTCATCACATTCCGCTCATGCGCCTACCTGGACAGGAAGCACACCGTGTTTGGAAGGTGAGTCAAGTGGCGTGCTAGCTAGCTAGCGACCAAATCTTTTCCGAGTGGCAGGCCCCAAAGGAGCAGCTGGTGAAAGGGTTAGCAGGTTTCAGCTCCAACTGAGCGTAACGTCTTCAAACGCTCTGCACCTGGGGAGCCTTGAATAAATAATTAGATATGTGTAAGTGTGTTTTAAATATGGTGTAAATACGGTGTTGATATGTGTAAATATGTTGTAAATAAGGTGTAGATATGTGTAAATATGTTGTAAATACGGTGTAGATATGTGTAAATATGTTGTAAATACGGTGTAGATATGTGTAAATATGTTGTAAACACGGTGTAGATGTGTGTAAATTTGTTGTAAATACGGTGTAGGTGTGTGTAAATATGGTGTAGGTATGTGTAAATATGTTGTAAATACGGTGTAGATATGTTTAAATACGGTGTAAATATGTTGTAAATACGGAGTAGATATGTGTAAATACGGTGTAGATATGTGTAAATACGGTGTAGATATATGTAAATATGGTGTAGATATGTGTAAATACGGTGTTGATATGTGTAAATATGTTGTAAATAAGGTGTAGATATGTGTAAATATGTTGTAAATACGGTGTAGATATGTGTAAATATGTTGTAAATACAGTGTAGATATGTGTAAATATGTTGTAAATACAATGTAGATATGTGTAAATATGTTGTAAATACGGTGTAAATATGTTGTAAATACGGTGTAGATATGTGTAAATACGGTGTAAATATGTTGTAAATACGGAGTAGATATGTGTAAATATGTTGTAAATACGGTGTAGATATGTGTAAATATGTTGTAAATACGGTGTAGATATCTGTAAATATGGTGTAGATATGTGTAAATACGGTGTAAATATGTTGTAAATACACTATATTGCCAAAAGTATGGTGTCCAGCCAACCAAATGATGAGAATCACTAATCACTGGTGTGTTAAATCAAGCACTTAGGCATGGAGACTGTTTCTACAAACATTTGTGAAAGAATGGGCCGCTCTCCGTGATTTCCAGCGTGGAACTGTGATAGGCTGAAACGACGCGTCGACGTAGTCGACGTCATCGGTTACGTAAATACGTCGACGCCATTTTTATGCTTCGACGCGTCGCATATTTACGTCACACTGCCGTCATGGTGGAGCGCAAAGCAGATGTTGCGAGCGGTGCGAGCGAGGGAAAAAAAGCACGCCAAAAGTCGTCAAAAGTGTGGGAGTATTTCAATAAACGGCCTAATAATGTTGTAGCGGTGAACAGCTGTCTCGTCAGCTGACGCGCGAGCTCGCAACCGTGGCTGTTTAGCAGAGGTGGGACCAAGTCATTTCTTTGCAAGTCACAAGTAAGTCTCAAGTCTTTACCCTCAAGTCTCGAGTCAAGACAGGGCAAGTCCGAGTCAAGTCCAAAGTCAAGACTGGAAAGTCTCAAGTCAAGTCCCAAGTCCTGCACTTTGAGTTTCGAGTCATTTCAAGTCCTTTTACCCACAGACTAATATATTAACACAGATTGTGTATGCTTTTAAAACGCTGTATTTATTTATTAAAACAAGTGCATTTGAAATTGCAGGGAAAAAGATAGTGCTGACATTGCACTTCAAAATAGCACTATTAACCAGTATTAACCATGTAACTCATTCCTTTACAGAATAAACACATTTGAAAAAAACAAGTGCAACTGTACTTATTTGCACAAGTGTTAACATTGTATTTCCATGGCATATTGCATTGTAACTAGTTCCACAGCAGTTTATATCCTGTTCTTACCTTATCTCATTGATCTCATCTCATACTGTATGTGTGTTGATGTGTGCGTACACATGAAAAACATAAATATATGAACATAACAATGAACAGAGTTGTACTTTTTAGATGTCAGGACCCTATGCAATATGTACACATATTCTTAATATAGTATACATTTTAACTGACCTTTATTTGACTATGTTTGTCTTTTTGGAGGTGGCTAAAATACGCTGTGCTGCTGAGCCGGCGAGCAGCCTAAATTGACAGTTGACAGGTAGAAAACAAAGATGGTGTTCAGCGTTTTCCTGCTCAAATGAGCGGACTGTTGAAAATAGGAATCGGGGGATTACTTTTCACAAGTAAGATTTAACATTAACGTACTATTGGTTGTATTTTATGAAAATAATATTACCACAGAGTTGAGAAGGATCAAAGATCTTCAATATTTGTATGTGAAAATCACAAAGAAATCTTCTGGAGGAGGATAACCCCCCTACAGGGGTTTGGTTCACAAACTTTCAGCCCCACCAAGAACAAAATTCACCAGCCGCCACTGATTATGATGCATTCTCATTTTAGGCAAAGTATAAGACAATACTTTCTTAACAGTATAATTGTAACCAGGAATAAGTCTTCAAGTAACAATATTCAAATACTAACATTGTTGGGTTAAACAGAATTTGGTTTTATTCTGAATCCAGTGAAACAGATTGGTGGTTTTAGCTGATATGAAGACTTTCAGGTGTTTAT
The DNA here is from genome assembly GCF_033978685.3 of Nerophis lumbriciformis. Taxonomy (NCBI): domain Eukaryota; kingdom Metazoa; phylum Chordata; class Actinopteri; order Syngnathiformes; family Syngnathidae; genus Nerophis; species Nerophis lumbriciformis. The sequence goes on along the minus strand of NC_084571.2, from coordinate 17,820,833 downwards.
ATATGTTTAAGTATTTGGCAGACGCTTTTATCCAAAGCGACTTACATAAAATAATACATATAAAACAATCACTGCAAACATTATCATTTAAGGGAAGAATGTAATAGAAAATATCAATACAAAGTGTCAAGACAGAATAAACTCTCTGCTGCTGAAGCAACAGAGATACAGTCTATAGGTCCCTAAGATATATAGATATCTAATGTATTCATACATTGTTTATGTAGGATACACGCATGTATATATAACCTAATCATATTGTTTCTTCAACTTAAAAATAGTTTACCGTTTTTTCCCCCTTCTCTGGGATTATATTCCCAGTTTTGATCTCGGACGTCTGGTCACTTATAGCGTATAAGAATATTATATTACTGTTAAGCAAACTATGAATAATAAAACATGTGTCTGTTATCATAGCTACACGTATGACAAAAAGGCGTGTGAAAATCAGTGGTATTCAGTGAGGTAAGATGAATTAAATGCGCTGACAGTTCATCGCTCCTGCCAAATGAGGTGCACTGAGTGGAGCGGATCACCACTCCAAGATGGCGGCCCCGCGCCTCGTCTGCGCCAGTAGGCAGTAGCGCTCTATGCTGCGTCTACTTATAAGATGTCTATGGTTATAACGTTAGCAGTGAGTTTGCAGCCTCACTGATTTAACTACGCAGCAAATAAAAGTCACGTTACTTAGCCAATAAACGTTATCTTACATTCAAAACTTACCCTTCTTTGTGCAACTTCAAATGTCGAACGAAGTTGGAAGTTGTTGCGTCTCCGTCTGTAATATTCGAACTGCGTGATTTGCATACGGCAATTAGTTTTTTGTTGACCAAGTCGTAGTTTTTATACCCGAACGAAACCAACTTTAACATAATTGTTTATCACTGGCACGTTGTTGGACAACTTGTTCATTGGTTGTCCTGCAATTTGATTGGATGAATGCTGCCTGATGAAAACAACGTAGATCTAATTTGATTGGCTGTTGTACTGACAGCACACCAGCTGACAGGAACAACACGCTGATAGACAGACGAAGAAAATGAAAATGAAAATTACGGAGCGCTCCCAAATAACTTTTTAAGCTTTGGATTTTGGGGAAAGTAGCAAGTCATGTCAAGTCATGTCAAGTCAAAAGGCTCAAGTCCAAGTGAAGTCACAAGTCATTGATGTTAAAGTCTAAGTCGAATTGCAAGTCTCTTTACATTTTGTCAAGTCGAGTCTAAAGTCATCAAATTCATGACTCGAGTCTGACTCGAGTCCAAGTCATGTGACTCGAGTCCACACCTCTGCTGTTTAGCAACCAGCCAAACCCCACTTAATAAAATTATATTTTATCTTAGAGCACATCCGCATCCCTATTCACCTAGGCAACCCCAGGAAATGTATATAATTCGGCATTATTTCGGCCAGTCGGCTTATAAAATCAGAGCCGATCAGTTTACGTTCACGCGCAGGTATAACGCGGCGCGCTCCTGTCTCATCTGCTGGTGCGCGAGCCCGGTAATTAGACAGCTTTGTCAAATCAAGGTGTACAAAAGACGCCAGCGCAGAGTGGAAAAAGGTTTAGTTCATTACAGAAAACCCAGAGTTGTGCCAAAAGTATGTAAGATTTAATATTTCTCTTCGTGGGTGTGGCGCACTTGTTGCGCTGGTGAGATTGGGGGGGGGGGTTGTGTGCATGTAGCGTGCTTAGTCTGGAGGCTAAATACACACAGTGTGTTATGTAACTGTTGTTTAGTGTTGATATTCTTTGCTTAGTTTGATAAATGTTGGAGCAGTTTGCTTCATCAGGAGGGTGAAGTCGCTCAATTTAAAGTGTTGGATTTAACTGTGTTGGATCATTGGCTGCTGTTGAGGGCATAGAAAAAGGGGCATTTTTCTACCAGTAGACAGCGTTTAAGATTGAGTGTTTCACTGCTAAATTAATAATATATTTATATTGAATATGGATTTTAAATATGTATCTAAATAGGTGGTTAATTGGTTAGGTATTTATGTATTTGCATATTGGGTTTTCTGTTGCATTTATCTATTGTGTTTCTGGGTTTAAATGTATTTTATATGTATCTTGGTGCATTTATGTTGAGACAATTTATTTAAAATCTGTTTTAACTTAAAGGGAAAAGATGTGTCCATTTTCTTGCACTTGTTTAATGGTTAAGAGTTTGATAGCCTAATTAATAATTGTAAATTATGGGATTGATAATTGATTGATTTTTTACAGCATGTTAATCTTGTGGTGTTTTGTCCTTAAAGGTTTTTCACCTACTAAAGAAGCTAAAGGCTACTAAAGGCTACTAAAGACAGCTAATGACAGCTAAAGAAACTAAAGTCTATTAACACTGCTAAAGACTGCTAAAAAGACTAAAGAAGAAAAAAGAAGCTGTTTCTTCGTTGGAAAAACTGTTACAAACTTAAGGAAAATAAAAGGAAAAAGTAACTACGGTCTGGTCTTTTGAGTGAAATCCAGAAGCCACATTCAGCATTGGTACATCCCTTCAAGTGTGGGATAAGCACAGCGAAAAAAGCAAAACACTTGACAGTTGTTGTATGCACACTGTGTCGAGCGGAAATGGCCTATCATAGCAGCACAACGGCTATGAACGAACATTTGAAAAGAAAACACCCGACAGCGTTCTTGCCATCACCATCAACTAGTCAATCGTCCGCGTGAGTATACGTTGTCATCATTACACAAAATCATGAATGTGTCATTTGTATCTGCGTTGTAAATTCATAGACTAAAACACTGTTTCGCTCTGAGAGGCGCGTTTGGCGTGCCTGTTCAGTGTTTACAAAGACGCGCTCCTCTTTAACGCTAACGTTAATTAGTTGTGCAAATACCTTTTACAACATTAACAGTTACATATACTATGTACAAACGAACAATTAACTTTCACTTTAATCATACTATCATTGTTGTGTTATTAAGCAAAATAAGCAATACTTTTACTTTTGTTGAAATGTTTACACTGTTACAGAATATTTCGTTTTGCACTTTTTTGTATTGGATGTTTATCTTTATTTTTGCACATTTTAAAGCAAAATAAGCAATACTTTTACTTTAGAAATGCTTATACTATTGCAGAATATTAAGATTTGCACTGGATGTTTACTTTTATATTTGCACATTAAAAAGCAAATAAGCTACTTTTAATTTTGTTAAATGTTAAAAGTTTTAAATGTTTACATTGTTACAGAATATTTTGTCATGTTGTTGTCAATGTTGACTGAGTGGCCATACTTTTTGTTTTGTAAATAAAAGTCATGCCTTTTGAAAAAACTGGCCAACATTTATTTTTTCATCTTCATTTTAAATAAAAAAATAATCGGTAAAAGGAAAAATAATCTATAGATTAATCGAAAAATAATCTATAGATTAACCGATTAATCGAAAAAATAATCTATAGATTAATCGATAGAAAAATAATCGTTAGCTGCAGCCTTAGAACTGTCATAGGATGCCACCTGTGCAACAAGTCCAGTCATGAAATTTCCTTGCTCCTAAATATTCCAAAGTCAACTTTTATTATAAGAAAAGTGAAGAGTTTGGGAACAACAGCAAGTCAGCCACCAAGTGGTAGGCCACGCAAACTGACAGAGAGGTCAGCATAGTGCAAAGACTTTCTGCACAGTCAGTTGCTACAGAGCTCCAAACTTCATGTCACCTTCCAATTAACCCACGTACAGTACGCAAAGAGCTTCATGGAATGGGTTTCAATGGCCGAGCAGCTGAATCTAAGCCATACATCACCAAGTCCAATGCAAAGTGTGGGATGCAGTGGTGTAAAGCACGTCGCCACTGGACTCTAGAGCAGTGGAGACACCTTCTCTTATGTTATAAATATGTGTTAATATGTTGTTAATATGTTGTAAATATGTGTAAATCTGTTGTAAATATGTGTAAAAATGTTGTACAAATGTGTAAATATGTTGTAAATACCGGTATGTGTAAAAATGTAATTATGTATAAATATTTTGTAAATGAGTGTAAATATGTTGTAAATATGTGTAAATATATTGTAAATGAGTGTAATTATGTTGTAAATGAGTGTAAATATGTGTAAAATGTTGTAAATGAGTGTAAATGTGTGTATTGGTTGACAGAGTGGTGGGGGGCTTTGAAGCACTGACAGCCATGGAGAACGTGGAGAGCGACACTAAAACAGACAAACCAAAGGTAACTTTGATCATCTCTGCTGTCACCAAAGTCAAGCTGCCAGCAGTCCAATGTTAGTCAGGGTTTCTACTTTCCTTTCCTTTGGTGCTCTACCACTTTTTGCCAGTATGTGAATAGTAGATATCATTCATACAACCACTTTTTAAACTTCTGCCTTGTATTTTCATGTGGAAAACACCCTTATTTTGAAAGAGTGGCGTTGTGTCATGGTGGTTTACATGAAACCCTACTAGTCCCAACACCCTAACTTGCACCTTTTTGATTTATTTTGAAGGAGTGGAGGTGTGTCATGGTGGTTTACATAAAACCCTACTATTCCCAACAACCTAAACCTGCACCTTTGATTTATTTTGAAGGAGTGGAGGTGTGTCGTGGTGGTTTACATGAAACCCAGCTAGACCCAACAACCTAAACCTGCACCTTTTGATTTATTTTGAAGGAGTGGAGGTGTGTCATGGTCTAACAACCTAAACCTGCACCTTTGTCGTCCTACAGTCCGAGATCAAGATCATCAGTGCCAGCGTCTTTGTGGACCCCTACGAAGAGGCCGACGCCCAGGTGGGTGGTCATGACTTGTGTCAACTTTGGCAATGGAACATGACTTGTTGTGACAATGGAACATGACTTGTGTCAACTTTGGCAATGGAACATGACTTGTTGTGGCAATGGAACATGACTTGTGGCAATTTTGGCAATGGAACATAACTTGTTGTGACAATGGAACATGACTTGTGTCAACTTTGGCAATGGAACATGACTTGTTGTGACAATGGAACATGACTTGTGTCAACTTTGGCAATGGAACATGACTTGTTGTGACAATGGAACATGACTTGTGTCAACTTTGGCAATGGAACATGACTTGTGGCAATGGAACATGACTTGGTTGTGTCAACTTTGGCAATGGAACATAACTTGTTGTGACAAAGGAACATGACTTGTGTCAACTTTGGCAATGGAACATGACTTGTTGTGGCAATGGAACATGACTTGTGTCAACTTTGGCAATGGAACATAACTTGTTGTGACAATGGAACATGACTTGTGTCAACTTTGGCAATGGAACATGACTTGTTGTGGCAATGGAACATGACTTGTGGCAATGGAACATGACTTGTTGTGACAATGGAACATGACTTGTGTCAACTTTGGCAATAGAACATAACTTGTTGTGGCAATGGAACATGACTTGTGTCAACTTTGGCAATGGAACATGACTTGTTGTGACAATGGAACATGACTTGTGTCAACTTTGGCAATGGAACATGACTTGTTGTAGCAATGGAACATGACTTGTGTCAACTTTGGCAATGGAACATGACTTGTTGTGTCAACTTTGGCAATGGAACATGACTTGTTGTGACAATGGAACATGACTTGTGTCAACTTTGGCAAAGGAACATGACTTGTTGTGGCAATGGAACATGACTTGTGTCAATTTTGGCAATGGAACGTAACTTGTTGTGACAATGGAACATGACTTGTGTCAACTTTGGCAATGGAACATGACTTGTTGTGACAATGGAACATGACTTGTGTCAACTTTGGCAATGGAACATGACTTGTGTCAACTTTGGCAATGGAACATAACTTGTTGTGACAAAGGAACATGACTTGTGTCAACTTTGGCAATGGAACATGACTTGTGTCAACTTTGGCAATGGAACATAACTTGTTGTGACAAAGGAACATGACTTGTGTCAACTTTGGCAATGGAACATGACTTGTGTCAACTTTGGCAATGGAACATGACTTGTTCTGACAATGGAACATGACTTGTGTCAACTTTGGCAATGGAACATGACTTGTTGTGACAATGGAACATGACTTGTGTCAACTTTGGCAATGGAACATGACTTGTTGTGGCAATGGAACATGACTTGTGGCAATTTTGGCAATGGAACATAACTTGTTGTGACAATGGAACATGACTTGTGTCAACTTTGGCAATGGAACATGACTTGTTGTGACAATGGAACATGACTTGTGTCAACTTTGGCAATGGAACATGACTTGTTGTGACAATGGAACATGACTTGTGTCAACTTTGGCAATGGAACATGACTTGTTGTGACAATGGAACATGACTTGTGTCAACTTTGGCAATGGAACATGACTTGTGGCAATGGAACATGACTTGTGTCAACTTTGGCAATGGAACATGACTTGTTGTGGCAATGGAACATGACTTGTGTCAACTTTGGCAATGGAACATAACTTGTTGTGACAATGGAACATGACTTGTGTCAACTTTGGCAATGGAACATGACTTGTTGTGGCAATGGAACATGACTTGTGGCAATGGAACATGACTTGTTGTGACAATGGAACATGACTTGTGTCAACTTTGGCAATAGAACATAACTTGTTGTGGCAATGGAACATGACTTGTGTCAACTTTGGCAATGGAACATGACTTGTTGTGACAATGGAACATGACTTGTGTCAACTTTGGCAATGGAACATGACTTGTTGTAGCAATGGAACATGACTTGTGTCAACTTTGGCAATGGAACATGACTTGTTGTGTCAACTTTGGCAATGGAACATGACTTGTTGTGACAATGGAACATGACTTGTGTCAACTTTGGCAAAGGAACATGACTTGTTGTGGCAATGGAACATGACTTGTGTCAATTTTTGCAATGGAACGTAACTTGTTGTGACAATGGAACATGACTTGTGTCAACTTTGGCAATGGAACATGACTTGTTGTGACAATGGAACATGACTTGTGTCAACTTTGGCAATGGAACATGACTTGTGTCAACTTTGGCAATGGAACATAACTTGTTGTGACAAAGGAACATGACTTGTGTCAACTTTGGCAATGGAACATGACTTGTGTCAACTTTGGCAATGGAACATAACTTGTTGTGACAAAGGAACATGACTTGTGTCAACTTTGGCAATGGAACATGACTTGTGTCAACTTTGGCAATGGAACATGACTTGTTCTGACAATGGAACATGACTTGTGTCAACTTTGGCAATGGAACATGACTTGTTGTGACAATGGAACATGACTTGTGTCAACTTTGGCAATGGAACATGACTTGTTGTGGCAATGGAACATGACTTGTGGCAATTTTGGCAATGGAACATAACTTGTTGTGACAATGGAACATGACTTGTGTCAACTTTGGCAATGGAACATGACTTGTTGTGACAATGGAACATGACTTGTGTCAACTTTGGCAATGGAACATGACTTGTTGTGACAATGGAACATGACTTGTGTCAACTTTGGCAATGGAACATGACTTGGTTGTGTCAACTTTGGCAATGGAACATAACTTGGTTGTGTCAACTTTGGCAATGGAACATAACTTGTTGTGACAAAGGAACATGACTTGTGTCAACTTTGGCAATGGAACATGACTTGTTGTGTCAACTTTGGCAATGGAACATAACTTGTTGTGACAAAGGAACATGACTTGTGTCAACTTTGGCAATGGAACATGACTTGGTTGTGTCAACTTTGGCAATGGAACATAACTTGTTGTGACAAAGGAACATGACTTGTGTCAACTTTGGCAATGGAACATGACTTGTTGTGGCAATGGAACATGACTTGTGTCAACTTTGGCAATGGAACATAACTTGTTGTGACAATGGAACATGACTTGTGTCAACTTTGGCAATGGAACATGACTTGTTGTGGCAATGGAACATGACTTGTGTCAACTTTGGCAATGGAACATAACTTGTTGTGACAATGGAACATGACTTGTGTCAACTTTGGCAATGGAACATGACTTGTTGTGGCAATGGAACATGACTTGTGGCAATGGAACATGACTTGTTGTGACAATGGAACATGACTTGTGTCAACTTTGGCAATAGAACATAACTTGTTGTGGCAATGGAACATGACTTGTGTCAACTTTGGCAATGGAACATGACTTGTTGTGACAATGGAACATGACTTGTGTCAACTTTGGCAATGGAACATGACTTGTTGTAGCAATGGAACATGACTTGTGTCAACTTTGGCAATGGAACATGACTTGTTGTGTCAACTTTGGCAATGGAACATGACTTGTTGTGACAATGGAACATGACTTGTGTCAACTTTGGCAAAGGAACATGACTTGTTGTGGCAATGGAACATGACTTGTGTCAATTTTTGCAATGGAACGTAACTTGTTGTGACAATGGAACATGACTTGTGTCAACTTTGGCAATGGAACATGACTTGTTGTGACAATGGAACATGACTTGTGTCAACTTTGGCAATGGAACATGACTTGTGTCAACTTTGGCAATGGAACATAACTTGTTGTGACAAAGGAACATGACTTGTGTCAACTTTGGCAATGGAACATGACTTGTGTCAACTTTGGCAATGGAACATAACTTGTTGTGACAAAGGAACATGACTTGTGTCAACTTTGGCAATGGAACATGACTTGTGTCAACTTTGGCAATGGAACATGACTTGTTCTGACAATGGAACATGACTTGTGTCAACTTTGGCAATGGAACATGACTTGTTGTGACAATGGAACATGACTTGTGTCAACTTTGGCAATGGAACATGACTTGTTGTGGCAATGGAACATGACTTGTGGCAATTTTGGCAATGGAACATAACTTGTTGTGACAATGGAACATGACTTGTGTCAACTTTGGCAATGGAACATGACTTGTTGTGACAATGGAACATGACTTGTGTCAACTTTGGCAATGGAACATGACTTGTTGTGACAATGGAACATGACTTGTGTCAACTTTGGCAATGGAACATGACTTGGTTGTGTCAACTTTGGCAATGGAACATAACTTGGTTGTGTCAACTTTGGCAATGGAACATAACTTGTTGTGACAAAGGAACATGACTTGTGTCAACTTTGGCAATGGAACATGACTTGTGTCAACTTTGGCAATGGAACATGACTTGTTCTGACAATGGAACATGACTTGTGTCAACTTTGGCAATGGAACATGACTTGTTGTGACAATGGAACATGACTTGTGTCAACTTTGGCAATGGAACATGACTTGTTGTGGCAATGGAACATGACTTGTGGCAATTTTGGCAATGGAACATGACTTGTTGTGGCAATGGAACATGACTTGTGGCAATTTTGGCAATGGAACATAACTTGTTGTGACAATGGAACATGACTTGTGTCAACTTTGGCAATGGAACATGACTTGTTGTGACAATGGAACATGACTTGTGTCAACTTTGGCAATGGAACATGACTTGTTGTGACAATGGAACATGACTTGTGTCAACTTTGGCAATGGAACATGACTTGGTTGTGTCAACTTTGGCAATGGAACATAACTTGGTTGTGTCAACTTTGGCAATGGAACATAACTTGTTGTGACAATGGAACATGACTTGTGTCAACTTTGGCAATGGAACATGACTTGTTGTGACAATGGAACATGACTTGTGTCAACTTTGGCAATGGAACATGACTTGTTGTGACAATGGAACATGACTTGTGTCAACTTTGGCAATGGAACATGACTTGGTTGTGTCAACTTTGGCAATGGAACATAACTTGGTTGTGTCAACTTTGGCAATGGAACATAACTTGTTGTGACAAAGGAACATGACTTGTGTCAACTTTGGCAATGGAACATGACTTGTGTCAACTTTGGCAATGGAACATAACTTGTTGTGACAAAGGAACATGACTTGTGTCAACTTTGGCAATGGAACATGACTTGTGTCAACTTTGGCAATGGAACATGACTTGTTCTGACAATGGAACATGACTTGTGTCAACTTTGGCAATGGAACATGACTTGTTGTGACAATGGAACATGACTTGTGTCAACTTTGGCAATGGAACATGACTTGTTGTGGCAATGGAACATGACTTGTGGCAATTTTGGCAATGGAACATAACTTGTTGTGACAATGGAACATGACTTGTGTCAACTTTGGCAATGGAACATGACTTGTTGTGACAATGGAACATGACTTGTGTCAACTTTGGCAATGGAACATGACTTGTTGTGACAATGGAACATGACTTGTGTCAACTTTGGCAATGGAACATGACTTGGTTGTGTCAACTTTGGCAATGGAACATAACTTGGTTGTGTCAACTTTGGCAATGGAACATAACTTGTTGTGACAAAGGAACATGACTTGTGTCAACTTTGGCAATGGAACATGACTTGTTGTGTCAACTTTGGCAATGGAACATAACTTGTTGTGACAAAGGAACATGACTTGTGTCAACTTTGGCAATGGAACATGACTTGGTTGTGTCAACTTTGGCAATGGAACATAACTTGTTGTGACAAAGGAACATGACTTGTGTCAACTTTGGCAATGGAACATGACTTGTTGTGGCAATGGAACATGACTTGTGTCAACTTTGGCAATGGAACATAACTTGTTGTGACAATGGAACATGACTTGTGTCAACTTTGGCAATGGAACATGACTTGTTGTGGCAATGGAACATGACTTGTGTCAACTTTGGCAATGGAACATAACTTGTTGTGACAATGGAACATGACTTGTGTCAACTTTGGCAATGGAACATGACTTGTTGTGGCAATGGAACATGACTTGTGGCAATGGAACATGACTTGTTGTGACAATGGAACATGACTTGTGTCAACTTTGGCAATAGAACATAACTTGTTGTGGCAATGGAACATGACTTGTGTCAACTTTGGCAATGGAACATGACTTGTTGTGACAATGGAACATGACTTGTGTCAACTTTGGCAATGGAACATGACTTGTTGTAGCAATGGAACATGACTTGTGTCAACTTTGGCAATGGAACATGACTTGTTGTGTCAACTTTGGCAATGGAACATGACTTGTTGTGACAATGGAACATGACTTGTGTCAACTTTGGCAAAGGAACATGACTTGTTGTGGCAATGGAACATGACTTGTGTCAATTTTTGCAATGGAACGTAACTTGTTGTGACAATGGAACATGACTTGTGTCAACTTTGGCAATGGAACATGACTTGTTGTGACAATGGAACATGACTTGTGTCAACTTTGGCAATGGAACATGACTTGTGTCAACTTTGGCAATGGAACATAACTTGTTGTGACAAAGGAACATGACTTGTGTCAACTTTGGCAATGGAACATGACTTGTGTCAACTTTGGCAATGGAACATAACTTGTTGTGACAAAGGAACATGACTTGTGTCAACTTTGGCAATGGAACATGACTTGTGTCAACTTTGGCAATGGAACATGACTTGTTCTGACAATGGAACATGACTTGTGTCAACTTTGGCAATGGAACATGACTTGTTGTGACAATGGAACATGACTTGTGTCAACTTTGGCAATGGAACATGACTTGTTGTGGCAATGGAACATGACTTGTGGCAATTTTGGCAATGGAACATAACTTGTTGTGACAATGGAACATGACTTGTGTCAACTTTGGCAATGGAACATGACTTGTTGTGACAATGGAACATGACTTGTGTCAACTTTGGCAATGGAACATGACTTGTTGTGACAATGGAACATGACTTGTGTCAACTTTGGCAATGGAACATGACTTGGTTGTGTCAACTTTGGCAATGGAACATAACTTGGTTGTGTCAACTTTGGCAATGGAACATAACTTGTTGTGACAAAGGAACATGACTTGTGTCAACTTTGGCAATGGAACATGACTTGTTGTGTCAACTTTGGCAATGGAACATAACTTGTTGTGACAAAGGAACATGACTTGTGTCAACTTTGGCAATGGAACATGACTTGGTTGTGTCAACTTTGGCAATGGAACATAACTTGTTGTGACAAAGGAACATGACTTGTGTCAACTTTGGCAATGGAACATGACTTGTTGTGGCAATGGAACATGACTTGTGTCAACTTTGGCAATGGAACATAACTTGTTGTGACAATGGAACATGACTTGTGTCAACTTTGGCAATGGAACATGACTTGTTGTGGCAATGGAACATGACTTGTGTCAACTTTGGCAATGGAACATAACTTGTTGTGACAATGGAACATGACTTGTGTCAACTTTGGCAATGGAACATGACTTGTTGTGGCAATGGAACATGACTTGTGGCAATGGAACATGACTTGTTGTGACAATGGAACATGACTTGTGTCAACTTTGGCAATAGAACATAACTTGTTGTGGCAATGGAACATGACTTGTGTCAACTTTGGCAATGGAACATGACTTGTTGTGACAATGGAACATGACTTGTGTCAACTTTGGCAATGGAACATGACTTGTTGTAGCAATGGAACATGACTTGTGTCAACTTTGGCAATGGAACATGACTTGTTGTGTCAACTTTGGCAATGGAACATGACTTATTGTGACAATGGAACATGACTTGTCAACTTTGGCAAAGGAACATGACTTGTTGTGGCAATGGAACATGACTTGTGTCAATTTTGGCAATGGAACGTAACTTGTTGTGACAATGGAACATGACTTGTGTCAACTTTGGCAATGGAACATGACTTGTTGTGACAATGGAACATGACTTGTGTCAACTTTGGCAATGGAACATGACTTGTGTCAACTTTGGCAATGGAACATAACTTGTTGTGACAAAGGAACATGACTTGTGTCAACTTTGGCAATGGAACATGACTTGTGTCAACTTTGGCAATGGAACATAACTTGTTGTGACAAAGGAACATGACTTGTGTCAACTTTGGCAATGGAACATGACTTGTGGCAATGGAACATGACTTGTTGTGGCAATGGAACATGACTTGTTGTGGCAATGGAACATGACTTGTGTCAACTTTGGCAATGGAACATAACTTGTTGTGACAATGGAACATGACTTGTGTCAACTCTGGTAATGGAACATGACTTGTTGTGGCAATGGAACATGACTTGTGGCAATTTTGGCAATGGAACATAACTTGTTGTGACAATGGAACATGACTTGTGTCAACTTTGGCAATGGAACATGACTTGTTGTGACAATGGAACATGACTTGTGTCAACTTTGGCAATGGAACATGACTTGTTGTGACAATGGAACATGACTTGTGTCAACTTTGGCAATGGAACATGACTTGTTGTGGCAATGGAACATGACTTGGTTGTGTCAACTTTGGCAATGGAACATAACTTGTTGTGACAAAGGAACATGACTTGTGTCAACTTTGGCAATGGAACATGACTTGTTGTGGCAATGGAACATGACTTGTGTCAACTTTGGCAATGGAACATAACTTGTTGTGACAATGGAACATGACTTGTGTCAACTTTGGCAATGGAACATGACTTGTGGCAATGGAACATGACTTGTTGTGACAATGGAACATGACTTGTGTCAACTTTGGCAATAGAACATAACTTGTTGTGGCAATGGAACATGACTTGTGTCAACTTTGGCAATGGAACATGACTTGTTGTGACAATGGAACATGACTTGTGTCAACTTTGGCAATGGAACATGACTTGTTGTAGCAATGGAACATGACTTGTGTCAACTTTGGCAATGGAACATGACTTGTTGTGTCAACTTTGGCAATGGAACATGACTTGTTGTGACAATGGAACATGACTTGTTGTGTCAATTTTGGCAATGGAACGTAACTTGTTGTGACAATGGAACATGACTTGTGTCAACTTTGGCAATGGAACATGACTTGTTGTGACAATGGAACATGACTTGTGTCAACTTTGGCAATGGAACATGACTTGTGTCAACTTTGGCAATGGAACATAACTTGTTGTGACAAAGGAACATGACTTGTGTCAACTTTGGCAATGGAACATGACTTGTGTCAACTTCGGCAATGGAACATAACTTGTTGTGACAAAGGAACATGACTTGTGTCAACTTTGGCAATGGAACATGACTTGTGTCAACTTTGGCAATGGAACATGACTTGTGGCAATGGAACATGACTTGTTGTGGCAATGGAACATGACTTGTTGTGGCAATGGAACATGACTTGTGTCAACTTTGGCAATGGAACATAACTTGTTGTGACAATGGAACATGACTTGTGTCAACTTTGGTAATGGAACATGACTTGTTGTGGCAATGGAACATGACTTGTGTCAACTTTGGCAATGAAACATGACTTGTGTCAACTTTGGCAATGGAACATGACTTGTGTCAACTTTGGCAATGGAACATGACTTGTGTCAACTTTGGCAATGGAACATGACTTGTTGTGACAATGGAACATGACTTGTTGTGGCAATGGAACATGACTTGTGGCAATGAAACATGACTTGTGTCAACTTTGGCAATGGAATATGACTTGTTGTGGCAATGGAATATGACTTGTTGTGGCAATGGAACATGACTTGTTGTGGCAATGGAACATGACTTGTTGTGGCAATGGAACATGACTTGTTGTGGCAATGGAACATGACTTGTTGTGTCAACTTTGGCAATGGAACATGACTTGTTGTGTCAACTTTGGCAATGGAACATGACTTGTTGTGGCTATGGAACATGACATGTTGTGTCAACTTTGGCAATGGAACCTGACTTGTTGTGTCAACTTTGGCAATGGAACATGACATGTGTCAACTTTGGCAATGGAACATGACTTGTTGTGTCAACTTTGGCAATGGAACATGACTTGTGACAATGGAACATGACTTGTGTCAACTTTGGCAATGGAACATGACTTGTTGTGGCAATGGAACATGACTTGTGGCAATGGAACATGACTTGTTGTGGCAATGGAACATGCCTTGTGTCAACTTTGGCAATGGAACATGACTTGTCAACTTTGGCAATGGAATATGACTTGTTGTGGCAATGAAACATGACTTGTTGTGACAATGGAACATGACTTGTGTCAACTTTGGCAATGGAACATGACTTGTTGTGGCAATGGAACATGACTTGTTGTGTCAACTTTGGCAATGGAACATGACTTGTTTTGTCAACTTTGGCAATGGAACATGACTTGTGTCAACTTTGGCAATGGAACATGACTCTTTGTGACAATGGAACATGACTTGTGTCAACTTTGGCAATGGAACATGACTTGTTGTGGCAATGGAACATGACTTGTTGTTTCAACTTTGGCAATGGAACATGACTTGTTTTGTCAACTTTGGCAATGGAACATGACTTGCGTCAACTTTGGCAATGGAACATGACTTGTTGTGACAATGGAACATGACTTGTGGCAATGGAACATGACTTGTCAACTTTGGCAATGGAACATGACTTGTGGCAATGGAACATGACTTGTGTCAACTTTGGCAATGGAACATGACTTGTTGTGGCAATGGAACATGACTTGTTGTGTCAACTTTGGCAATGGAACATGACTTGTTGTGTCAACCTTGGCAATGGAACATGACTTGTGGCTATGGAACATGACTTGTTGTGTCAACTTTGGCAATGGAACATGACTTGTGACAATGGAACCTGACTTGTTGTGTCAACTTTGGCAATGGAACATGACTTGTTGCGACAATGGAACCTGACTTGTTGTGTCAACTTTGGCAATGGAACATGACATGTTGTGTCAACTTTGGCAATGGAACATGACTTGTTGTGACAATGGAACCTGACTTGTTGTGTCAACTTTGGCAATGGAACATGACTTGTTGTGTCAACTTTGGCAATGGAACATGACTTGTGACAATGGAACATGACTTGTGTCAAGTTTGGCAATGGAACATGACTTGTTGTGACAATGGAACACGACTTGTTGTGGCAATGGAAAATGCCTTGTGTCAACTTTGGCAATGGAACATGACTTGTCAACTTTGGCAATGGAATATGACTTGTTGTGGCAATGAAACATGACTTGTTGTGACAATGGAACATGACTTGTGTCAACTTTGGCAATGGAACATGACTTGTTGTGGCAATGGAACATGACTTGTTTTGTCAACTTCGGCAATGGAACATAACTCTTTGTGACAATGGAACATGACTTGTGTCAACTTTGGCAATGGAACATGACTTGTTGTGGCAATGGAACATGACTTGTTGTTTCAACTTTGGCAATGGAACATGACTTGTTTTGTCAACTTTGGCAATGGAACATGACTTGCGTCAACTTTGGCAATGGAACATGACTTGTGACAATGGAACATGACTTCTGTCAACTTTGGCAATGGAACATGACTTGTTGTGGCAATGGAACATGACTTGTGTCAACTTTGGCAATGGAACATGACTTGTGGCAATGGAACATTACTTGTGTCAACTTTGGCAATGGAATATGACTTGTTGTGGCAATGGAACATGACTTGTTGTGGCAATGGAACATGACTTGTGACAATGGAACATGACTTGTGTCAACTTTGGCAATGGAACATGACTTGTGTCAACTTTGGCAATGGAACATGACTCTTTGTGACAATGGAACATGACTTGTGTCAACTTTGGCAATGGAACATGACTTGTTGTGGCAATGGAACATGACTTGTTGTTTCAACTTTGGCAATGGAACATGACTTGTTTTGTCAACTTTGGCAATGGAACATGACTTGCGTCAACTTTGGCAATGGAACATGACTTGTTGTGACAATGGAACATGACTTGTGGCAATGGAACATGACTTGTCAACTTTGGCAATGGAACATGACTTGTGGCAATGGAACATGACTTGTGTCAACTTTGGCAATGGAACATGACTTGTTGTGGCAATGGAACATGACTTGTTGTGTCAACTTTGGCAATGGAACATGACTTGTTGTGTCAACCTTGGCAATGGAACATGACTTGTGGCTATGGAACATGACTTGTTGTGTCAACTTTGGCAATGGAACATGACTTGTGACAATGGAACCTGACTTGTTGTGTCAACTTTGGCAATGGAACATGACTTGTTGCGACAATGGAACCTGACTTGTTGTGTCAACTTTGGCAATGGAACATGACATGTTGTGTCAACTTTGGAAATGGAACATGACTTGTTGTGACAATGGAACCTGACTTGTTGTGTCAACTTTGGCAATGGAACATGACTTGTTGTGTCAACTTTGGCAATGGAACATGACTTGTGACAATGGAACATGACTTGTGTCAAGTTTGGCAATGGAACATGACTTGTTGTGACAATGGAACATGACTTGTTGTGGCAATGGAAAATGCCTTGTGTCAACTTTGGCAATGGAACATGACTTGTCAACTTTGGCAATGGAATATGACTTGTTGTGGCAATGAAACATGACTTGTTGTGACAATGGAACATGACTTGTGTCAACTTTGGCAATGGAACATGACTTGTTGTGGCAATGGAACATGACTTGTTTTGTCAACTTCGGCAATGGAACATAACTCTTTGTGACAATGGAACATGACTTGTGTCAACTTTGGCAATGGAACATGACTTGTTGTGGCAATGGAACATGACTTGTTGTTTCAACTTTGGCAATGGAACATGACTTGTTTTGTCAACTTTGGCAATGGAACATGACTTGCGTCAACTTTGGCAATGGAACATGACTTGTGACAATGGAACATGACTTCTGTCAACTTTGGCAATGGAACATGACTTGTTGTGGCAATGGAACATGACTTGTGTCAACTTTGGCAATGGAACATGACTTGTGGCAATGGAACATTACTTGTGTCAACTTTGGCAATGGAATATGACTTGTTGTGGCAATGGAACATGACTTGTTGTGGCAATGGAACATGACTTGTGACAATGGAACATGACTTGTGTCAACTTTGGCAATGGAACATGACTTGTGTCAACTTTGGCAATGGAACATGACTTGTGTCAACTTTGGCAATGGAACATGACTTGTGTCAACTTTGGCAATGGAACATGACTTGTTGTGGCAATGGAACATGACTTGTTGTGTCAACTTTGGCAATGGAACATAACTTGTTGTGTCAAAGGAACATGACTTGTGTCAACTTTGGCAATGGAACATGACTTGTTGTGGCAATGGAACATGACTTGTTGTGGCAATGGAACATGACTTGTGACAATGGAACATGACTTGTGTCAACTTTGGCAATGGAACATGACTTGTTGTGACAATGGAACATGACTTGTGTCAACTTTGGCAATGGAACATGACTTGTGTCAACTTTGGCAATGGAACATGACTTGTTGTGACAATGGAACATGACTTGTGTCAACTTTGGCAATGGAACATGACTTGTTGTGGCAATGGAACATGACTTGTTGTTTCAACTTTGGCAATGGAACATGACTTGTTTTGTCAACTTTGGCAATGGAACATGACTTGCGTCAACTTTGGCAATGGAACATGACTTGTGACAATGGAACATGACTTGTGTCAACTTTGGCAATGGAACATGACTTGTTGTGGCAATGGAACATGACTTGTTGTGGCAATGGAACATGACTTGTGTCAACTTTGACAATGGAACATGACTTGTGGCAATGGAACATTACTTGTGTCAACTTTGGCAATGGAATATGACTTGTTGTGGCAATGGAACATGACTTGTTGTGGCAATGGAACATGACTTGTGACAATGGAACATGACTTGTGTCAACTTTGGCAATGGAACATGACTTGTTGTGACAATGGAACATGACTTGTGTCAACTTTGGCAATGGAACATGACTTGTGTCAACTTTGGCAATGGAACATGACTTGTGTCAACTTTGGCAATGGAACATGACTTGTTGTGGCAATGGAACATGACTTGTTGTGTCAACTTTGGCAATGGAACATGACTTGTTGTGGCAATGGAACATGACTTGTTGTGTCAACTTTGGCAATGGAACATAACTTGTTGTGTCAAAGGAACATGACTTGTGTCAACTTTGGCAATGGAACATGACTTGTGGCAATGGAACATGACTTGTTGTGGCAATGGAACATGACTTGTGACAATGGAACATGACTCGTGTCAACTTTGGCAATGGAACATGACTTGTTGTGACAATGGAACATGACTTGTGTCAACTTTGGCAATGGAACATGACTTGTGTCAACTTTGGCAATGGAACATGACTTGTTGTGGCAATGGAACATGACTTGTTGTGTCAACTTTGGCAATGGAACATAACTTGTTGTGACAAAGGAACATGACTTGTGTCAACTTTGGCAATGGAACATGACTTGTTGTGGCAATGGAACATGACTTGTTGTGGCAATGGAACATGACTTGTGTCAACTTTGGCAATGGAACATAACTTGTTGTGACAATGGAACATGACATATGTCAACTTTGGCAATGGAACATGACTTGTTGTGGCAATGGAACATGACTTGTGTCAACTTTGGCAATGGAACATGACTTGTGTCAACTTTGGCAATGGAACATGACTTGTGTCAACTTTGGCAATGGAACATAACTTGTTGTGACAAAGGAACATGACTTGTGTCAACTTTGGCAATGGAACATGACTTGTTGTGGCAATGGAACATGACTTGTTGTGGCAATGGAACATGACTTGTGTCAACTTTGGCAATGGAACATAACTTGTTGTGACAATGGAACATGACATATGTCAACTTTGGCAATGGAACATGACTTGTTGTGGCAATGGAACATGACTTGTGTCAACTTTGGCAATGGAACATGACTTGTGTCAACTTTGGCAATGGAACATGACTTGTGTCAACTTTGGCAATGGAACATGACTTGTGACCATGGAACATGACTTGTGTCAACTTTGGCAATGGAACATGACTTGTTGTGACAATGGAACATGACTTGTTGTGGCAATGGAACATGACTTGTCAACTTTGGCAATGGAACATGACTTGTGTCAACTTTGGCAATGGAATATGACTTGTTGTGGCAATGGAACATGACTTGTTGTGTCAACTTTGGCAATGGAACATGACTTGTTGTGACAATGGAACCTGACTTGTGTCAACTTTGGCAATGGAACATGACTTGTTGTGGCAATGGAACATGACTTGTTGTGTCAACTTTGGCAATGGAACATGACTTGTGACAATGGAACATGACTTGTGTCAAGTTTGGCAATGGAACATGACTTGTTGTGGCAATGGAACATGACTTGTTGTGTCAACTTTGGCAATGGAACATGACTTGTTGTGTCAACTTTGGCAATGGAACATGACTTGTGACAATGGAACATGACTTGTGTCAACTTTGGCAATTGAACATGACTTGTTGTGGCAATGGAACATGCCTTGTGTCAACTTTGGCAATGGAACATGACTTGTCAACGGAATATGACTTGTTGTGGCAATGAAACATGACTTGTTGTGGCAATGGAACATGACTTGTGTCAACTTTGGCAATGGAACATGACTTGTTTTGTCAACTTTGGCAATGGAACATGACTTGTTTTGTCAACTTTGGCAATGGAACATGACTTGTTGTGTCAACTTTGGCAATGGAACATGACTCTTTGTGACAATGGAACATGACTTGTGTCAACTTTGGCAATGGAACATGACTTGTTGTGGCAATGGAACATGACTTGTTGTTTCAACTTTGGCAATGGAACATGACTTGTTTTGTCAACTTTGGCAATGGAACATGACTTGCGTCAACTTTGGCAATGGAACATGACTTGTTGTGACAATGGAACATGACTTGTGGCAATGGAACATGACTTGTCAACTTTGGCAATGGAACATGACTTGTGGCAATGGAACATGACTTGTGTCAACTTTGGCAATGGAACATGACTTGTTGTGGCAATGGAACATGACTTGTTGTGGCAATGGAACATGACTTGTGTCAACTTTGGCAATGGAACATGACTTGTTGTGTCAACTTTGGCAATGGAACATGACTTGTGGCTATGGAACATGACTTGTTGTGTCAACTTTGGCAATGGAACATGACTTGTGACAATGGAACCTGACTTGTTGTGTCAACTTTGGCAATGGAACATGACTTGTTGCGACAATGGAACCTGACTTGTTGTGTCAACTTTGGCAATGGAACATGACATGTTGTGTCAACTTTGGCAATGGAACATGACTTGTTGTGACAATGGAACCTGACTTGTTGTGTCAACTTTGGCAATGGAACATGACTTGTTGTGTCAACTTTGGCAATGGAACATGACTTGTGACAATGGAACATGACTTGTGTCAAGTTTGGCAATGGAACATGACTTGTTGTGACAATGGAACATGACTTGTTGTGGCAATGGAAAATGCCTTGTGTCAACTTTGGCAATGGAACATGACTTGTCAACTTTGGCAATGGAATATGACTTGTTGTGGCAATGAAACATGACTTGTTGTGACAATGGAACATGACTTGTGTCAACTTTGGCAATGGAACATGACTTGTTGTGGCAATGGAACATGACTTGTTTTGTCAACTTCGGCAATGGAACATAACTCTTTGTGACAATGGAACATGACTTGTGTCAACTTTGGCAATGGAACATGACTTGTTGTGGCAATGGAACATGACTTGTTGTTTCAACTTTGGCAATGGAACATGACTTGTTTTGTCAACTTTGGCAATGGAACATGACTTGCGTCAACTTTGGCAATGGAACATGACTTGTGACAATGGAACATGACTTCTGTCAACTTTGGCAATGGAACATGACTTGTTGTGGCAATGGAACATGACTTGTGTCAACTTTGGCAATGGAACATGACTTGTGGCAATGGAACATTACTTGTGTCAACTTTGGCAATGGAATATGACTTGTTGTGGCAATGGAACATGACTTGTTGTGGCAATGGAACATGACTTGTGACAATGGAACATGACTTGTGTCAACTTTGGCAATGGAACATGACTTGTTGTGACAATGGAACATGACTTGTGTCAACTTTGGCAATGGAACATGACTTGTGTCAACTTTGGCAATGGAACATGACTTGTGTCAACTTTGGCAATGGAACATGACTTGTTGTGGCAATGGAACATGACTTGTTGTGTCAACTTTGGCAATGGAACATAACTTGTTGTGTCAAAGGAACATGACTTGTGTCAACTTTGGCAATGGAACATGACTTGTTGTGGCAATGGAACATGACTTGTTGTGGCAATGGAACATGACTTGTGACAATGGAACATGACTTGTGTCAACTTTGGCAATGGAACATGACTTGTTGTGACAATGGAACATGACTTGTGTCAACTTTGGCAATGGAACATGACTTGTGTCAACTTTGGCAATGGAACATGACTTGTTGTGACAATGGAACATGACTTGTGTCAACTTTGGCAATGGAACATGACTTGTTGTGGCAATGGAACATGACTTGTTGTTTCAACTTTGGCAATGGAACATGACTTGTTTTGTCAACTTTGGCAATGGAACATGACTTGCGTCAACTTTGGCAATGGAACATGACTTGTGACAATGGAACATGACTTGTGTCAACTTTGGCAATGGAACATGACTTGTTGTGGCAATGGAACATGACTTGTTGTGGCAATGGAACATGACTTGTGTCAACTTTGGCAATGGAACATGACTTGTGGCAATGGAACATTACTTGTGTCAACTTTGGCAATGGAATATGACTTGTTGTGGCAATGGAACATGACTTGTTGTGGCAATGGAACATGACTTGTGACAATGGAACATGACTTGTGTCAACTTTGGCAATGGAACATGACTTGTTGTGACAATGGAACATGACTTGTGTCAACTTTGGCAATGGAACATGACTTGTGTCAACTTTGGCAATGGAACATGACTTGTGTCAACTTTGGCAATGGAACATGACTTGTTGTGGCAATGGAACATGACTTGTTGTGTCAACTTTGGCAATGGAACATGACTTGTTGTGGCAATGGAACATGACTTGTTGTGTCAACTTTGGCAATGGAACATAACTTGTTGTGTCAAAGGAACATGACTTGTGTCAACTTTGGCAATGGAACATGACTTGTTGTGGCAATGGAACATGACTTGTTGTGGCAATGGAACATGACTTGTGACAATGGAACATGACTCGTGTCAACTTTGGCAATGGAACATGACTTGTTGTGACAATGGAACATGACTTGTGTCAACTTTGGCAATGGAACATGACTTGTTGTGGCAATGGAACATGACTTGTTGTGTCAACTTTGGCAATGGAACATAACTTGTTGTGACAAAGGAACATGACTTGTGTCAACTTTGGCAATGGAACATGACTTGTTGTGGCAATGGAACATGACTTGTTGTGGCAATGGAACATGACTTGTGTCAACTTTGGCAATGGAACATAACTTGTTGTGACAATGGAACATGACATATGTCAACTTTGGCAATGGAACATGACTTGTTGTGGCAATGGAACATGACTTGTGTCAACTTTGGCAATGGAACATGACTTGTGTCAACTTTGGCAATGGAACATGACTTGTGTCAACTTTGGCAATGGAACATGACTTGTGACCATGGAACATGACTTGTGTCAACTTTGGCAATGGAACATGACTTGTTGTGACAATGGAACATGACTTGTTGTGGCAATGGAACATGACTTGTCAACTTTGGCAATGGAACATGACTTGTGTCAACTTTGGCAATGGAATATGACTTGTTGTGGCAATGGAACATGACTTGTTGTGTCAACTTTGGCAATGGAACATGACTTGTTGTGACAATGGAACCTGACTTGTGTCAACTTTGGCAATGGAACATGACTTGTTGTGGCAATGGAACATGACTTGTTGTGTCAACTTTGGCAATGGAACATGACTTGTGACAATGGAACATGACTTGTGTCAAGTTTGGCAATGGAACATGACTTGTTGTGGCAATGGAACATGACTTGTTGTGTCAACTTTGGCAATGGAACATGACTTGTTGTGTCAACTTTGGCAATGGAACATGACTTGTGACAATGGAACATGACTTGTGTCAACTTTGGCAATTGAACATGACTTGTTGTGGCAATGGAACATGCCTTGTGTCAACTTTGGCAATGGAACATGACTTGTCAACGGAATATGACTTGTTGTGGCAATGAAACATGACTTGTTGTGGCAATGGAACATGACTTGTGTCAACTTTGGCAATGGAACATGACTTGTTTTGTCAACTTTGGCAATGGAACATGACTTGTTTTGTCAACTTTGGCAATGGAACATGACTTGTTGTGTCAACTTTGGCAATGGAACATGACTCTTTGTGACAATGGAACATGACTTGTGTCAACTTTGGCAATGGAACATGACTTGTTGTGGCAATGGAACATGACTTGTTGTTTCAACTTTGGCAATGGAACATGACTTGTTTTGTCAACTTTGGCAATGGAACATGACTTGCGTCAACTTTGGCAATGGAACATGACTTGTTGTGACAATGGAACATGACTTGTTGTGACAATGGAACATGACTTGTGTCAACTTTGGCAATGGAACATGACTTGTTGTGGCAATGGAACATGACTTGTTGTGGCAATGGAACATGACTTGTTGTGTCAACTTTGGCAATGGAACATGACTTGTTGTGTCAACTTTGGCAATGGAACATGACTTGTGACAATGGAACATGACTTGTGTCAACTTTGGCAATTGAACATGACTTGTTGTGGCAATGGAACATGCCTTGTGTCAACTTTGGCAATGGAACATGACTTGTCAACGGAATATGACTTGTTGTGGCAATGAAACATGACTTGTTGTGGCAATGGAACATGACTTGTGTCAACTTTGGCAATGGAACATGACTTGTTTTGTCAACTTTGGCAATGGAACATGACTTGTTTTGTCAACTTTGGCAATGGAACATGACTTGTTGTGTCAACTTTGGCAATGGAACATGACTCTTTGTGACAATGGAACATGACTTGTGTCAACTTTGGCAATGGAACATGACTTGTTGTGGCAATGGAACATGACTTGTTGTTTCAACTTTGGCAATGGAACATGACTTGTTTTGTCAACTTTGGCAATGGAACATGACTTGTGACAATGGAACATGACTTGTGTCAACTTTGGCAATTGAACATGACTTGTTGTGGCAATGGAACATGCCTTGTGTCAACTTTGGCAATGGAACATGACTTGTCAACGGAATATGACTTGTTGTGGCAATGAAACATGACTTGTTGTGGCAATGGAACATGACTTGTGTCAACTTTGGCAATGGAACATGACTTGTTTTGTCAACTTTGGCAATGGAACATGACTTGTTTTGTCAACTTTGGCAATGGAACATGACTTGTTGTGTCAACTTTGGCAATGGAACATGACTCTTTGTGACAATGGAACATGACTTGTGTCAACTTTGGCAATGGAACATGACTTGTTGTGGCAATGGAACATGACTTGTTGTTTCAACTTTGGCAATGGAACATGACTTGTTTTGTCAACTTTGGCAATGGAACATGACTTGCGTCAACTTTGGCAATGGAACATGACTTGTTGTGACAATGGAACATGACTTGTTGTGACAATGGAACATGACTTGTGTCAACTTTGGCAATGGAACATGACTTGTTGTGGCAATGGAACATGACTTGTTGTGGCAATGGAACATGACTTGTTGTGTCAACTTTGGCAATGGAACATGACTTGTTGTGTCAACTTTGGCAATGGAACATGACTTGTGACAATGGAACATGACTTGTGTCAACTTTGGCAATTGAACATGACTTGTTGTGGCAATGGAACATGCCTTGTGTCAACTTTGGCAATGGAACATGACTTGTCAACGGAATATGACTTGTTGTGGCAATGAAACATGACTTGTTGTGGCAATGGAACATGACTTGTGTCAACTTTGGCAATGGAACATGACTTGTTTTGTCAACTTTGGCAATGGAACATGACTTGTTTTGTCAACTTTGGCAATGGAACATGACTTGTTGTGTCAACTTTGGCAATGGAACATGACTCTTTGTGACAATGGAACATGACTTGTGTCAACTTTGGCAATGGAACATGACTTGTTGTGGCAATGGAACATGACTTGTTGTTTCAACTTTGGCAATGGAACATGACTTGTTTTGTCAACTTTGGCAATGGAACATGACTTGCGTCAACTTTGGCAATGGAACATGACTTGTTGTGACAATGGAACATGACTTGTTGTGACAATGGAACATGACTTGTGTCAACTTTGGCAATGGAACATGACTTGTTGTGGCAATGGAACATGACTTGTTGTGGCAATGGAACATGACTTGTGTCAACTTTGGCAATGGAACATGACTTGTGGCAATGGAACATTACTTGTGTCAACTTTGGCAATGGAATATGACTTGTTGTGGCAATGGAACATGACTTGTGGCAATGGAACATGACTTGTTGTGGCAATGGAACATGACTTGTTGTGACAATGGAACATGACTTGTGTCAACTTTGGCAATGGAACATGACTTGTTGTGTCAACTTTGGCAATGGAGCATGACTTGTTGTGACAATGGAACATGACTTGTGTCAACTTTGGCAATGGAACATGACTTGTTGTGGCAATGGAACATGACTTGTCAACTTTGGCAATGGAACATGACTTGTGTCAACTTTGGCAATCAAATATGACTTGTTGTGGCAATGGAACATGACTTGTGTCAACTTTGGCAATGGAACATGACTTGTGACAATGGAACATTACTTGTGTCAACTTTGGCAATGGAACATGACTTGTTGTGGCAATGGAACATGACTTGTCAACTTTGGCAATCAAATATGACTTGTTGTGGCAATGGAACATGACTTGTGTCAACTTTGGCAATGGAATATGACTTGTTGTGGCAATGGAACATGACTTGTGTCAACTTTGGCAATGGAACATGATTTGTGACAATGGAACATGACTTGTGTCAACTTTGGCAATGGAACATGACTTGTGTCAACTTTGGCAATGGAACATGATTTGTGACAATGGAACATGACTTGTGTCAACTTTGGCAATGGAACATGATTTGTGACAATGGAACATGACTTGTGTCAACTTTGGCAATGGAACATGACTTGTGGCAATGGAACATGACTTGTTGTGTGTCAGATTGCTGCTGAGCGGGTGAAGGAGCGTCAGAAGGAGGATGAGGAGAAGCAGCAGGTCTCCATGAAGAAGACTAAGGAGGCACCAAAGACCTTCAAGCAAGGAGTTGGCAAATATATCAACCCTACTGCAGCGTAAGTTACTCAACTTATTGCAGTTACTTTAAAGTTACTCAACTTTTTGCAGTTACTTTAAAGTTACTCAACTTATTACAGTTACTTTAAAGTTACTCAACTTATTGCACTTACTTTAAAGTAACTCAACTTATTGCACTTACTTTAAAGTTACTCAACTTATTGCAGTTACTCAACTTATTGCAGTTACTTACTGAAGTTACTTAACTAACTCAACTTTCCCAAATCATTGAAATTACTCAACTTAATCAACTTGTTATTGAAGGAGTTACAGAAGTTATTAGAATTACTCAAGTTACTGAGGAAGTGACTGAAGTTATCGGTGTTATGGAAGTTATCGATGTTATGGAAGATATCAATGTTATGAAAGATATCGATGTTTTTGAAGATAGTGAAGTTGTGTGTTTGCGTTGGTTTGAGTCAGGAAGTGACTTGGAACATTTTCACCAAGAAGAAGAATAAAATGTGTGGGTGTGTCTTGTAGAGTCAGGAAGTGACTTAGATCATGTTCACCAAGAAGAAGAAGAAGAATACAATGTGTGGGTGTCTCTTGCAGGAAAGGTGAGGCTGCAGAAGAAGAGAGTGGACCTTCCAAGAAGACCAAAGGCAAGAGCAGCTTGGGAGACTTCAGCTCCTGGTAGAAACAACCGTTTTCACTTTTTATCAATAAATATACCTTTCTTTTAGCTCCGCCTTCACTCCTCCTTCACCTCCAAAACATCTTTATAGTACACTACACTTACACAGGAAGTGTACATTCTGTTGCCATGACAGCGTGTCTGAAGGTAGGGATGTGTCTCCATCCACAGTGTAGAGCCGCTCCCAAAAGGTCATGAAAATAATCACCTACACTGCAGAAGATAAACTACATTTCTCACTATTTGAAGTTTTATTATCAGTGGAGGATCAGGTTAAACAAGCCAGGAGCAGACGTGCTAATAGTTAGAAGAAATGTGATTGGTAAAGTTTAAGACGTGTTGATGGAATTATGTTACAACAGGAAGTAAGCAGTTATTAACAGGAAGTAAGCAGTTTTTAACAGGAAATTAGCATGTATATTAATAATTATAATAATATACAGTAACAGTTGATGTGTCAGTACATCACACGTAAGCTGGTACCAAGGGTAGTAACAGGAAGTAAGCAGATATTAACAGAAAGTAAGCGGATATTAACAGGAAATAAGAATTAGCAACCAGTAACAATCTTTGTTGATATTTTGTAAACGTTAAAAGCAATCACCATGAATAAAGTACACATGTACACTTAGTTGTATTTGACACTTTAATGTATATTTAGTTGTATTTGACACTTTAATGTACACTTAATTGTATTTGACACATTACTGTACACTTAGTTGTATTTGACACTTTAATGGACACTTAGTTGTATTTGACACTTTAATGGACACTTAGTTGTATTTGACACTTCAATGTTCACTTATTTGTATTTGACACTTTAATGGACACTTAGTTGTAGAGATGTCCGATAATGGCTTTTTTGCCGATATTCCGATATTCTCCAACTCTTAATTACCGATTCCGATATCAACCGATACCAATATATACAGTCGTGGAATTAACACAATATTATACCTAATTTTGTTGTGATGCCCCGCTGGATGCATTAAACAATGTAACAAGGTTTTCCAAAATAAATCAACTCAAGTTATGGAAAAAAATGCCCACATGTCACTGCCATATTTATTATTGAAGTCACAAAGTGCATTATTTTTTTTAACATGCCTCAAAACAGCAGCTTGGAATTTGGGACATGCTCTCCCTGAGAGAGCATGAGGAGGTTGAGGTGGGCAGGGTTGGGGGGGGCGGGGTTGAGTTGGGGGGAGGGTAGGGGGTAGCGGGGGGTGTATATTATAGCGTCCCGGAAGAGTTGGTGCTGCAAGGGTTTCTGGGTATTTGTTCTGTTGTGTTACGGTGTGGATTTTCTCCCGAAATTTGTTTGTCATTCTTGTTTGGTGTGGGTTCACAGTGTGGCACATATTTGTAACAGTGTTAAAGTTGTTTATACGGCCACCCTCAGTGTGACCTGTATGGCTGTTGACCAAGTATGCATGGCATTCACTTGTGTGTGTGAAAAGCCGTAGATATCATGTGATTGGGCCGGCACGCAAATGCAGTGCCTTTAAGGCATGTCCCCAATATTGTTGTCTGGGTGGAAATCGAGAGAAATTTGGGAGAATGGTTGCCCCGGGAGATTTTCAGGAGGGGGACTGAAATTCGGGAGTCTACCGGGAAAATCGGGAGGGTTGGCAATAAGGCTGAAACGACGCGTCAACATAGTCGACGTCATCGATTTCGTAAATACGTCGACGCCGTTTTTGTGCGTCGACGCGTCGCATGCCTTATTTCCTTGAATAGCCTCCGGGGCGCTAATTAATTTAAAACCTCTTCTCACTCCTGCGCTTACCAAAAGGCGTGGGGTAAATTTAGGCCTGCGCTTATAAATTTGAGTGATGTAAGGATACCATCATGAAAAGCACATTTAATAAAAAAAAACGTTATTATGGTCTTACATTTACTTATAAATGAGTATTCTGATCAAAAGCATCGATAACTTGTTTATAGAAGTCTTCCTTATCTTTCTTCAGTTTTAAAAGTCTCTCTGTCTCGATGGAGATATTTAAGTATTACCTCCTGCTTCGATTGAAAGTCCAGTTTAGAAAACTGTTTTATTTTAGATATGTAATCCTCCATGTTAAAAGTGCAAGCAAACGATCGCTGCTCACTCTTGTTGCTTGTTGTCTTCTTCTGCAGTACCGGTAGTCACAAGAAGGATCACTAGCGCCCTCTACCAGCAGGAGGCGGGAGTCATTTAATGACTCATATTTGACACACGCTGCTACGGTATATTAATAAAACATAGCTGCTTACTGTTCTTTTTAGCATATTCAATAGCTTGGACCTTAAATCCTACTGAATAGCTCTTAATCTTCTTCCCTTTATGCGATTTCAAATTATTGAAATCAGCCTCCTCCATTTTAAAAATGATGACTCGTGACGTGACGAGTTTGACCCGGCGGAAGTTCTAGGCATATGCTAATTATTTTGCGAAACGAGTTTGGCCCGGCGGAAATTCTAGACATGCGCTAATAAAAATAATATTTTGCGAAACGAGTTTGACCTGGCGTTAATCCTGAGCCGGCGGTAATGCTAAGCATGCGCTAATTATTTTGCGAAACGAGTTTGACCCGGCAGTAATTCGAGGCATGCGAATACTATATACCCGGCGCCAATTCAAGGAAATACGCACTTTTTTGTATTGGATGTTTATCTTTATTTTTGCACATTTTAAAGCAAAATAAACAATACTTTTACTTTTGAAATGCTTATACTATTGTAGAATATTAAGATTTGCACTGGATGTTTACTTTTATAATTGCACATTAAAAAGCAAATAAGCTACTTTTAATTTTGTTAAATGTTAAAAGTTTTAAATGTTTACATTGTTACAGAATATTTTGTCATGTTGTTGTCAATGTTGACTGAGTGGCCATACTTTTTTTTTTTTGTAAATAAAAGCCATGCCTTTTGAAAAAACTGGCCTACATTTATTTTTTCATCTTCATTTTAAATAAAAAAAAAAATCGGTAAAAGGAAAAATAATCTATAGATTAAATGAAAAAAATAATCTATAGATTAACCGATTAATCGAAAAAAATAATCTATAGATTAATCGATAGAAAAATAATCGTTAGCTGCAGCCTTAGTTGGCAAGTATGACTGGGAGACGCAACTGCTCTGTACTTTTCCC
Source organism: Nerophis lumbriciformis (assembly GCF_033978685.3). Lineage (NCBI taxonomy): Eukaryota > Metazoa > Chordata > Actinopteri > Syngnathiformes > Syngnathidae > Nerophis > Nerophis lumbriciformis. The sequence goes on along the minus strand of NC_084571.2, from coordinate 17,789,974 downwards.
TACGTCCGTGTACCACTCCGTACAGCGGCGTTTTAAAAAGTCCTGAATTTTACTTTTTGAAACCGATATCGATAATTTCCCGATATTACATTTTAAAGCATTTATCGGCCGATATCGGACTGCCGATATTATCGGCCGATAAATGCTTTAATAACATCTCTACTTAGTTGTATTTGACACTTTAATGTACACTGAGTTGTATTCAACAATTTAATGTATACTTAGTTGTATTTGACACTTTAATGTACACTTAGTTGTATTAATGTACACTTAGTTGTATTTGACACTCTAATTGTACACTTAGTTGTATTCCACAATTAATGTACACTTAGTTGTATTTGACACTTTAATGTACGTTTAGTTGTATTTGACACTTAAATGTACACTTAGTTGTATTTGACACTTTAATGTACGTTTAGTTGTATTTGACACTTAAATGTACACTTAGTTGTATTTGACACTTCAATGTTCTCTTAATTGTATTTGACACTTAAATGTACACTTAGTTGTATTTGACACTTCAATGTTCTCTTAATTGTATTTGACACTTTAATGTACACTTAATTGTATTTGACACTTCAATGTTCACTTAGTTGTATTTAAGGTGGTATTATTAAATAAGTGTATAATTGTTTGGTTGTCAAATGTTAAGGTGATATTATTAAATAGGTGTGTAATTGTTTGGTTGTCACATGTTAAGGTGGTATTAATAAATAGGTATATAAGGTTGTAATAATGACTTGGAGGAGGTAATAATGAATAATCTTGACAGCAAAGTGATGATCTTAGACTTTTATTTGCGATGTGATTGTGAGACAAAGCTGAAGAAGAAAACAAGGTCACATGACACATGAAGTCCACCAAGATGCACTCAACTTGTCACAGAAGATTCTTTGTTGCCATGACGACAAAGTGTTGTCAAGTGACTTCTGTGACGGGACGCCAGGTGAAGAAAACAAAAGCTTCTTGTGTCCGTGCTGACGAGGGAACAAAAAGTAGGTCCCCTTTAGAAAGGGGGAGGAGCCTGATTGTAAAATAAATTAACAGCTTTAAAAGGTGAACTTTCAGTCAGAACCAGCAGACAGAAATACAATCAAGTGAGCGGCAAGCGGTGCTAACCACAGCTCAAGGACCTCCACTGTGGCTGGCGGGGGGAGACACAGACCGTGGTCCTACCAAGCCCCGCCCCCTGCAATGCAGTGGGAGATTCCAGCTCAACCAACAAGCTAGCGTGCTGCGCTAACAAAGAAGAGAGCAGGGGGAGGGGCATAAGCCAAACATTCACTTCCTGTACGTGAACACGCAGAGAACAAAAGTGCAGAAGCTAGGTAGAAATGTAACGGAAGGCGCTAGGTAGAAAAGCTGGAAAGGACAAAGTTGACGTAGAAAAAGGAGTTTGGACTTCAAGTAGGATCACTTTTTCACGCCAAAGGAAGTCATGGTCTCAAGACACAGTGGGAGAAGTCAGGGTTTCATGGGGGGGGGGGGAGTTATGCACTGCACAACAGTTATGTTTCAAGGAGGAGGCGGAGTTATGCGCTGCACAACAATGTGGTTGTTGAAGAGGCACGTGATTGGTGCAGCTTGGGAGGACAAAGGTGAGCAGCTAATAATAATAAAGTGCAACAGGCGGGCGTCAACTTTGACCTCCAAACCTTATGAGTTATGACATCATCCATTGGTGGGAGGACATTCACAGACAGTCCCGTCATAATGTGTTGAATGGGAGTCAAGTGTGTCTTTTGTCGGCACAAATTCATGTCTTTTTACTCATTTCACACATACTGTGTGTGTACTCCAGGTATTTCACACATACTGTGTGTGTACTCCAGGTATTTATGTGCGTATTAATAACTCTTTATAATAACTATATGGATCTGCTATCCTAGTTTTTATCTCTCATGATGCTGCAAGATGGGACCAGCCACACTCGCATCAACACTGATATATATATATATATATGTGTATATATATACACACACATATATATATATACTTATATATACACACACATATATATATATATATATACATACATACATAACATACATACATATATGTGTATGTATATGTGTATATATATATATATATATATATATATATATGTGTGTGTATATATATATATATGTGTGTGTATATACACGCATATGTATGTATATATATGTATATATACATATATAAATATGTATATATATATGCATATATATGTATATATACATATATAAATATGTAAAAATACATATATAAATACGTATATATACACATATATAAATATGTATATATACATATATAAATGTGTACATTTATATATAAATATGTACGTGTACATATACATATATAAATATGTGTATATTTATCTATAAATATGTACACATACATATCTATATATATATATATATCCATTCATCCATTTTCTACCGCTTGTCCCTTTCGGGGTCGCAATACCGATCGATATATATATATATATATACATAATTTTCATATTCAAGATGTGGATGTTGACGTGTCAGAGAAAAGTCCAAATAAAAAGAAAATATTGACACATTAGGAGATGTAAAAACAAACAAACGCCGACAGGAAGTCCATGCTAACCGTTTAGCGGGGCGGGCACAGAAGGCCGTGGTCCTCCCCGTTGTTGCCATGGTGCCACTCTCACTTCTAGGCACGCTCCAGTGGGAGGGGTCAGGCGGAGTCAAACCCAGACGCTCCATCGCCGAGGAGGACGTGACGACTCGTGCCGTTTGTGGGGGCGTGATGTGAAGGGGCGGGGCTTGAGGGGTCGTGGTCACTCCCATCCGTTGTCTTTGATCATGTGAGCCAGCTCGATGATGAACTTGCCCTCCTTGTACTTCTGGCTGCTCTCGAAGGCGTGCTCCTAGAACACATAGGACGGTTGTCACGGCAACAATTATCTAAGTCCTTGCTTTTTCCTGCAGAACGGTGGCTTATTTGTGATGTCATCATATGTGGTGTGCAGCACTGTGGGCTTTCTCTATCGTGCCGGAAGTAGACCTTTCAAAAAGAGCAGCTTCAAATCTGATCGGCCATCTTAAAATGGACTCAGGTGAAGATTTATGGACGCTGCCAAGTTGTTAATTGCAGCGACCAAACAACTGATGAGCAAGCGTTTAGAGGCAACAGTTTGAAAGAAAAGACCTTCAAACTTGATGACAAAATGATTCACTGTTTATGTTTAACTTGACAAAGTGATTCATTGTATATGTTTAACTTGACAAAATTGTTTGTTTCTTGAGAAAGTGATTCATTGTTTGTTTAACTTGACAAAATGATTCATTGTTTATGTTTAACTTGACAAAATGATTCATTGTTTGTTCAATTTGACAAAATGATTAATTGTTTATGTTTAACTTGACAAAATGATTCATTGTTTATGTTTAACTTGACAAAATGATTAATTGTTTATGTTTAACTTGACAAAATGATTAATTGTTTATGTTTAACTTGACAAAATGATGCATTGTTTGTTCAATTTGACAAAATGATTCATTGTTTATGTTTAACTTGACAAAATGATTCATTGTTTGTTGTCTTGACAAAGTGATTCATTGTTTGTATAACTTGACAAAATGATTCATTGTTTATGTTTAACTTGACAAAATGATTAATTGTTTGTTCAATTTGACAACATGATTAATTGTTTATGTTTAACTTGACAAAATTATTCATTGTTTATGTTTAACTTGACAAAATGATTAATTGTTTGTTTTCTTGACAAAGTGATTCATTGTTTGTATAACTTGACAAAATGATTCATTGTTTATGTTTAACTTGACAAAATGATTCATTGTTTATGTTTAACTTGACAAAATGATTCATTGTTTATGTTTAACTTGACAAAATGATTCATTGTTTATGTTTAACTTGACAAAATGATTAATTGTTTATGTTTAACTTGACAAAATGATTAATTGTTTATGTTTAACTTGACAAAATGATGCATTGTTTGTTCAATTTGACAAAATGATTCATTGTTTATGTTTAACTTGACAAAATGATTCATTGTTTGTTTTCTTGACAAAGTGATTCATTGTTTGTATAACTTGACAAAATGATTCATTGTTTATGTTTAACTTGACAAAATGATTCATTGTTTATGTTTAACTTGACAAAATGATTAATTGTTTGTTTTCTTGACAAAGTGATTCATTGTTTGTATAACTTGACAAAATGATTCATTGTTTATGTTTAACTAGACAAAATGATTAATTGTTTATGTTTAACTTGACAAAATGATGCATTGTTTGTTCAATTTGACAAAATGATTCATTGTTTATGTTTAACTTGACAAAATGGGCTTAGAGTTAACCCCTAACCTAACCATTTTTTGTTAAGTGTGTTTAAGTTTTGGGCAGAGGTGAACTGTTAATTTAATTTCTTCTCACAAAATCTTGAGTGCATATTTATACATAATTATGCATACATGAATATGTACACATGATTATTTATAAATGAATATTCATACATAGTTATTTATACATGAATATTTATACATAAGTGTTTATACATGAGTATGCATACATAATTATTTGTACATGCATAATTATACGTGACTATTTATGCATAATTGTTCATACATGAATATGTATACTTTGTTATTTATACATGAATATGTGTTCATTTTTTTTTTATACATGAATATTTACACATAATTATTTATACATGAATATGCACGCATAATTGCTTGTACATGAATATGTATGCATAATTATTTATGCACGAATATTTATGCATGTATATATAATTTATAAAACTCATACATGAATATGTATACATAATTATTTATACATAATTATGTATACATGAATATTCATACCTAATTATTTATACATAATATCTATACATAATTATTCATACATGAATGTCTATACATAATTATTTATACATGAATATGTATGCATCATTATTTTTACATGAATATTTATATATAATTATAAATGAATATTTATGGTTATGGTTTACAAAAGGTGTGCAAACATTAGCAGTGGGATATCAATAAGAGACTGTTCAAAAGAGAAGCTTGACTGCTCAACATTTGTAGAGATTTTCTTCAGGCACTCACGTATTTCCAGCCCAGCGTGGTTTTGCAGTTTTCACAGTAGATGTCGGCCACGGCATGTAAACCCGTGAGGAGAACCCGCTCCTCCGCCGGCCCACAGCCCACGTTCACCCTGAAGGCCACACAGGTCAGATCACTATCAGTCATGGTGTTCCACAGGGATCCATGTTAGAACCACTCATATTATCACACTATTTAATCATTGGTTATCACAAATGTAGTAAATAACTGATTATCATGTTAGGTATTGTTTATTAATGGAGTAAATAACCGGTTATGTTAGGTACATTTGGTTTATATTATTATATAAAAGGAGTAAATAGGAAACATAATGCTGTGTACCTAATGAAGTGGCCCATGAGTGTTTGTAATGATTAATGAGTGTGTGTGTGTGTGTGTGTGTGTGTGTGTGTGTGTGTGTGTGTGTGTGTGTGTGTGTGTGTCCTACTTACACAGAATTAAAGAGGTAAGCTCTGCCTTGGCTGCCTTGAAAAGACTGAAAGAGAGAGAGGTGAAGGTGTGTCAGATTAACACAGGTGGAAAAAAGTTTATTAATAGAAATATTATCATTATTATTATTATTATTATTATTATTATTATTATTATTATTATCATCATCATTATACCAGTACAGTCTATAGTAACACCAGAAAAGGACAGAAGTTGAGTTTAAACACCATTACAGTCTAAAGTCCATCCATCCATTTTCTACCGCTTATTCCCTTCGGGGTTGCGGGGGGCTAAAGTATCCATCCATCCATCCATCCATCTTCTTCCGCTTATCCGAGGTCGGGTCGCGGGGGCAGCAGCCTAAGCAGGGAAGCCCAGACTTCCCTCTCCCCAGCCACTTCGTCCAGCTCTTCCTGTGGGACCCCGAGGCGTTCCCAGGCCAGCCGAGAGACATAGTCTTCCCAACGTGTCCTGGGTCTTCCCCGCGGCCTCCTACCGGTCGGACGTGCCCTAAACACCTCCCTAGGGAGGCGTTCGGGTGGCATCCTAACCAGATGCCCGAACCACCTCATCTGGCTCCTCTCGATGTGGAGGAGCAGCGGCTTTACTTTGAGCTCCTCCCGGATGGCAGAGCTTCTCACCCTATCTCTAAGGGAGAGCCCCGCCACCCGGCGGAGGAAACTCATTTCGGCCGCTTGTACCCGTGATCTTGTCCTTTCGGTCATAACCCAAAGCTCATGACCATAGGTGAGGATGGGAACGTAGATCGACCGGTAAATTGAGAGCTTTGCCTTCCGGCTCAGCTCCTTCTTCACCACAACGGATCGATACAGCGTCCGCATTACTGAAGACGCCGCACCGATCCGCCTGTCAATCTCACGATCCACTCTTCCCTCACTCGTGAACAAGACTCCGAGGTACTTGAACTCCTCCACTTGGGGCAAGATCTCCTCCCCAACCCGGAGATGGCACTCCACCCTTTTCCGGGCGAGAACCATGGACTCGGACTTGGAGGTGCTGATTCTCATCCCAGTCACTTCACACTCAGCTGCGAACCGATCCAGTGAGAGCTGAAGATCCTGGCCAGATGAAGCCATCAGGACCACATCATCTGCAAAAAGCAGAGACCTAATCCTGCAGCCACCAAACCAGATCCCCTCAACGCCTTGACTGCGCCTAGAAATTCTGTCCATAAAAGTTATGAACAGAATCGGTGACAAAGGGCAGCCTTGGCGGAGTCCAACCCTCACTGGAAACGTGTCCGACTTACTACCGGCAATGCGGACCAAGCTCTGGCACTGATCATACAGGGAGCGGACTGCCACAATCAGACAGTCCGACACCCCGTACTCTCTGAGCACTCCCCACAGGACTTCCCGAGGGACACGGTCGAATGCCTTCTCCAAGTCCACAAAACACATGTAGACTGGTTGGGCAAACTCCCATGCACCTTCAAGGACCCTGCGGAGAGTATAGAGCTGGTCCACAGTTCCACGACCAGGACGAAAACCACACTGTTCCTCCTGAATCCGAGGTTCGACTATCCGGCGTAGCCTCCTCTCCAGTACACCTGAATAGACCTTACCGGGAAGGCTGAGGAGTGTGATCCCACGATAGTTAGAACACACCCTCCGGTTCCCCTTCTTAAAGAGAGGAACCACCACCCCGGTCTGCCAATCCAGTGGCACCGCCCCCGATGTCCACGCGATGCTGCAGAGTCTTGTCAACCAAGACAGCCCCACAGCATCCAGAGCCTTAAGGAACTCCGGGCGGATCTCATCTACCCCCGGGGCCTTGCCACCGAGGAGCTTTTTAACTACCTCAGCAACCTCAGCCCCAGAAATAGGAGAACCCACCACAGACTCCCCAGGCACTGCTTCCTCATAGGAAGACGTGTTGGTGGGATTGAGGAGGTCTTCAAAGTATTCCCTCCACCGATCCACAACATCCGCAGTCGAGGTCAGCAGAACACCATCCTCGCCATACACGGTGTTGATAGTGCACTGCTTCCCCTTCCTGAGGCGGCGGATGGTGGTCCAGAATTGCTTCGAAGCCGTCCGGAAGTCGTTTTCCATGGCCTCACCGAACTCCTCCCATGTCCGAGTTTTTGCCTCTGCGACCGCTGAAGCCGCACACCGCTTGGCCTGTCGGTACTTGTCCGCTGCCTCAGGAGTCCTATGAGCCAAAAGAACCCGATAGGACTCCTTCTTCAGCTTGACGGCATCCCTCACCGCCGGTGTCCACCAACGGGTTCTAGGATTACCGCCACGACAAGCACCAACCACCTTGCGGCCACAGCTCCAATCAGCCGCCTCGACAATAGAGGCGCGGAACATGGTCCATTCGGACTCAATGTCCAGCACCTCCCTCGTGACATGTTCAAAGTTCTTCCGGAGGTGGGAATTGAAACTCTCTCTGACAGGAGACTCTGCCAGACGTTCCCAGCAAACCCTCACAATGCGTTTGGGCCTGCCAGGTCTGTCCGGCATCCTCCCCCACCATCGCAGCCAACTCACCACCAGGTGGTGATCGGTAGAAAGCTCCGCCCCTCTCTTCACCCGAGTGTCCAAAACATGAGGCCGCAAATCCGATGACACAACTACAAAGTCGATCATGGAACTGCGGCCTAGGGTGTCCTGGTGCCAAGTGCACATATGGACACCCTTATGTTTGAACATGGTGTTCGTTATGGACAATCTGTGACGGGCACAAAAGTCCAATAACATAACACCGCTCGGGTTCAGATCCGGGCAGCCATTCTTCCCAATCACGCCTCTCCAGGTTTCACTGTCGCTGCCAACATGAGCATTGAAGTCCCCCAGTAGAACGAGGGAATCACCCGGGGGAGCACTCTCAAGTACTCCCTCGAGTGAATCCAAAAAGGGTGGGTACTCTGAGCTGCGGTTTGGCGCGTAAGCGCAAACCACAGTCAGGACCCGTTCCCCCACCCGAAGGCGGAGGGAAGCTACCCTCTCGTCCACCGGGTTGAACTCCAACGTACAGGCTCTGAGCTGGGGGGCAACAAGAATTGCCACCCCAGCCCGTCGCCTCTCACTGCCGGCAACGCCAGAGTGGAAGAGAGTCCAGCCCCTCTCGAGAGAACTGGTTCCAGAGCCCTTGCTGTGCGTCGAAGTGAGTCCGACTATATCTAGCCGGAACTTCTCCACCTCACGCACTAGCTCAGGCTCCTTCCCCCCCAGCGAGGTGACGTTCCACGTCCCAAGAGCTAGCTTCTGTAGCCGAGGATCGGACCGCCAAGTGCCCTGCCCTCGGCTTCCGCCCAGCTCACATCGCACCCGACCTCTATGACCCCTGCTATGGGTGGTGAGCCCATTAGAGGGGGGACCCACGTTGCCTCTTCGGGCTGTGCCCGGCCGGGCCCCATGGGGACAGGCCCGGCCACCAGGCGCTCGCCATCGTGCCCCACCTCCGGGCCTGGCTCCAGAGGGGGGCCCCGGTGACCCGCGTCCGGGCAAGGGAAATCTGGGTTCCTTGCTTGTTTTCTTCATAGAGGTCTTCGAGCTGCTCTTTGTCTGATCCCTCACCTAGGACCAGTTTGTCTTGGGAGACCCTACCAGGGGGCATAAAGCCCCCGGACAACATAGCTCCTAGGATCATTGGGACACGCAAACTCCTCTACCACGTTAAGGTGGCAGCTCAGAGAGGAGGGGGGGGGGCTAAAGTAACACCAGAAAAGGACAAGTCAAGTGTTAACACCTGTACAGTCTAAAGTAACACCAGAAAAGGACAAGTCAAGTGTTAACACCTGTACAGTCTAAAGTAACACCAGAAAAGGACAAGTCAAGTGTTAACACCTGTACAGTCTAAAGTAAAACCAGAAAAGGACAGAACTCGAGTGTAAACACCAGTACAGTCATAGCATATTATGCAAATGATACGATGGCCACGCCCCCACAAGTATCTTAGCAATGTAGGGGAAACCCTGTTTGACCCTGGAACTATTTCTATTTTCTTTATTTCCCTATGTTCATTTTTAAATACAATGTTTGAAACAGAGTGTGTGTGCGTGTGTGTGTGTGTCACCTTGGAGATGAGCTCGTCATGGTTGGCCAGGTGAGCGCGACAGTGGATGCAGCTGTAGGTGCGGTGGCAGCTGGGCAGGTAGGCCTGGAAGGTCTTGGACTTGGTCATCTTCACCATGTCCGAGGGGCGGAGCTCCTGGCTGGGCGGGACTTGCTGACACAGCAAACACTGGAAGATGCACGCAAAAGCCGTCGTTGTAGTGGAGGGTCTCGTGTGGCAGATCCACACCCACGACACGCAAGGAATGTTGTAGTGGAGGGTCTCGTGTGGCAGATCCACACCCACGACACGCAGGGAAATCACACCTGCAGGGCACACATCCAACATCACTTCTCATCCAACAATGTCATAAATAATAATGATAAATGGGTTGTACTTGTATAGCGCTTTTCTACCTTCAAGGTACTCAAAGCGCTTTGACACTACTTCCACATTTACACACACATTCACACACTGATGGAGGGAGCTGCCATGCAAGGCGCTAACCAGCAGCCATCAGGAGCAAGGGTGAAGTGTCTTGCTCAGGACACAACGGACATGACGAGGTTGGTAGTAGGTGGGGATTGAACCAGGGACCCTCGCGTTGCGCACGGCCACTCTCGCACTGAGCCACGCCGTCCCATCACTTCTCATCCTCATCACTTCTCATCCAACAATGTCATCACTTCTCATCCAACATCACTTCTCATCCAACATTGTCATCACTTCTCATCCAACATCACTTCTCATCACTTCTCATCCAACATTGTCATCACTTCTCATCCAACATCACTTCTCATCCTTATCACTTCTCATCCAACATCCTCATCACTTCTCATCCTCATCACTTCTCATCCAACATTGTCATCACTTCTCATCCAACATCACTTCTCATCCTCATCACTTCTCATCCAACATCCTCATCACTTCTCATCCTCATCACTTCTCATCCAACATTGTCATCACTTCTCATCCTCATCACTTCTCATCCAACATCACTTCTCATCCAACAATGTCATCACTTCTCATCCTCATCACTTCTCATCCAACATCACTTCTCATCCTCATCACTTCTCATCCAACAATGTCATCACTTCTCATCCAACATTGTCATCACTTCTTATCCAACATCACTTCTCATCCTCATCAATTCTCATCCAACATCCTCATCATTGCTCATCCAACAATGCCATCACTTCTCATCCTCATCACTTCTCATCCAACATCACTTCTCATCCTCATCACTTTTCATCCAACATCCTCATAACTTCTCATCCTCATCACTTCTCATCCAACATCCTCATCACGTGTCATCCTCATCACTTCTCATCCAACATTGTCATCACTTCTCATCCTCATCACTTCTCATCCAACATAACTTCTCATCCTCATCACTTCTCATCCAACATCCTCATCACTTGTCATCCAACATCCTCATCACGTGTCATCCTCATCATTTGTCATCTAACATTCTCATCACTTGTCATCCAACATCCTCATCACTTGTCATCCAACATCCTCATCACTTGTCATCCTCATCATTTGTCATCCAACATCCTCAATACTTCTGATCCAACATCCTCAATACTTGTCATCCAACATCCTCATCATTTGTCATCCAACATCCTCAATACTTCTCATCCAACATCCTCATCACTTGTCATCTAACATTCTCATCACTTCTCATCCAACATCCTCATCACTTGTCATCCAACATCCTCATCACTTGTCATCTAACATTCTCATCACTTCTCATCCAACATCCTCATCACTTCTCATCCAACATCCTCATCACTTGTCATCTAACATTCTCATCACTTCTCATCCAACATCCTCATCACTTGTCATCTAACATTCTCATCACTTGTCATCCAACATCCTCATCACTTGTCATCCTCATCATTTGTCATCCAACATCCTCATCACTTGTCATCTAACATTCTCATCATTTGTCATCCAACATCCTCATCACTTGTCATCCAACATCCCCATCACTTGTCATCCAAACTCCTCATCACTTCTCATCAAACATCCTCATTACGGCTGCACTAAATGATAATATAAATACATTTAATAAAGTCAAATACAAATAAGGCAACAAGAGAAGTATCCTACACTTCTCTTTTGTAAAGTAAATCTGAACAGCCGACATGGGCGTCTACATCAACTATATGATTTGCCTGAAAAGCTGGACAGGACACAAAAAAACCAAAAAAAAAACCAACATCCTTATTACTCTCATGTCACTGCTGCACAAGTGATATAACTACAAAGCGGTAAATGTCAGGACCCTTTATTATAAATGTTACTACATTACATATTATTATTGTTTTATATATATTATTGTTCTCCGTTAATAATAAATATGTGAATATTATGAATGTTACTACATGACATATATACTTACATCATGTATATATTACATGTTATTATGAATGTTACTACATGACATATACATTACATCAGGTATATATTACAAACCCCGTTTCCATATGAGGTGGGAAATTGTGTTAGATGTAAATATAAACGGAATACAATTATTTGCGAATCATTTTCAACCCATATTCAGTTGAATATGCTACAAAGACAACATATTTGATGTTCAAACTGATAAACTTTTTTTTTTTTTTTGCAAATAATCATTAACTTTAGAATTTGATGCCAGCAACACATGACAAAGAAGTTGGGAAAGGTGGCAATAAATACTGGTAAAGTTGAGGAATGCTCATCAAAGACTTATTTGGAACATCCCACAGGTGAACAGGCTAATTGGGAACAGGTGGGTGCCATGATTGGGTATAAAAGTAGATTTCATGAAATGCTCAGTCATTCACAAACAAGGATGGGGCGAGGGTCACCACTAGAGATGCGCGGATAGGCAATTATTTCATCCGCAACCGCATCAGAAAGTCGTCAACCATCCGCAATCCACCCGATCTAACATTTGATCAGAACCGCATCCGCCCGTTGTTATATATCTAATATAGACGATGCAAGGCATTAGTGAGGTTATAAAGCTTTTGCCTGTTAAAGAAAAGAGACTGATCCAATGCAGCATTCGCGTGCCACGCTGTCACGACCCAGACGCACACCAGTGCGCAATCATATGGGAGCCGCGCTGAGCGCACCTCCAAGCGCGTCTCGCTGCCGGCGACGGCCGGGTATATGGGCCCGACGCTCCAGCGCCATCCATTTTCAGGGCTAGTTGATTCGGCAGGTGGGTTGTTACACACTCCTTAGCGGGTTCCAACTTCCATGGCCACCGTCCTAGCTGCTGTCTATATCAACCAGGGTGAGCCCCACCCCTTTCGTGAGCGCACTGCGCGCGGAGTGACCCCTGTTACGCGCCCCCGGCAACAGGGGTGGCGGGCAGGTAAGCTGCGCGGGCGGAGCGCGCGGAGTGACCCCTGTTACGAGCCCCCGGCCACGGGGGTGGCGGGCAGGTAAGATGCTTACCTGCTGCGCGTGACGCCGGCCGCGGCGAAGGCGGACGAGGCGGGGTGTCGGTGCGGTGGGCGCGGTGGTGACCCTGGACGTGCGTCGGGCCCTTCTCGCGGATCGCCTCAGCTACGGCTCCCGGTGGGGCCCTCTCGGGGGAAGGGGCCTCGGTCCCGGACCCCGGCGAGGCGTCGGGGGCCTTCTCCGCTCCGTAAAAGTGTCCATCTCTTTTTCTTTTTTTCTTCTGTTGTGGCATATGCTGCAGGTGCCTGCTCGTTTTTCGTATGTGGGTAACAACATTTAACTATGTATATATATTTCCGAATTGGTTTAACTGCCACCCGCCTGAATCTATTTAAAATCTAATTTTTTTTAAATTTCAATCGCCCGACCCGACCCGACCCGCTGATAAAATCTAATTTTTTTAAATTTAATCCGCCCGATTCGCGGATAATCCGCGGACTCCGCGGTTGTGCCCGCAAACCGCGCATCTCTAGTCACCACTTTGTCAACAAATGCGTGGGCAAATTGTTGAACAGTTTAAGAAAAACCTTTCTCAACCAGCTATTGCAAGGAATTTAGGGATTTCACCATCTACGGTCCGTAATATCATCAAAGGGTTCAGATAATCTGGAGAAATCACTGCACGTAAGCAGCTAAGCCTGTGACCTTCGATCTCTCAGGCTGTACTGCATCAACAAGCGACATCAGTGTGTAAAGGATATCACCACATGGGCTCAGGAACACTTCAGAAACCCACTGTCAGTAACTACAGTTGGTCGCTACATCTGTAAGTGCAAGTTAAAACTCTCCTAGGCAAGGCGAAAACCGTTTATCAACAACACCCAGAAACGCCGTCGGCTTCGCTGGGCCTGAGCTCATCTAAGATGGACTGATACAAAGCGGAAAAGTGTTCTGTGGTCTGACAAGTCCACATTTCAAATTGTTTTTGGAAACTGTGGACGTCGTGTCCTCCAGACCAAAGAGGAAAAGGACCATTCGGATTGTTATAGGCGCAAAGTTGAAAAGCCAGCATCTGTGATGGTATGGGGGTGTATTAGTGCCCAAGACATGGGTAACTTACACATCTGTGAAGGCGCCATTAATGCTGAAAGGTACATACAGGTTTTGGAGCAACATGTGTTGCCATCTAAGCAACGTTACCATGGACGCCCCTGCTTGTTTCAGCAAGACAATGCCAAGCCACGTGTTACATCAACGTGGCTTCATAGTAAAAGACTGTGGGTACTAGACTGGCCTGCCTGTAGTCCAGACCTGTCTCCTATTGAAAATGTGTGGCGCATTATGAAGCCGAAAATACCACAACGGAGACCCCCGGGCTGTTGAACAACTTAAGCTGTACATCAAACAAGAATGGGAAATAATTCCACCTGAGAAGCTTAAAAAATGTGTCTCCTCAGTTCCCAAACGTTTACTGAGTGTTGTTAAAAGGAAAGGCATGTAACACAGTGGTGAACATGCCCTTTCCCAACTTCTTTGTCACGTGTTGCTGGCATCAAATTCTAAAGTTAATGATTATTTGCAAAAAAAGAAAATGTTTATCAGTTTGAACGTCAAATATGTTGTCTCTGTAGCATATTCAACTGAATATGGGTTGAAAATGATTTGCAAATCATTGTATTATGTTTATATTTACATCTAACACAATTTCCCAACTCATATGGAAACAGGGTTTGTACATGTTATTATGAATGTTACGACATTACATATATATTACATCATGTATATATTACATGTTTTTTATGAATGTTACTACATGACATATATATTACATCATGTATATATTACATGTTATTATGAATGTTACTACATGACATATCTACTTACATCATGTATATATTACATGTTATTATAAATGTTACTACATGACATATATACTTACGTCATGTATATATTACTTGTTATTTAATGAATGTTACTACATAACATATATACTTACATCATGTATATATTACATGTTATTATGAATGTTACTACATTACATATATACTTACAGTGTGTATATAAAATATGTAAATATTACATGTTATTATGAATGTTACTACATTACATATATATTACATCATGTATATATTACATGTTATTATGAATGTTACTACATGACATATCTACTTACATCATGTATATATTACATGTTATTATAAATGTTACTACATGACATATATACTTACGTCATGTATATATTACTTGTTATTTAATGAATGTTACTACATAACATATATACTTACATCATGTATATATTACATGTTATTATGAATGTTACTACATTACATATATACTTACAGTGTGTATATAAAATATGTAAATATTACATGTTATTATGAATGTTACTACATTACATATATACTTACATCATGTATATATTACATGTTATTATGAATGTTACTACATTACATATTTATTACATCATGTATATATTACATGTTATTATGAATGTTACTACATTACATACATACTTACATCATATATATATTACATGTTTTTATAAATGTTACTACATGATATATATACTTACATCATGTATATATCACATATTATAAATGTTACTACATGACGTATATACTTACATCATGTATATATTACATGTTATTATGAATGTTACTAATTACATATATACTTACATCATGTACATATTACATGTTATTATGAATGTTACTACATGACATATATATACTTACATCATGTATATATTAAATGTTATTATGAATGTTACATTGCATATATATTACAGCGTGTATATGAAACCTTGATGGAGGTGTTTGGATGTTTTTTAAGCGCTTTATAGGCGAAATAGAGCAACCACATTAGCTCCTTTGTTAGCTGACTCTTGCTAACATTTATTTACATTGTTTTTGTCTTACGTAAGGATTGTGAATGATAGACAAGATTTTTAAAAGTGCAGTTCCCTCTTAAAGACAGAATAAGTAGGTTAATAATAAATAGGTTATTGTTTTTCATTTCTGTTATTGTTCTCTATAATAATAATAAAAATGAACGCGTGGATAATAATAATATTAATAAATATGAACACATGGATAATAATAATAATAATAACTGAACGCATGGATAATAATAATAAATATGAACGCAGGAATAATAATAATAAATATGAACGCACGGATAATAATATTACATATGAACGCATGAATAATAATAAATATGAACGGATGAATAATAAATATGAATGCATGGATAACAGTAATAATATTAAAAATTAACGCATAGATAATAAAATTATTAAATATGAACGAATTAATAATAATATTAGATATGAACGCATGGATAATAACAGTAGTAATAAATATGAACGCATGGATAACAATAATAATAATTATGAATGCATGGATAATAATAATAAATATGAACACATTAATAATAATAATAATACTACATATGAACGCATGAACATTAATAATACATATGAACACATGAATAATAATAATAAATATGAACGCATGGATAATAATAAATATGAACGCATGGATAATAATAATATGAACGCATGGATAATAATAAATATGAACACATGAATAATAATAAATATAAACGCATGAACAATAATAATAAATATGAACATGTGAATAATAATAGATATATACGCATGGATAATGATAATAATAAATATGAATGCATGGATAATAATAATACTAAATATGAATGCAAGAATAATAGTAAATATGAACGCATGGATAAAAATAATAAATGTGAACGAATGGATAATAATAATAAATATGAATGCATGAACAATAATAATAATAAATATGAATGCATGAATAATAATAAATATGAACACATGAATAATAAAAATGAACGCATGGATGATAATTAATATGAACACATGGATAATAATAATAATAAATATGAACGCACGGATGATAATAATAATAAATATGAACGCATGGATGATAATAATAAATATTAACGCATGAATAATAATAATAATAATATAAACACATGGATAATAATAATAAATATAAACGCGTGGATAATAATAAATATGAACACATGGATAATAATAATAAATATGAACGCATGGATAATAATAATAATAACGAGTGCATGGATAATAATACTAAATCCGAACGCAAGAATAATAATAATACTAAATATGAACGCAAGAACAATAATAATAATAAATATGAACGCATGGATAATAATAATAAATATGAACGCATGGATAATAATAAATATGAACACATGAATAATAATACATATGAATGCATGAACAATAATAATAAATATGAACGCATGAATAATAAATATGAACACATTAATAATAATAATAATAATAATATGAACACGTGGATAATAATAATAATAAATTTGAATGCATGGATAATAATAATAATAAATATGAACGTATGGATAATATTAATAAATACGAACGCATCCATCCATCCATTTTTTACCGCTTATTCCCTTCGGGGTCGCGGGGTGCGCTGGAGCCTATCTCAGCTACAATCGGGCAGAAGGCGGGGTACACCCTGGACAAGTCGCCACCTCATCGCAGGGCCAACACAGATAGACAGACAACATTCACACTCACATTCACACACTAGGGCCAATTTAGTGTTGCCAATCAACCTATCCCCAGGTGCATGTCTTTGGAGGTGGGAGGAAGCCGGAGTACCCGGAAGGAACCCACGCAGTCACGGGGAGAACATGCAAACTCCACACAGAAAGATCCCGAGCCCGGGATTGAACCCAGGACTACTCAGGACCTTCGTATTGTGAGGCAGACACACTAACCCCTCTTCCACTGTGCTGCCCAATATGAACGCATGTATAATAATAATATAAACACTTGGATAACAATAATAATAATAAATATGAACGCATAGATAATAATAAATATGAACACTTATTTGACAGTAAGTGGTCCAAACTGGACGATTCCCTCTGATTCATAGTCTACTCCTCTCTTGGTCAGAGATAGGGTGAGAAGCTCTGCCATCCGAGGGGAGCTCAAAGTAAAGCCACTGCTCCTCCACATCGAGAGGAGCCAGATGAGGTGGTTCGGGCATCTGGTCAGGATGCCACCCGAACGCCTCCCTCGGGAGGTGTTTAGGGCACGTCCAACCGGTAGGAGGCCACGGGGAAGACCCAGGACACGCTGGGAAGACTATGTCTCCCGGCTGGCCTGGGAACGCCTCGGGATCCCCCGGGAAGAGCTGGACGAAGTGGCTGGGGAGAGGAAAGTCTGAGCTTCCCTGCTTAGGCTGCTGCCCCCGCGACCCGACCTCGGATAAGCGGAAGAAGATGGATGGATGGATGGAACACATGGATAACAATAATAATAGTAAATATGAACGCATGGATAATGATAACAATAAATATGAATGCATGGATAATAATAATAATAAATATGAACACATGGATCATAATAATACTAAATATGAATGCATGGATAATAATAATAATAATAAATATGAACGCACGGATAATAATAATAAATATGAACGCATGAATAATAATAATAATAATATGAACACATGGATAATAATACTAATAATAAATATGAATGCATGGATAATAACAAATATGAACACATGGATAATAATAATAAATATAAACAAATGGATAATAATAATAAATATGAACGCATGGATAATAATAAATATGAACACATGGATAACAATAATAAATATGAACACATGATAATAATAATAATAATAAATATGAACGCATGGATAACAACAAACAAAAGGTAGCAGTGTGCTTGCTAGCGTTAGCGTCTCAACAAAAACCCATTGTATAGTTTGTGCTATTTTAATTAGCATAACAATTAACAACAAAATAACACTTTATGTTGTTTGTTTTATTTTAATTATCAACAAAATACCACTTTGTATTGTTTGTCTGATTTTAATTAACAACAAAATAACACTTTGTATCGTTTGTCTGATTTTAATTAACAACAAAATAACACTTTGTATTGTTTGAGTTATTTTAATTAACAACAAAATAACACTTTGTATTGTTTGTCTTATTTTAATAACAACAAAATAACACTTTGTACTGTTTGTCTGTTTCTAATTAAGAACAAAATAACACTTTGTATCCTTTGTATTATTCTAATTAACAACAAAATAACACTTTGTATCGTTTGTCTTATTTTAATTAACAACAAAATAACACTTTGTACTGTTTTTCTGTTTCTAATTAAAAACAAAATAACACTTTGTATCATTTGTCTTATTCTAATTAACAACAAAATAACACTTTGTACCATTTGTCTGTTTCTAATTAAGAACAAAATAAGTGTTTTGGAAGAGAGACAAGTGACAATCGCACAGGTGAGGAGACAACAAAGAAGGCGCGCGCGTGTGCGCGTGAAGCAACAGGAAGTGCAGACAAAGGCTTCGTGTTGCCTTCATGGCCCAAAGCAAGACTTTGAACATGAAAATGTGTGTTTTCGTCCAAGTTGCAGCTGGCACAGCTTGTCGACGTTGTGTGTGTGTGTGTGTGTGTGTGTGTGTGTGTGTGTGTGTGTGTGTGTGTGTGTGTGTGTGTGTGTGTGTGTGTGTGTGTGTGTGTGTGTGTGTGTGTGTGTGTGTGTGTGTGTGTGTGCGTGCGTGCGTGTGAGCTGCACGCGTGTTGTTGTTGTGTTGTTTCGTCCGAGCTGGCCGTGAAGGCCTCACGACAACAACACTAAAGTGTTCTCACGCACCTGAACGTCTCGCGATGAAAGGACGACGAGCTTTTCTTCTCGACAGTCACGTCAGCAGGTTCGAGTCCGGCCCTGCTCCACGTGTCGGTGGCGAAGCGTTTGGCCGCGGACGGCTGGCATTTTCTCCCCCACGCGAGCTTTTGTTGTGTCTTTTGTGTCTCGCACTGGCCCGCCTGCTTTGGCTCGGAAACGTCATACGCGGGGGCGTGATTGAGAGCCGCATCGGCCAATCAGAACGATGCTGCCTTCACGTCCCGCGTGAAAGCTGGGAAGAGCGAGTGATTGTTGTTTTTGTGTCTGGAAAAGGCTAATTGTGGGAGATTTGATGCGCATGGACGACTATAAAGTGTCACGTCGGTCGATGCGGCTTGTTTTTGTGCCTTTAACTTCACCTGTAAGCCCTTTGTGCCGCACATGTCAACATTAGAAGTGATTGAAAACAATCACTTCCTGATGACCCCACACTCTGAACAAAGACATATTTGACTTCAAGTTAATATGAACAGTAACATAACTCACGACTTGAAGGAAGAAAAGCAACGTCAACAATTCCGAAGTGATAAAACAAAACCCCACGATAATAATACGCACACGTCAACAGGAAGATGACGTCATCAACTCGCGGTGCCATCAACAGACCAAATGCGCAGTCAGAACTTTTACAGAGTGTTTAATTGCACAAATAAAGAGTCGTTAAAAATTAATTTGTGAAAAATGTTGATCTCTCCCCCGCTTGATTTAACAATATAATTATTTCCCATGTGACCTGAACGCACCAGACGAGCCGAGCAAGCGCGGCCAAGTCCCCGGATGTGTAAATAAATAGAGTCGTGTTTGATTTCCTGGCTTCCTCACTGAAGCTTTTTATTGTCCACATTGATCCTTTTAATCAAGCCGCCATTAGGTCACAACGCGCGCGCACACACAGAAGCTAAAAGAGGAAGATGAGCTCATTTTAGAACGTCATCAATAATCATCAGAGTCTCACCGGGACGAAGATGTTCGGACTCGGTTCGACTGATTCGATTTAGACAAAACAGCTGCTCTCACCGCGATGACGTCAGTAACGCAATGGCAGCCTCAATGAAAACAACAGCAGCAATCGTGTGACGAGGGCACCTGAACGCATCACCGCAGAGCTCGCTGATATCTTCAATTATTTAGAAAACGTCCTTTCAGTGACGTCATGTTGCACAACATCAACTACTAACTCACCCAGCCAGCTAAGACCAAAAAATACAACTAAATGTGATAAAAACACGACTAGATTTCAATAAAACACAACTAAATGTGATAAAACACAACTAAATGTGATAAAAACACGACTAGATGTCATAAACACACAACTAGATGTGATAAAAAACAACTAAATGTGATAAAACACTACTAGATGCGATAAAAACACAACTAGATGTGATTAAAAACAACTAAATGTGATATAAACACAACTAAATGTGATAAAAACAACTAAAGTTGATACAAACACAACTAAATGTGATAAAAACAACTAAATGTGATAAAAACACGACTAGATGTGATCAAAACACTACTAGATGTGATAAAAACAACTAGATGTGATAGAAACACAACTAAATGTGATAAAAACACAACTAGATGTGATAAAAACAACTAAATGTGATAAAAGACAAATACATGTGATAAAACACTACAGATGTGCTCAAAACAACTAAATGTGATTAAAAAACACCACTAAATATGACAAGAACACCACTAAAAGTGATAAAAACAATTAAATGTGATAAAAACACAACTAAATATGATAAAAACACAACTAGATGTGATAAAAACACAACTAAATGTGATGAAAACACGACTCGATGTGATAAAAACACGACTAAAGGTGATAAAAAATAACAATAAATGTGATAAAAACAAGACTAAAGGTGATAAAAACAACAAAATGTGATAAAAACACGACTAGATGTGACAACTAAATGTGATAAAAACACGACTAAAAATGAGAAGAGATTCCTAATCTCAAAGGGACTTTCCTGATAAAGTTCAAAAGAAGAAATGTTTAATTTGTTGAAAAGAAGAAATGTTTAATTTGTTTAAAAGAAGAATTGTTTAATTTGTTGAAAAGAAGAATTGTTTAATTTGTTGAAAAGAAGAAATGTTTCAAGTGTTTCAAGTGTTTCAAGTGTGGCGGTGAGACGTTTAGGGACCAGCGGCAGGTCACTCACCCCAACAACACGTGTCTGCGGGCGGAAACAGCGCCCATGAAGGCACCAGCCGCTTCTCTCTGTGGAGCGGAGGCCCATGAAAAAGTCTCCGGAGGGGACAGTCACGCCGCCACGTTGCGTTAGAGTGCAGGAAAGCCGCGTGGATCATCGGGAACGTTCGTTCAGAGCACAGCGGACATGAGGCCCTCGTCAGGCGGGACAAGAGTACCTCTCTGTCCGCTATGATCAATAATTAATTATCAATAATCTGTGCGAGGAACATGTTGTTGATCAATAATCGTAACGAGGAACATGTTGATCAATAATTAATTATCAATAATCGGTGCGAGGAACTTGTTGTTGATCAATAATTAATGATAAATAATCGGTGCGAGGAACATGTTGTTGATCACTAATCGGTGCGAGGAACATGTTGTTGATCAATAATTAATGATCACTAATCGGTGCGAGGAACTTGTTGTTGATCAATAATCGGTACGAGGAACATGTTGATCAATAATTAATGATCAACAATCGGTGCGAGGAACTTGTTGATCAATAATCGGTACGAGGAACATGTTGATCAATAATTAATGATCAATAATCGGTGTGAGGAACTTGTTGATCACTAATCGGTGCGAGGAACATGTTGATCAATAATTAATGATCACTAATCGGTGCGAGGAACTTGTTGTTGATCAATAATCGGTAGGAGGAACATGTTGATCAATAATTAATGATCAATAATCGGTGTGAGGAACTTGTTGATCAATAATCGGTAGGAGGAACATGTTGATCAATAATTAATGATCAATAATCGGTGCGAGGAACTTGTTATTGATCAATAATCGGTGCGAGGAACATGTTGATCAATAATTAATGATCAATAATCGGTGCGAGGAACTTGTTGTTGATCAATAATCGGTACGAGGAACATGTTGATCAATAATTAATGATCAATAATCGGTGCTAAGAACTTGTTGTTGATCAATAATTAATGATAAATAATCGGTGCGAAGAACATGTTGTTGATCAATAATTAATGATCACTAATCGGTGCGAGGAACTTGTTGATCAATAATCGGTACGAGGAACATGTTGATCAATAATTAATGATCAATAATCGGTGCGAGGAACTTGTTGATCAATAATCGGTACGAGGAACATGTTGATCAATAATTAATTATCAATAATCGGTGCGAGGAACTTGTTGATCAATAATCGGTATGAAGAACATGTTGATCAATAATTAATTATCAATAATCAGTGCGAGGAACATGTTGTTGATCAATAGTTAATGATAAATAATCGGTGCGAGGAACATGTTGTTGATCACTAATCGGTGCGAGGAACATGTTGTTGATCAATAATTAATGATCACTAATCGGTGCGAGGAACTTGTTGTTGATCAATAATCGGTACGAGGAACTTGTTGTTGATCAATAATTAATGATCAATAATCAGTGCGAGGAACTTTCTGTTGATCAATAATCGGTGCGAGGAACATGTTGATCAATAATTAATGATCAATAATCGGTGCAAGGAACTTGTTGTTGATCAATAATCGGTGCGAGGAACATGTTGATCAATAATTAATTATCAATAATCGGTGCGAGGAAATTGTTGTTGGTCAATAATCGGTACGAGGAACATATTGATCAATAATTAATGATCAATAATCGGTGCGAGGAACTTTTTGTTGATCAATAATCGGTGTGAGGAACATGTTGTTGATCAATAATTAATGATCACTAATCAGTGCGAGGAGCTTGTTGTTGATCAATAATCGGTGCGCGGAACTTGTTGTTGATCAATAATCGGTGCGAGGAACATGTTGTTGATCAATAATTAATGATCAAAAATCGGTGCGAGGAACTTGTTGTTGATCAATAATCGGTGCGAGGAACTTGTTGTTGATCAATAATTAATTATCAATAATCGGTGCGAGGAACTTGTTGTTGGTCAATAATCAGTACGAGGAACATGTTGATCAATAATTAATTATCAATAATCGGTGCGAATAACTTTTTGTTGATCAATAATCGGTGCGAGGATCGTTGATCAATAATTGATGATCACTAATCAGTGCGAGGAGCTTGTTGTTGATCAATAATCGGTGCAAGGAACTTGTTGTTGATCAATAATCGGTGCAAGGAACATGTTGATCAATAATTAATGATCAATAATCGGTGTTGTGCTGCTGCAAACTAAAGCAGCTTTTCTTCTTAGTGCTGCTGCCTTTGCGTGTCGTGGGAAATATGCACTCGCACAATGACGCGCAGACTTCCTGGTTGAACATCACGTGACCTGTTGTCCACAAACACTTGACACTGATGCGAATCACGACATGAAAACGTACCCGGGTCACTTTTGAACACACGCTGCCAATTGGCCAACAGACTAGCTTGAAGATATTTGTGGCACATTTGTTTGCATGAAGTTGGCGTGAAAGTGTCGTCTTGTGTTCACTTTGTGCGAGAAAAGACCCGCCAGTGGGCTCCTTTGGGGTCAAATAAAAGATCTCCGAGCTTTTCTCGGTGAACGTGAAGTCAGCACGAGCCTAGCTACTGAACTGCTGCTACAAATAGCGACCAATCAGCGACAAGTCCAATCTTAGTCCATCCAATAGGCCCCGTCGTGGGGCGGGGCTAGGCAGCGACAGCCAATCAGACAGAGGGCCGCGCGCCCGCGAGGATCTTGTTTTTGACTGTGCGCGCGACCGAGACTAGACACGTGCCAAACGTCAGTGATGGCCAGTTCGCATGCGTGGTGGCTCACAGGTAAACAACTCAGACGTCATCGCTTTAATCACTGATGGAGGTTTTTCATGTACATCATTACTATCAATTAATAATCTATTAATGAACATTAAGTATTCATTACTATCAATGCAACATATTAATCATCTATTCATGAACATTAAGTATTCATTACCATCAATACAAGATATTAATAATCTATTCATGAACATTAAGTATAAATTACTATCATACAATATATTAATAATCTATTCATGAACATTAAGTATAAATTACTATCATACAATATATTAATAATCTATTCATGAACATTAAGTATTAATTACTATCAATACAATATATTAACATGTCATTCATCGTTACTTCTGCTTCAAAATAAAAGATTGTTGCCTAAAACACACCTATTCAGATCTGCTTTTAACCAGTAATTAGTGTTCTGTGTCTTGTAATTGTCCTGCTTTTATATTTCCTGTATTTTATATTATTACTTTAAACTGTTTTATATTTAAATTCTTTATCCTGTAAAACGTCTTTGAGTGTTCTGAAAAGCGCTATACCAAATAAAATGTATTATTATTATTATTAAAAAGAGGTCATTTCAACACTGATCAAATGAGTGTCAGATATTTCTATTTCAAAATGGGTTTAATGGGACATGGCGCCCTCTGCTGGCAACACGAGGAGAACAATAGCAAAAGTTGGTTTAGTGTTGGAGCTTTTAGTTTGAAGAAATTTGGTTTTGTAGGAGCAGCGCAGAAGAAGAACAAGTTCCTGTTGACTGGACTCAGATTTTGGGGAAAAACATTTTTATTGACAAAGTACACTTGATTAGAAGATTTGTCCTCCACTTATTTTGCATGTTTGAAAAGAGTCTTCCACAATAAGAGTCCAATTCTTCACAAAAGTTGCAACAATCTTTCAAACACCACTTCCTGTTCTTCTTCTGCTGGCAGGAAGTTGAGCACTGAGGTCCACACAAAGACAACAACATGGCAGCCACACAAGATCCTCACTATAAGCAAAAAGGAAAACACAAAGTTGGAATTTCACATTTTCTTCAATAAACACAAATCTACACAGCCACACCCCCTACCATCCTACCACTCCACCCTAACCCCCTTCCACCCTACCACACTTCCATCCTACCACCTGGACACCCTGCCACCTTAACCCTCTACCACCCTACCACCTTAACCTCCTTGCATCCTACCACCTTAACCCCCTACCACCCTTCCACCTTAACCCCCTACCATCCTACCACCTTAACCCCTTACCACCCTAACCCCTCCCACCCTAACCCTCTACCACCCTACCACATTAACCCCCTACCATCCTTCCACCCTACCCCACCTTAACCCTATACCACCCTTCCACCCTAATCCCCTACCACCTTAACCCCCTACCATCCTACCACCTTAACCCCCTACCATCCTACCACCTTAACCCCCTACCATCCTACCACCTCAACCCCTACCACCCTAACCCCTACCATCCAACCACCCTGCCACACCTTAACCCCCTACCACCTCAACCCCCAACCATCCTACCACCTTAACCCCCTACCATCCTACCACCTCAACCCCTACCACCCTAACCCCTACCATCCAACCACCCTGCCACACCTTAACCCCCTACCACCTCAACCCCCAACCATCCTACCACCTTAACCCCCTTCTACCCTACCATCTTACTACCTTAACCCCCTACCACCCTAACCCCCGACCACCCTACCGTCCTACCATCTTACCACCTTAACCCCCTACCACCCTGCCACATTAACCCCCGACCACCCTACCACCTTAACCCCCTACCACCCTAACCCCTACCATCCAACCACCCTGCCACACCTTAACCCCCTACCACCTCAACCCCCAACCATCCTACCACCTTAACCCCCTTCTACCCTACCATCTTACCACCTTAACCCCCTACCACCCTAACCCCCGACCACCCTACCGTCCTACCACCTTAACCCCCTACCACCTCAACCCCTACCATCCTACCACCTTAACTCCCTTCCACCCTACCATCTTACCACCATAACCCCCTACCACCCTGCCACCTTAACCCCGACCACCCTTCCACCCTAACCCCCTACCATTCTAACCCCCTACAACCCTGCCACCCTAACTTCCTACCACCCTATCCCCCTACTACCCTGCAATCCTACCACCATACCACCCTAAACCCCTACCACCATACCATCCTTCCACCCTAATCCCCTACCATTCTACCACCCTAACCCCATACCACCCGACCACCGATAACCCCCTACCATCCTACCACCCTAACTCCCTACCAGCTTATCACCCAACCATCCTACCACCCTAACCCTCTACCACCATACTCTCCTACCACCAAAACCTCCTACCACTCCTGGCCCCCTGCCACCACTGGCCCCTACCACTCTACCACACCCTGATTGTGTTCACGAGTACACGGCACTACTGCCATCACAACAACTTTATGTCAGAGGAGGCATAAACACACGCAGCACACGCTACCATCCCGCCGCCTTCCGGATAAATATCTTCCACCTTCACGTTACCTTCAACATCACATCAACTAAATATCTACCACCTACACATTGCTTTCAACATCACATCAACTAAATATCTACCACCTTCATGCTGCCTTCAACATAGCATTTACTAAATATCTACCACCTTCATGTTTCCTTCAACACCACATCAACTAAATATCTACCACCTTCATGTTGCCTTCAACATCACATCAAATAAATATCTACCACCTTCAGGTTGCCTTAAACATCACATCAACTAAATATCTACAACCTTCACGTTGCCTTCAACACCACATCAACTAAATATCTACCACCTTCATGTTGCCTTCAACACCCCATCAACTAAATATCTACCACCTTCATGTTGCCTTCAACATTACATCAACTAAATATCTACCACCATGTTGCTTTCAACATCACATCAACTAAATATCTACTACCTTCATGTTGCCTTCAACACCACATCAACTAAATATCTACCATCTTCATGTTGCCTTCAACACCACATATACTAAATATCTACCACCTTCAGGTTGCCTACAACATCACATCAACTAAATATATACCACCTTCATGTTGCCTTCAACACCACATCTACTAAATATCTACCACCTTCATGTTGCCTTCAACACCACATCAACTAAATATCTAACACCTTCATATTGCCTTCAACCTCACATCAACTCCATTTCTACCACCTTCATGTTGCCTTCAACACCACATCAACTAAATATCTACCATATTCATGTTGCCTTCAACATCACATCAACTAAATATCTACCACCTTCATGTTCCCTTCAACACCACATCAACTAAATGTCTACCACCTTCAGGTTGCATTCAACACCACATCAACTAAATATCTACCACCTTCATGCTGCCGTCAACATCACATCAACTAAATAACTACCATCTTAATGTTGCCTTCAACATCACATCAACTAAATATCTACCACCTTCATGTTGCCTTCAACACCACATCAACTAAATAACTACCATCTTCATGTTGCCTACAACATCACATCAACTAAATATCTACCACCTTCATGTTGCCTTCAACATCACAACTAAATATCTACCACCTTCATGTTGTCTTCAACATCGCATCAAATAAATATCTACCACATTCATGTTGCTTTCAACATCACATCAACTAAATATCTACCATCTTCATGTTGCCTTCAACATCACATCAACTAAATATCTATCACCTTCATGTTGCCTTCAACACCACATCAACTAAATATCTACCATCTTCATGTTGCCTTCAACACCACATCAACTAAATATCTACCACCTTCATGTTGCCTTCAACATCACATCAACTAAATAGATACCACTTTCATGTTGCCTTCAACATCACAACTAAATATCTACTACCTTCATGTTGCCTTCAACACCACATCAACTAAATATCTACCACCTTCATGTTGCATATTTATACATTTAAAACCAAGTAATGTACAGGTTGTCTTGTCAGGAACATCACCCTCTGCTGGCTGGTGTCATGACTGCAACATTAAGACATCACAGTTGGTTTAATGCAGGGTCTTCTGTACAAGTGCTAACAATATTGCTTGTGCTAAGCTAAAGACCTCATCAGTGTGATAATTGATCTCATCAATAATCGACTGTTGAGGACAAAAAGGTCAAGTTGACCACGCCCACTCAATGGTTAAAATGCAAGCTAGCTCGTTAGCTGCTGGCTCAGTTTAAGTAGGACAGGTAATTGGCTCCACCCACTGAGGTAAGCCCCGCCCTCACCAAGACTAACTCAAGTCAAACAAAAGCAGCGTTGAAGGACCCCAGCTCCCTTCTGGGAAATCTTCACCTTCCTGGACGTGGTCATGGCTGACAGGAAGTGAGCAGGTGACGCTCCAAGATTGCGGACACTTGTGTGCTGGTCTTCCAGCAGAAAGAGCGCCACACAATAAGACAACAAGAACAACAATGTTGGCGATGGACCCCGGCCCACAGAGACAATAGGACAGTCTAACAAAGTGGGCGTGACAAGAGACAAACAACCACCACAATTTAACAGCAACAGTGTGGCAACGTGGCAAGCCAGTAACGTGGAAGCAAAGTCCACAGAATCATCTGCAGGAAGAAGTTAGCAACATCCATCCATCCATCCATTTTCTACCGCTTATTCCCTTCGGGTCGCGGGGGGCGCTGGAGCCTATCTCAGCTACAATCGGGCGGAAGGCGGGGTACGCCCTGGACAAGTCGCCACCTCATCGCAGGGCCAACACAGATAGACAGACAACATTCACACTCACATGTTACACTTTATACTTGTTCTTTATTCCTCTTCATTCACTCCTTCACACTCACCATCACCCTTTCACACTCACATCACTCCTTCACGCCCATCATCACTGCTTCACACCCATCATCACTGCTTCACACTCACCAGCACTCTTTCACACTCACCATCACTCCTTCACACTCGCCATCACTCTTTCACACTCACCATCACTCCTTCACACTCGCCATCACTCTTTCACACTCACCATCACTCCTTCACACTCACATCACTCCTTCACACTCGCCATCACTCTTTCACACTCACCATCACACTTTTACATTCACTATAACTCCTTCACACTCACCATCACTCCTTCACACTCACTCTTTCACACTCACCATCACTCCTTCACAATCACTCATTCACAGTCACATCACTCCTTCACACTCACATCACTCCTTCACGCTCACCATCACTATTTCACACTCGTCATCACTCTTTCACACTCACTCCTTCACACTCGCCATCACTCCTTCACACGCACTCTTTCACACTCACCATCACTCCTTCACACTCACTCCTTCACACTCGCCATCTCTCCTTCACACTCACTCTTTCACAGTCATCATCACTCCTTCACAATCACTCATTCACAGTCCCCATCACTCCTTCACACTTACCATCACTCCTTCACACTCATTCCTTCACACTCACCATCACTCCTTCACTCATTATCACTCCTTCACTCACTCCTTCACACTCACCATACCTCCTTCACACTCGCCATCACTCCTTCACACTCGCCATCACTGCTTCACACTCACTCCTTCACATTCACCATCACTCCTGGATGTTACTACATGACATATATAATTACATCATGTATATATTACATGTTATTATATATTACATGTTATTATGAATGTTACTACATGTCATATACTTACATAATGTATATATTACATGTTATTATGAATGTTACTACATGACATATCTACTTACATCATGTATATATTGCATGTTATTATGAATGTTACTACATGATATATATACTTACATCATATATATATTACATGTTACTATGAATGTTGCATTACATATATATTACAGCGTGTATATGAAACCTTGATGGAGGTTTTAGAGCACTTTATAGGCGGAATAGAGTGACTCTCATTAGAACCATTGTTAGCTGACTCTTGCTAACATTTATTCACCATTTAGAATGTTTTAGTGTTCTTGTCTTACATAAGTATTGTGAATGAAAAAGAGTGCAGTTCCGCTTTAAGAAAGTCCAAATAAAAAGTGAATGTTAGCTATGCTATGCTCACATGACTTGTTGAACACAAGGGGTGGCTGTGACATGAGGGGGCGGGGCTTGACGTACCACCTATGCCAGACATTAGGACGGGAAGCGTGGCTGGAAGCGTGCCGTCTCTTCAAAGATGAGCTCCTTCAGGGTCTCTTTGGGCAGGTCGTCCAGCTCCATGTCGAACTTGAAGGGCGCCTCAGCGACGGGCTGCAAAACACAACACACGCTCTTATTTGTTGGCCGGCTGAGCCGCACCTGGCCCAGGTGCTCACCTCGTCAGTGGGGTCGTAGTACTGCTCCAGGTAAGGGTGCGCCAGGGCCTCCTCCACCTCGATCCTCTTGTGCGGGTTAAAGGTCAACATCTTGTCCAGCAGGTCCAAAGCTGCCAAACATCACAAATATTACTGAACATACTATATATCAAATAAACAAACCCCAAAACATACTATATATCAAATATACAAACCCCAAAACATACTATACATCAAATATACAAACCCCAAAACATACTATATATCAAATATACAAACCCCAAAACATACTATATATCAAATATACAAAAGCCAAAAGCAGTGAAGTTGTCACGTTGTGTAAATGGTAAATAAAAAGAGAATACAATGATTTGCAAATCATTTTCAACTTATATTCAATTGAATAGACTGCAAAGACAAGATATTTCATGTTCACATTTTTTTTTGCAAATATTAGCTCATTTGGAATTTGATGCCTGCAACATGTTTCAAAAAAGCTGGCACAAGTGGGAAAAAATTGTGAGAAAGGTGAGGAATGCTAATCAAAGACTTATTTGGAACAACCCACATGTTAACAGGCTAATTGGGAACAGGTTCAAACTCTACTATGCAAAGCCAAAGTCATTTATCAACACCCAGAAACGCTTCGCTGGGCCCGAGCTCATCTAAGATTGACTGAAGCAAAGTGGAAAAGTGTTCTGATGAGTCCACATTTCAAATTGTTTTTGGTCTTTGCAGTCTATTCAATGGAATATAAGTTGAAAAGGATTTGCAAATCATTGTTTTTATTTGCCATATTTATGTTTTTATTTACCATTTACACAACGTGACAACTTCACTGCTTTTAGGGTTTGTACTTTGACATGGCTTACTTATGTTTATTGTACTGTCCCTGTCAAATACATCCATATATACACATTATGACATATATAGTGTATATACAAAGATGTACTTCAAACTGCTACATTCTACAGACCATGACTTTGACTCCATGTGTTTAGTGTAAATATTGACATGAACACTCTCTTTCAATCATTGTTGTCAATATGTGTGATGTCATGTGGAAACAAAGGCTTTGTATTTGATGTACACAAGCGTCCAATAGAGGGCGCCATGACAAACTTCCAGAGAGCAGCTGGCCTCTTAAGAAGTGATTATTAGCGATATGAACATTGTGTATCATGTAGTATTCTAAGTACCTCAAATAAATAAACACTGTCATTTTCTTTTGTATTTCTTATGCTTCACCGGCTGTGTTGTGGCGTCCTACTCTTTTGGGTGGCCCTTAAACGCAGCGTAAAAACAATGTAGTATCTCACACACTGCAGCAAATCTAACTCAATGTTTTACCGCCCCTTTAAAAACATTTCAATGATTGGTGTTGACAGCTGTCAATCACAAAGTCTCTCCCTCTGGGCTGCTGGTTTCTTCCTACTGCTCCCAGTGGTGTGAGAGGCCAGCAGTGGTGGGCCGTGAGTTTCCCATCTCGGCCTTCAGCAATGTCCCACTTCAAAGATGACCTCTCAAAATAGCATTATGATGTTGCTGGAGAAATACTATACAGGAACACAATCACGCACTACTGGCCATTGTACAAAACAGGTTATTTTCTGGTGCATTTAAAGATCATTAAACCCGCATCAGCAATTAAAACATATCTTATGTGCTACTGTCAAAATTAAAATTGCAAAAAACATTTTAAACGTGAAAAAATAAAGAAATAAAATATCTGAACTCACATTTCATGGACAGCTGAGCTAGCTTCCGGGGTTGGCCGACATGTTCTGACAAGATGTAGTTTCTCTTTAAATATCCTTCTTGAAAATGGCTTTGCAAATATATGTGTTGTCTTGTCTAATCATAAAAGATGCAGATCAGGCGTGTTGACCGACTTCTTCAAGTTTACTCCACAGCCTGCTCATCAAAAACATCCCGCTGCTGGCATGTCTACATAAACAACCTAAACGTGGCTACTGCACATGCTCTTCACTACTGTAGCATGCTGGGTGATGGAGTTCTTATTTTACCTGGCTCATAACATCAATATACATCTGCCTTAGGCCATCTAGAAGGCCTTACTGACAACAACGTGTGATCTGATTGGCTATTGCAACTGTCTATCAACTGTATGTGCCTGTTCACTAACAGTGCACCATATGTATCACTGTATGTGTTCACTTACAGCTCACTGTATGTATCACTGTATGTGTTCATTTACAGTGCACTTTATGTATCACTGTATGTGTTCACTTACAGTGCACTGTACAGTATGTGTTCACTTACAGTGCACTGTATGTATCACTGTATGCATCACTGTATGTGTTCACTTACAGTGCACTGTATGTATCACTGTATGTGTTCACTTACAGTGCACTGTATGTATCACTGTATGTGTTCACTTACAGTGCACTGTATGTATCACTGTATGTGTTCAGTTACAGTGCACTGTATGTATCACTGTATGTGTTCACTTACAGTGCACTGTATGTGCTCACTTACAGTGCACTGTATGTATCACTGTATGTGTTCACTTACAGTGCACTGTATGTATCACTGTATGTGTTCACTTACAGTGCACTGTATGTATTACTGTATGCATCCACTTAAAGTGCACTGTATGTATCACTGTATGTGTTCACTTACAGTGCACTGTATGTATCACTGTATGTGTTCAGTTACAGTGCACTGTATGTATCATTATATGTGTTCACTTACAGTGCACTGTATGTGTTCACTTACAGTGCACTGTATGTGTTCACTTACAGTGCACTGTATGTGTTCACTTACAGTGCACAGACGCCAACATCGTTAAATCTGAAGGCCTGTGGCAGATTTGGTACAGCATGGCAACATAAGCTAGCTGAATTCTGATTAGATAAAAACTCTATAAAGTAAAAACAACAGCACTGGAAGGAGCATAATATGACATGAAGACAATATGAATACTTTTACATATTTAGGGAAAGTCAATAAAAAATGACTTTTATCTTTAATCATGATGACGATTTGTGGTTATGTTAGGCCAGCAGAGAAGGTCTTGCTGGCCCTGACGGCACACCACTGGAGAGCAGCATACTACTACTGAGCTAGCAAAAGGATGTTGATGATTGTACTCCTGGAATGACTGAGGTCACCAGCCAAGAAAGAAAAGATGACACCAGTCATGTCAGTAGCTGGTCACCATAGCAACTACAGCTTTTGTTCTGACCTTTGGTGTCGGCGTTGGGGAAGAGGCGGTTCCAGGGCACTTTGCAGCGAACAGGAAGTGACAGCAGGTAGTTCCTGGCCTTGATGTTGATGATGCAGTTGAGATCCTCCTGAGAAGGAGAACCCAGAATCCCTAAGGAGCAAAGTCACATGACACGTAAATACATCAACAATACACCTTGATTTGGGCAGAGCTTGGCCCAAGTCTGCCAGAGAATAAGAAGACATAGCAGGAGGTATTCAGATTGCCAAAAACATAGCTACTACTTCTGGTCTCAATGGACACGTTTGGATACTCTGGAATGTTCTAGCAATAGCAGTTAGAGATGCTACCTCAGTAGAAGCATCTTAAAACTCATTTGTGTACTTGAAATACACCCATTTTTACATCAGTTGATCTGCCGTCTTTCTTTTCTGCTCTGCCCCCCTCTCCTTATCCCACAGATGATGTGCTAGCTGTTCAAAGTCAGGACCCAGGACTGACCACTTTTTATGCCCGCTAGCTGTTCAAAGTCAGGACACAGGAGGTACCACTTCTTATGCATCAGTTGGTGACGTCTCTGCGCTGCTGACTTGTCTCCACTCAAGATGATCTCCTGCTGGTCCCACTATGGACTGGACTTTCACACTATTAACTAGATCCACTATGGACTGGACTCTCACACTATTAACTAGACCCACTATGGACTGGACTCTCTCACTATTAACTAGATCCACTATGGACTGGACTCTCACACTATTAACTAGATCCACGATGGACTGGACACTCACACTATTAACTAGACTCAGTATGGACTGGACTCTCACACTATTAACTAGATCCACTATGGACTGGACTCTCACACTATTAACTAGATCCACTATGGACTGGACTCTCATACTATTATGTTAGATCCACTATGGACTGGACTCTCACACTATTAACTAGATCCACTGTGGACTGGACTCTGACACTACTATGTTAGATCCACTATGGACTGGACTCTCACACTATTAACTAGATCCACTATGGACTGGACTCTCACACTATTAACTAGACCCACTATGGACTGGACTCTCACACTATTAACTAGATCCACTATGGACTGGACTCTCACACTATTAACTAGATCCACAATGGACTGGACTCTCACACTATTAACTAGATCCACTATGAACTGGACTCTCACACCATTAACTAGATCCACTATGGACTGGACTCTCACACTATTAACTAGATCCACTATGGACTGGACTCTCACACTATTAACTAGACCCACTATGGACTGGACTCTCACACTATTAACTAGATCCACTATGGACTGGACTCTCACACTATTATTTTAGATCCACTATGGACTGGACTCTCACACTATTATTTTAGATCCACTATGGACTGGACTCTCACACTATTATTTTAGATCCACTATGGACTGGACTCTCACACTATTAACTAGACCCACTATGGACTGGACTCTCACACTATTAACTAGATCCACTATGGACTGGACTCTCACACTATTATTTTAGATCCACTATGGACTGGACTCTCACACTATTATTTTAGATCCACTATGGACTGGACTCTCACACTATTATTTTAGATCCACTATGGACTGGACTCTCACACTACTAACTAGATCCACTATGGACTGGACTCACACTATTAACTAGATCCACTATGGACTGGACTCTCACATTATTAACTAGACCCACTATGGACTGGACTCTCACACTATTACTGTAACTAGATCCACTATGGACTGGACTCTCACACTATTAACTAGATCCACTATGGACTGGACTCTCACACTATTAACTAGATCCACTATAGACTGGACTCTCACACTATTAACTAGATCCACTATGAACTGGACTCTCACACCATTAACTAGATCCACTATGGACTGGACTCTCACACTATTAACTAGATCCACTATGGACTGGACTCTCACACTATTAACTAGACCCACTATGGACTGGACTCTCACACTATTAACTAGATCCACTATGGACTGGACTCTCACACTATTATTTTAGATCCACTATGGACTGGACTCTCACACTATTATTTTAGATCCACTATGGACTGGACTCTCACACTATTATTTTAGATCCACTATGGACTGGACTCTCACACTATTAACTAGACCCACTATGGACTGGACTCTCACACTATTAACTAGATCCACTATGGACTGGACTCTCACACTATTATTTTAGATCCACTATGGACTGGACTCTCACACTATTATTTTAGATCCACTATGGACTGGACTCTCACACTATTATTTTAGATCCACTATGGACTGGACTCTCACACTACTAACTAGATCCACTATGGACTGGACTCACACTATTAACTAGATCCACTATGGACTGGACTCTCACATTATTAACTAGACCCACTATGGACTGGACTCTCACACTATTACTGTAACTAGATCCACTATGGACTGGACTCTCACACTATTAACTAGATCCACTATGGACTGGACTCTCACACTATTAACTAGATCCACTATAGACTGGACTCTCACACTATTAACTAGATCCACTATGGACTGGACTCTCACACTATTATATTAGATCCACTATGGACTGGACTCTCACACTATTAACTAGATCCACTATGGACTGGACTCTCACAATATTAACTATATCCACTATGGACTGGACTCTCACACTATAAACTAGATCCACTATGGACTGGACTCTCACATTACGAACTAGATCTAGTCCACATCCCCCCGGTCCGCACATCTGCGGTCCCTTCCAAGGTTTCTGGTTGTTCCCATTAGATTTAGTTTTTTAATAAAGGGCTATACAAGTCAACTTTGATTGATTGAGGTGTCGATTTGGACTATCGGCCAATCAGCGCCAGGTGAGGTGATCACTTTTGGCGAATGGGAAGGCGGGATCAAGACGGAGGAAGGAGAATGACGCAGGAGAGTGTTACTAACATTAATCCTGGACAAGCCCCCACATGTAGCCCACCTACACCATCACATGTAGACCACCTACACAATCACATGTAGCCCACCCACACCATCACATGTAGCCCACCCACACCATCACATGTAGCCCATCTACACTATCACATGTAGCCCACCTACACCATCACATGTAGCCCACCCACACCATCACATGTAGCCCACCCACACCATCACATGTAGCCAACCTACACAATCACATGTAGCCCAGCCACACCATCACATGTAGCCCACCCACACCATCACATGTAGCCCACCCACACTATCACATGTAGCCCACCTACACTATCACATGTAGCCCACCCACACCATCACCAGTAGCCCACCTACACTATCACATGTAGCCCACCTACACAATCACATGTAGCCCACCTACACAATCACATGTAGCCCACCCACACCATCACATGTAGCCCACCTACACAATCACATGTAACCCACCTACTAGAGATGCGCGGATAGGCAATTATTTCATCCGCAACCGCATCAGAAAGTCGTCAACCATCCGCAATCCACCCGATCTAACATTTGATCAGAACCGCATCCGCCCGCCATCCGCCCGCCATCCGCCCGCACCCGCCCGTTGTTATATATCTAATATAGACGATGCAAGGCATTAGTGAGGTTATAAAGCTTTTGCCTGTTAAAGAAAAGAGACTGATCCAATGCAGCATTCGCGTGCCACGCTGTCACGACCCAGACGCACACCAGTGCGCAATCATATGGGAGCCGCGCTGAGCGCACCTCCAAGCGCGTCTCGCTGCCGGCGACGGCCGGGTATATGGGCCCGACGCTCCAGCGCCATCCATTTTCAGGGCTAGTTGATTCGGCAGGTGGGTTGTTACACACTCCTTAGCGGGTTCCAACTTCCAAGGCCACCGTCCTAGCTGCTGTCTATATCAACCAGGGTGAGCCCCACCCCTTTCGTGAGCGCACTGCGCGCGGAGTGACCCCTGTTACGCGCCCCCGGCAACAGGGGTGGCGGGCAGGTAAGCTGCGCGGGCGGAGCGCGCGGAGTGACCCCTGTTACGAGCCCCCGGCCACGGGGGTGGCGGGCAGGTAAGAGGCTTACCTGCTGCGCGTGACGCCGGCCGCGGCGAAGGCGGACGAGGCGGGGTGTCGGTGCGGTGGGCGCGGTGGTGACCCTGGACGTGCGTCGGGCCCTTCTCGCGGATCGCCTCAGCTACGGCTCCCGGTGGGGCCCTCTCGGGGGAAGGGGCCTCGGTCCCGGACCCCGGCGAGGCGTCGGGGGCCTTCTCCGCTCCGTAAAAGTGTCCATCTCTTTTTCTTTTTTTCTTCTGTTGTGGCATATGCTGCAGGTGCCTGCTCGTTTTTCGTATGTGGGTAACAACATTTAACTATGTATATATATTTCCGAATTGGTTTAACTGCCACCCGCCTGAATCTATTTAAAATCTAATTTTTTTAAATTTCAATCGCCCGACCCGACCCGCTGATAAAATCTAATTTTTTTTAAATTTAATCCGCCCGATTCGCGGATAATCCGCGGACTCCGCGGTTGTGCCCGCAAACCGCGCATCTCTACCACCTACACAATCACATGTAACCCACCTACACCATCACATGTAGCCCCCCTACACAATCACATGTAGCCCACCTACACAATCACATGCAACCCACCTACACAATCACATGTAACCCACCTACACAATCAGAGGTGGGAATACCTCACAATTCCATTACCACTCAATTATAAATCACCTTTTTTTCATCTTTGATTATATATTATTATACAAATCATATTGTTGATGTAGATGATACACATCATATTGTTGATGTAGATGATACACATCATATAGTTGATGTAGATGATACACATCATATAGTTGATGTAGATACAAATCATGTTGTTGATGTAGATACACATCATATTGTTGATGTAGATGATACAAATCATATAGTTGATGTAGATACAAATCATGTTGTTGATGTAGATGATACACATCATATTGTTGATGTAGATGATACAAATCATATAGTTGATGTAGATGATACACATCATATAGTTGATGTAGATGATACAAATCATGTTGTTGATGTAGATGATACACATCATATTGTTGATGTAGATACAAATCATATAGTTGATGTAGATGATACACATCATATAGTTGATGTAGATGATACACATCATATAGTTGATGTAGATGATACACATAATATTGTTGATGTAGATGATTCACATTACATTGTTGATGTAGATACACATCATATTGTTGATGTAGATGATACACATCATATAGTTGATGTAGATGATACACATCACATTGTTGATGTAGATGATACACATCATATTGTTGATGTAGATCAGTGGTCCCCAAACACCGGGCCGCACAAGGGAAAAAAAAAAAAAAAAAAAAAAAAAAAGTTTTTAATTAAATCAACAGAAATACACAATATATACACTATATAACAATGTATATCAATACAGTCTGCAGGGATACAGTCCGTAAGCACACATGATTGTATTTCTTTATTAAAAAAAAAAAAAAAAAAAAAAATCACCCCCCCGGTCCGCGGGACAAATTTTCAAGCGTTGACCGGTCCACATCTGCAAAAAGGTTGGGGACCACTGATGTAGATGATACACATCATATTGTTGATGTAGATGATACACATCATATAGTTGATACAAATCATGTTGTTGATGTAGATGATACACATGATATTGTTGATGTAGATGATACACATCATATTGTTGATGTAGATGATACACATCATATAGTTGATGTAGATGATAGACATCATATAGCTGATGTAGATGATACACATCATACAGTTGATGGTCGTATCAGATCTTTATGAAATGTTTGGGTATATTAAATAAATCATGTTGTTGATGTAGATGATACACATCATATTGTTGATGTAGATGATACAAATCATATACCGGTAGTTGATGTAGATGATACACATCATATAGTTGATGTAGATGATACACATAATATTGTTGATGTAGATGATTCACATTACATTGTTGATGTAGATACACATCATATTGTTGATGTAGATGATACACATCATATAGTTGATGTAGATGATACACATCACATTGTTGATGTCGATGATACACATCATAATGTTGATGTAGATGATACACATCATATAGTTGATGTAGATGATACACATCATACAGTTGATACAAATCATGTTGTTGATGTAGATGATACACATGATATTGTTGATGTAGATGATACACATCATATTGTTGATGTAGATGATACACATCATATTGTTGATGTAGATGATACACATCATATTGTTGATGTAGATGATACACATTATATGGTTGATGTAGATGATACACATCATTTAGCTGATGTAGATGATACACATCATATTGTTGATGTAGATGATACACATCATATTGTTGATGTAGATGATACACATCATATTGTTGATGTAGATGATACACATCATATTGTTGATGGTCATATCAGATCTTTATGAAATGTTTGGGTATATTGAAGTCATTTACAAATGGATGCCAGCTGTTTTAAAGAGCGATACTGTTCCAGATGGACCATCTGAGCAGTTGTGTGGACAACAGAGTTTGATACTTTGACTTGTGATGTACCTGCTTCATTCTCTTTCATTTTAATCCTATTCCCTTGAGATGAAGTCACTATTCCCCATTTCCTTAGCTACCTTCTTAAATAAATCTGTTTCTTTTCCCCCATGGATGACCTTCAAAATGTGACCTTCTATTTCATTGCCTGGTCTTCTGCCTGCGGGTGATACCCCCACTGGAAAT
This sequence comes from Nerophis lumbriciformis, assembly GCF_033978685.3. Taxonomy (NCBI): domain Eukaryota; kingdom Metazoa; phylum Chordata; class Actinopteri; order Syngnathiformes; family Syngnathidae; genus Nerophis; species Nerophis lumbriciformis. Next base: position 17,749,067 of record NC_084571.2, on the reverse strand, counting down.
CATCTACATGTGTTAGTCCGGCTTCTCAGAAGCCAAACTTGATGGGATGAAGGTGTTTCCATGGCTTATAGGATGCTTCTTTAGAGCCCAACTATTTGTGAAATCATACTAATTTAGTACATGGAAACAGAGTCATTGATTCCTGTTCTTATTTTGGTCAGCTTACTGGAGGAGCATGGTTAGGTCTTGGAGTTAGCATGAAGATAATATTACCCAGAATGTGGTTGAGCTGGTCCAAGTAATGCTTCCCGGGAAAGATGGGCCTGTTGGACAACATCTCTGCCAGGATGCAGCCCACCGACCAGATGTCTATGGACTTGGTGTAGCCCTGAAAGTCAACCCACAGCAACATTCAGGAACTCCTAACTGGGATCAATCAGGACTGGTATCTTGAACAGGAAGCTCACCTTGGAGTTGAGCATGATTTCGGGTGCTCGGTACCAGCGGGTAGCCACGTACTCCGTTAGGAATCCGGTGTGGTCGTGGTCCGGGTCGGCCACGCGAGCCAAACCGAAGTCACAGATCTGAGGAAAAGAAAAGGCAGATGAGAAGCTGAAAGTGGCAGCACGGCAACGAGCGACTAGCAAGACCTTGAGATCACATGTGGTGTTGAGCAGGAGGTTGGAGGGCTTCAGGTCCCGGTGCAGGACGTTGGCGGAGTGGATGTACTTGAGGCCTCGAAGGATCTGGTAGAGGAAGTAGCAGATGTGATCATTGCTCAAGTGCTGGGTCTTCAGGAGCTTGTAGAGGTCTGTCTCCATCAGGTCCTGGACTATGTAGCTGCAGAGCGCGGGTCAAAGAAAGTTGATACACGGACTCTAGTAGAGCAGGTCCTACAAACAAGGATACACGTCCTTCATCTGCTCCATGGTCGGCGTGCGGATGATGTCGTTGATGCCGATGATGTTCTCGTGTTTGAAGCGCAGCAGGATCTTGATCTCCCGCAGCGTGCGCTGGCAGTAGGTCTGGTGCTCGAAGGGGCTGATCTTCTTGATGGCCACGCGGATCTTCTTGTCGCGCTCGTAGGCCGAGCTGGAGGGACACAGACAAGGACCTTAGAAGGACCATGGAGGACTATACACGCACACGTGGAAACAAACAAGGACCTTAGAAGGACCATGGAGGACTATACACGCACACATGGAAACAAACAAGGACCTTAGAAGGACCATGGAGGACAATACACCCACACGTGGAAACAAAGAAGGATCTTAGAAGGACCATGGAGGACTATACACGCACACATGGAAACAAAGAAGGATCTTTGAAGGACCATGGAGGACTATACACACACACATGGAAACAAACAAGGACCTCGGATAAGCGGAAAAAGATGGATGGATGGATGGATGCCAGGCTTCGCTCTCATGTAAGGGGGGAAGAATTGTTGATTGATGACTGTGGTGTTCTTAGTGTAATAGTGTGTGTAGTTAGTATGTTCCAATAGCAGCAGAAGTGCACATTTTGGAGAGCTGTATTATTTTCAGTTTTGTGGCCAAGAGACTGATTTTATTTAACACTATATTATTATTTATACATATATATATATATAGGGCAGCACGGTGGAAGAAGGGTTAGTGCGTCTGCCTCACAATACGAAGGTCCTGAGTAGTCGTGAGTTCAATCCCGGCCTCGGGATCTTTCTGTGTGGAGTTTGCATGTCCTCCCCGTGACTGCGTGGGTTCCCTCCGGGTACTCCGGCTTCCTCCCACCTCCAAAGACATGCACCTGGGGATAGGTTGATTGGCAACACTAAATTGGCCCTAGTGTGTGAATGTGAGTGTGAATGCTGTCTGTCTATCTGTGTTGGCCCTGTGATGAGGTGGCGACTTGTCCAGGGTGTACCCCGCCTTCCGCCCAATTGTAGCTGAGATAGGCTCCAGCGCCCCCCGCGACCCCAAAGAGAATAAGCGGGAGAAAATGGATGGATGGATATTATTTATACACCTATAGTGATCACATAGACAGGTTGTTTTTGTGTTACTGTATATATTTGTTTTTCCTGAAAAATCCCACTTAATATACCTAATTTTTTTTTTTTTAGGGGGGTAACAGTCAATATTTATTTTATTTTTATTTTATTTTTATAAAATAAAAGTGAGCTTTTGTTAAACCAAATATTGTGTTTTTTTCCATATACAACAACCTATCTGGATTCAATAAGAGAATTGATAAGGAATCGGTTCAATAAGAGGATTCGATAATGAGCTCGAACTCGATAATTTCTTATCAAACATCATCTCTAGCTATAAGTGACCAGACGTCCGAGATCAAAACTGGGAATATAATCCCAGAGAGGGGGGAAAAAAACGGTCAGCTATTTTTAAATTGAAGAAACAATATGATTAGGTTATATATACAAACCCCGTTTCCATATGAGTTGGGAAATTGTGTTAGATGTAAATATAAACGGAATACAATGATTTGCAAATCATGTTCAACCCATATTCAGTTGAATATGCTACAAAGACAACATATTTGATGTTCAAACTGATAAAAAATTTTTTTTTGCAAATAATCATTAACTTTAGAATTTGATGCCAGCAACACGTAGGGATGATGTTTGATAAGAAATTATCGAGTTCTAGCCTATTATCGAATCCTCTTATCGAACCGATTCCTTATCGATTCTCTTATCGAGTCCAGATAGGTTGTTGTATATGGAAAAAAACACAATATTTGGTTTAATCTAATAAATCAATAAATATTGACTGTTACCCCCCTAAAAAAATAAAATAAAATAAATAAATATTGACTGTTGTTACCCAAAGTATATTAAGTGGTATTTTTCAGAAAAACAAATATATACAGTAACACAAAAACAACCTGTCTCTGTGATCACTATAGGTGTATAAATAATAATATAGTGTTAAATAAAATCAGTCCCTTGGGCACAAAACTGAAAATAATACAGCACTCCAAAAAGTGCACTTCTGATGCTATTTGACATAACTGTTTGATATGATGCTTGACATTTTTGCACTTTATTTCTTTATTGAAAGAAAATTCTATGAAGAGAAAAGTTGCTTGCAAATGTGGTTACAATGCTAAAAAATTAAGTTAAAGCTAAAAAAAGAAATACACTTTATTGAGTTAACATTATTTCTTAATAGGGGGAAAGATGTGATGTCATGAGCTAGAAAATATAACAACTACACTACCCAGCATGCAACGGGAGTGACGAACATGCGGTAGCCGCGAAAAGTGTTGTTGCATGTTGCCACCCGGCAGCTAAGAATGAGGTTATGAGCACGCTGTGAAAGTAAACGTCAAGAACTCAGCCAACACGCCTCATCTGCATTATTTATAATTAGACAGACAACACATATACAGTGTGATTTTGTTTTGTTTACAAGGGAAAAAAAACAAAAGTTAAAAAAGGGAGATCATGTCATATATGTTGTAAATATATGTATGTGCTGCGGTTGCTTTAAGAACGTTGCGACAGCTGCCGTAAAGGAGGTGCGTTGCTAGCCTGGTTACTAGGTTTCCGGTTGGTCGTAAAAGTGTTCGTCATGTGTTTGTACCCTGCTCAAATCTCTCAGTAAAATTATTCATTGGATTATACCTTTTGTTTTTAACTTTATTATACCTTGGAGCGCTTTTTCCGGTCCACTGTTTTTCCTGCTTTCCCTACCTGCGCCTAATGACTGAGCTACGTGACGTAATTTCTGGTCGGGACGGGATTAGTTCCCAGGGATTCGAATAAAGAACCAACTGTTTTTCTTTACTATAGTGGTCTCGATAACGGGTACCGGTTCTCAAAAAGGGATTAGAGTCTGAGGACTCGGTTCTTTTCTTATCGAACAACCGGGAAAATCGGTTTCGAGTATCATCCCTAGCAACACGTGACAAAGAAGTTGGGAAAGGTAGCAATAAATACTGATAAAGTTCAGGAATGCTCATCAAACACTTATTTGGAACATCCCACAGGTGTGCAGGCTAATTGGAAACAGGTGGGTGCCATGATTGGGTATAAAAACAGCTTCCCAAAAAATGCTCAGTCTTTCACAAGAAAGGATGGGGCGAGGTACACCCCTTTGTCCACAACTGCGTGAGCAAATAGTCAAACAGTTTAAGAACAACGTTTCTCAAACTGCAATTGCAAGAAATTTAGGGATTTCAACATCTACGGTCCATAATATCATCAAAAGGTTCAGAGAATCTGGAGAAATCACTCCACGTAAGCGGCATGGCCGGAAACCAACATTGAATGACCGTGACCTTCGATCCCTTAGACGGCACTGTATCAAAAACCGACATCAATCTCTAAAGGATATCACCACATGGGCTCAGGAACACTTCAGAAAACCACTGTCACTAAATACAGTTCGTCGCTACATCTGTAAGTGCAAGTTAAAGCTCTACTATGCAAAGCGAAAGTCATTTATCAACAACATCCAGAAACGCTGCCGGCTTCTCTGGGCCCGAGATCATCTAAGATGGACTCATGCAAAGTGGAAAAGTGTTCTGTGGTCTGACGAGTCCACATTTCAAATTTTTTGGGGAAATATACGACATCGTGTCATCCGGACCAAAGGGGAAGCGAACCATCCAGACTGTTATCGACGCAAAGTTCAAAAGCCAGCATCTGTGATGGTATGGAGGTGCATTAGTGCCCAAGGCATGGGTAACTTACACATCTGTGAAGGCACCATTAATGCTGAAAGGTACATACAGGTTTTGGAACAACATATACTGCCATCTAAACGCCGTCTTTTTCATGGACGCCCCTGCTTATTTCAGCAAGAAAATGCCAAGCCACATTCAGCACGTGTTACAACAGCGTGGCTTCGTAAAAAGAGTGCGGGTACTTCCCTGGCCTGCCTGCAGTCCAGACCTGTCTCCCATCGAAAATGTGTGGCGCATTATGAAGCGTAAAATATGACAGCGGAGACCCCGGACTGTTGAACGACTGAAGCTATACATAAAACAAGAATGGGAAAGAATTCCACTTTCAAAGCTTCAACAACTAGTTTCCTCAGTTCCCAATCGTTTATTGAGTGTTGTTAAAAGGAAAGGCCATGTAACACAGTGGTGAACATGCTCTTTCCCAACCACTTTGACACGTGTTGCAGCCATGAAATTCTAAGTTAATTATTTGCAAAAAAAAAAAAAGTTTATGAGTTTGAACATCAAATATCTTGTCTTTGTAGTGCATTCAATTGAATATGGGTTGAAAAGGATTTGCAAATCATTGTATTCCGTTTATATTTACATCTAACACAATTTCCCAACTCATATAGAAACGGGGTTTGTACATGCGTATATCCTACATAAACAATGTATGGATACATTAGATATCTATATACAGTATCTATAGACTGTATCTCTGTTGCTGCAGCAGCAGAGAGTTTATTCTGTCTTGACACTTTGTATTGATATTTTGTATTACATTCTTCCCTTAAATGATAATGTTTACAGTGATTGTTTTATTTGTATTTTTTATGTATGTCGCTTTGGATAAAAGCGTCTGCCAAATACTTAAACATAAACATATATAAACAGCTGAAAGTCTTTATATCAGCTAAAACCACCAATCTGTTTCACTGGATTCAGAATAAAACCAAATTCTGTCTTACCCAACAATGTTAGTATTTGAATATTGTTACTTGAAGACTTATTCCTGGTTACAATTATAAAATATTGTTACTTGAAGACTTATTCCTGGTTACAATTATACTGTTAAGAAAGTATTGTCTTATACTTTGCCTAAAATGAGAATGCATCATAATCAGTGGCGGCCGGTGAATTTTGTTTTAGGTGGGGCTGAAAGTTTGTAAACCAAACCCCTGTAGGGGGGTCATCCTCCCCCAGAAGATTTCTTTGTGATTTTCACATACAAATATTGAAGATCTTTGCTCCTTCTCAACTCTGTGGTAATATTCTTTTCACAAAATTCAACCAATGGTACGTTAATGTTAAATCTTACTTGTGAAAAGTAACCCCCCGAATCCTATTTTCAACAGTCCGCTTATTTGAGCAAGAAAACGCTGAACACTATCTTTGTTTTCTACCTGTCAATTTAGGCTGCTCGCCGGCTCCTCGTCACCACTTCGAGATGGCGGCCGAATTTCTCGCGTCACAGCAGCCAATGCTGCGTCTACTTATAAGACGTCTATGGTTATAACGTCATTGCAAACACGCAATCTGTTGCGTCCACTGCAGTTCGCTACCTTATTCATACTTTTTGTCAAGTAATTTTTTTAAGCAGGGTTGCATGAGGTACCTATACATAACGTTACGTTAGTCAATGTATCACACACAGTAACGTAACGTTAGACGGCGGTCAGCAGCACCGCATATTTTAGCCACCTACAAAAAGACAAACATAGTCAAATAAAGGTCAGTTAAAATGTATACTATATTAAGAATATGTGTACATATTGCATAGGGCCCTGACATCTAAAAAGTACAACTCTGTTCATTGTTATGTTCATGTATTTGTTATGTTTTTCATGTGTACGCACACATCAACACACATACAGTATGAGATGAGATCAATGAGATGAGGTAAGAACAGGATAGAAACTGCTGTGGAACTAGTTACAATCCAATATGCCATGGAAAAACAATGTTAACACTTTTGTGCAAATAAGTACAGTTGCACTTGTTTTTGCAAATGTGTTTATTCTGTAAAGGAATGAGTCAAATGCTTAAAATGACTGGTTAATAGTGCTATTATGAAGTGCAATGTCAGCACTATTTTTTTCCTGCAATTTCAAATACACTTGTTCAAATAAATAAATACAGCGTTTTAAAGGCATACACAATCTGTGTAAATATATTAGTCTTTGGTTAAAAGGACTTGAAAAGACTCGAAACTCAAAATGCAGGACTTGGGACTTGACTTGAGACTTTCCAGTCTTGACTTTGGACTTGACTCGGTACTTGCCTGTTTTGACTCGGGACTTGACTCGGGACTTGAGGGCAAAGACTTGTGACTTACTTATGACTTGCAAAACAATGACTTGGTCCCACCTCTGCTAATCACTAATCATCTTTTTCATCTGCAGACATTGCCAAGATACCTGTGGGGGTGTGGCCACCATGACATCAATGTATCATTTGCATAATGTGCTATCATAATATGTTTTTCTTTAAAAAAGTGTCTACATCCATGCAGGTATATCTGGGATGTATTAAAGTACATCTATGGAATATATTAAAGTACATCCATGGAATATATTAAAGTACATCTATGGAATATATTAAAGTACATCTATGGGATATATTAAAGTACATCCATGGAATATATTAAAGTACATCTATGGAATATAGTACATCTATGGAATATATTAAAGTACATCCATGGAATATATTAAAGTACATCCATGGAATATATTAAAGTACATCTATGGAATAAATTCAAGTCCATACATGGACAATATTAAAGTACATCCATGGAATATATTAAAGTACATCCATGGAATATATTAAAGTACATCTACGGAATATATTAAAGTACATCTACGGAATATATTAAAGTACATCCACGGAATATATTAAAGTACATCCATGGAATATATTAAAGTACATCCATGGAATATATTAAAGTACATCCATGGAATATATTAAAGCACATCTACGGAATATATTAAAGTACATCTACGGAATATATTAAAGTACATCCATGTAATATATTAAAGTACATCCATAGAATATATTAAAGTACATCTATGGAATATATTAAAGTACATCTACGGAATATATTCAAGTACATCCATGGAATATATTAAAGGCCTACTGAAACCTACTACTACCGACCACGCAGTCTGATAGTTTATATATCAATGAAGAAATCTTAACATTGCAACACATGCCAATACGGCCGGTTAGCTTACTAAAGTGCAATTTTAAATTTCGCGTGAAATATCCTGCTGAAAACGTCTCGGTATGATGACGTCAGCGCGTGACGTCACGGTTTGTGGAGGACATTTTGGGACAGCATGGTGGCCAGCTATTAAGTCGTCTGTTTTCATCGCAAAATTCCACAGTATTCTGGACATCTGTGTTGGTGAATCTTTTGCAATTTGTTCAATGAACAATAGAGACAGCAAAGAAGAAAGCTGTAGGTGGGAAGCTGTGTATTGCGGCCGACTGCAGCAACACAAACACAGCCGGTGTTTCATTGTTTACATTCCCGGAAGATGACAGTCAAGCTTTACCATTGGCCTGTGGAGAACTGGGACAACAGAGACTCTTACCAGGAGGACTTTGAGTTGGATACGCAGACGCGGTACTGTGAGTATGCATGCAGCTGCGGCTTCCAAACATTTGATCGCTTGCCCGTACGTGCGTGCCGCTATGTGCATGTCACGTACGTAACTTTGAGGACTTTGGGGAAATACAGGTAAAAGCCAGTAAATTAGAATATTTTGAAAAACTTGATTTATTTCAGTAATTGCATTCAAAAGGTGTAACTTGTACATTATATTTATTCATTGCACACAGACTGATGCATTCAAATGTTTATTTCATTTAATTTTGATGATTTGAAGTGGCAACAAATGAAAATCCAAAATTCCGTGTGTCACAAAATTAGAATATTACTTAAGGCTAATACAAAAAAGGGATTTTTAGAAATGTTGGCCAACTGAAAAGTATGAAAATGAAAAATATGAGCATGTACAATACTCAATACTTGGTTGGAGCTCCTTTTGCCTCAATTACTGCGTTAATGCGGCGTGGCATGGAGTCGATGAGTTTCTGGCACTGCTCAGGTGTTATGAGAGCCCAGGTTGCTCTGATAGTGGCCTTCAACTCTTCTGCGTTTTTGGGTCTGGCATTCTGCATCTTCCTTTTCACAATACCCCACAGATTTTCTATGGGGCTAAGGTCAGGGGAGTTGGCGGGCCAATTTAGAACAGAAATACCATGGTCCGTAAACCAGGCACGGGTAGATTTTGCGCTGTGTGCAGGCGCCAAGTCCTGTTGGAACTTGAAATCTCCATCTCCATAGAGCAGGTCAGCAGCAGGAAGCATGAAGTGCTCTAAAACTTGCTGGTAGACGGCTGCGTTGACCCTGAATCTCAGGAAACAGAGTGGACCGACACCAGCAGATGACATGGCACCCCAAACCATCACTGATGGTGGAAACTTTACACTAGACTTCAGGCAACGTGGATCCTGTGCCTCTCCTGTCTTCCTCCAGACTCTGGGACCTCGATTTCCAAAGGAAATGCAAAATTTGCTTTCGTCAGAAAACATGACTTTGGACCACTAAGCAGCAGTCCAGCTGGTGTCGGTCCACTCTGTTTCCTGAGATTCAGGGTCAACGCAGCCGTCTACCAGCAAGTTTTAGAGCACTTCATGCTTCCTGCTGCTGACCTGCTCTATGGAGATGGAGATTTCAAGTTCCAACAGGACTTGGCGCCTGCACACAGCGCAAAATCTACCCGTGCCTGGTTTACGGACCATGGTATTTCTGTTCTAAATTGGCCCGCCAACTCCCCTGACCTTAGCCCCATAGAAAATCTGTGGGGTATTGTGAAAAGGAAGATGCAGAATGCCAGACCCAAAAACGCAGAAGAGTTGAAGGCCACTATCAGAGCAACCTGGGCTCTCATAACACCTGAGCAGTGCCAGAAACTCATCGACTTCATGCCACGCCGCATTAACGCAGTAATTGAGGCAAAAGGAGCTCCAACCAAGTATTGAGTATTGTACATGCTCATATTTTTCATTTTCATACTTTTCAGTTGGCCAACATTTCTAAAAATCCCTTTTTTGTATTATCCTTACACAATATTCTAATTTTGTGACACACGGAATTTTGGATTTTCATTTGTTGCCACTTCAAATCATCAAAATTAAATGAAATAAATATTTGAATGCATCAGTCTGTGTGCAATGAATAAATATGATGTACAAGTTACACCTTTTGAATGCAATTACTGAAATAAATCAAGTTTTTCAAAATATTCTAATTTACTGGCTTTTACCTGTATATGTGCTGTATGAACTTTGGGGAGGTGAACGGTACTTTGGGCTGTGGGATTGAGTGTGTTGTGCAGGTGTTTGAGTTGTATTGGCGGGTTATATGGACGGGAGGGGGGAGGTGTTTGTTATGCGGTATTAATTTGTGACATACTAAATATATGCCTGGTTGTGTTGTGGCTAATAGAGTATATATATATGTCTTGTGTTTATTTACTGTTTTAGTCATTCCCAGCTGAATATCAGGTCCCACCCGCCTCTCACAGCATCTTCTCTATCTGAATCGCTCCCACTGCCCTCTAGTCCTTCACTCTCACTTTCCTCATCCACAAATCTTTCATCCTCGCTCAAATTAATGGGGAAATCGTCGCTTTCTCGGTCCGAATCACTCTCGCTGCTGGTGGCCATGATTGTAAACAATGTGCAGATGTGAGGAGCTCCACAACCTGTGACGTCACGCTACTCGTCTGCTATTTCCGGTACAGGCAAGGCTTTTTTATCAGCGACCAAAAGTTGCGAACTTTATCATCGATGTTCTCTACTAAATCCTTTCAGCAAAAATATGGTAATATCGGGAAATAATCAAGTATGACACATAGAATGGACCTGCTATCCCCGTTTAAATAAGAAAATTGCATTTCAGTAGGCCTTTAAGTAAGCATTGCCAGAAAACACACACACACACACACACACACACACACGCACACACACACACACACACACACACAGTACTACTGTGGGGTTTGTCAGTGAGCAGAGATGTGATGACAAAGGCAGAAAGACGCCCACATTGTGGGAGAGAAGAAGAAGATGGTTGCTATAGCGACGGGAGGCAGGGACTGAAGTGTAAACAGCCTTCTGCCAGGGAAATATGACTGACCTTCCTTTATGTGTGTGTGTGTGTGTGTGTGTGTGTGTGTGTGTGTGTGTGTGTGTGTGTGTGTGTGTGTGTGTGTGTGTGTGTGTGTTGTGGAGGCAGACCTGTAAGAAAAGGCATGGTGGACTCTGACTGTTGTGTAACACAAACACTCCATCTTGAGCACACAAATAAAGGATCACACACAAAATGTTTAGACACACAACAGTGTGTATCAGACCACCTCATTATGTACACCCACATGACACATGCTTGCTAACAACACACACCTGCTCTGCCAGAGAATAAGAAGGCAAAGCAGGCGGGATTAGTGTTGCCCACTCAGAAAGATGGTGACACCCTGGGTGTAGGAATGTAACCACACACTGACTATATTTGACACCGTGGGTGTAGGAATGTAACCACACAGCGACTATATTTGACACCCTGGGTGTAGGAATGTAACAACACAGTGACTATATTTGACACCGTGGGTGTAGGAATGTAACCACACAGTGATTATATTTGACACCGTGGGTGTAGGAATGTAACCACACAGTGATCCTGGGTGTAGGAATGTAACCACACAGTAACCCTGGGTGTAGGAATGTAACCACACACTGACCCTGGGTGTAGGAATGTCACCACACACTGACCCTGGGTGTAGGAATGTAACCACACAGTGACTCTGGGTGTAGGAATGTAACCACACAGTGACCCTGGGTGTAGGAATGTAACCACACAGTGACCCTGGGTGTAGGAATGTAACTACACAGTGACTCTGGGTGTAGGAATGTAACCACACAGTGACCCTGGGTGTAGGAATGTAACCACACAGTGACCCTGGGTGTAGGAATGTAACCACAAAGTGACCCTGGGTGTAGGAATGTAACCACAAAGTGACCCTGGGTGTAGGAATGTAACCACACAGTGACCCTGGATGTAGGAATGTAACCACACACTGACACTGGGTGTAGGAATGTAACCACACACTGACACTGGGTGTAGGAATGTAACCACACAATGACCCTGGATGTAGGAATGTAACCACACAGTGACTCTGGGTGTAGGAATGTAACCACACAGTGACCCTGGGTGTAGGAATGTAACCACACAGTGACTCTGGGTGTAGGAATGTAACCACACACTGACCCTGGGTGTAGGAATGTAACCACACAGTGACCCTGGGTGTAGGAATGTAACCACACAGTGACTCTGGGTGTAGGAATGTAACCACATACTGACCCTGGGTGTATGAATGTAACCACACAGTGACCCTGGGTGTAGGAATGTAACCACACAGTGACCCTGGGTGTAGGAATGTAACCACACAGTGACCCTGGGTGTAGGAATGTAACCACACACTGACCCTGGGTATAGGAATGTAACCACACACTGACCCTGGGTGTAGGAATGTAACCACACAGTGACCCTGGGTGTAGGAATGTAACCACACACTGACCCTGGGTGTAGGAATGTAACCATACAGTGACCCTAAATGTAGGAATGTAACCACACACTGACCCTGGGTGTAGGAATGTAACCACACACTGACCCTGGGTGTAGGAATGTAACCACACAGTAATAATGATCAAACTTGTCAGTATTACTCTTTGAATAAAAATCATGCAGAAAACATGACTGATAACCGATCAACTCATAGACTGACTGGATCACTCACTGGATCACTCACTGATGACCAGTGTTGGGACTAACGCGTTACAAAGTAACGTTAGTTTCGGCGGTAACTAGTAATCTAACGCGTTATTTTACGTTACTTTTTATGTAGTATAAAGTGTGTTTTATCGGAGCGCTACTCTGTCATCGTTCTGATTCTTCTTGTGTCACAAGCCGGAGAAGAGAGAGAGACATGCGCTCTGTGTGGGTGTGTCTGAGTGTGAGTGTGGGGAGCGAGGGGGGGGGAGGCGTGTCTGATCATGGCGGAGCCAGAAGTCGAGTTTGCTAACATGGAGATATTTTCACTACTTTTCTTTTGTCGAGCACAAAGAAAATAACATTTTAGTTAAATGTAAATTGTGCTTTGGATCAAAGATGCCATCTACTGCCCAAAACAGCAATTCAAATCTGCTGAAACAAGCTACATAGCAACATGCTTCGACGAAGCTAGTAAAGAGAGACAGAGACTCTGATGCCATTTCACCTCCACCACCACCACCATTCACCGCTGAAGGTACACACTCTGTCAATCAATGTTCCCTCTAATTGTTCATGTGTGAGCAAATGCAAAAAGTCCCTGAGCATTGAGTGGAGTCCATGTGAGCAACTTTAGACGTGCACACTGTGGCTACACCAGCAGCACACCTGTCCCAAACCTCACTAAATAACAACTTACATCTCCATCCATCCATCCATTTTCTACCGCTTGTCCCTTTCGGGGTCGCTATCTCAGCTGCATTCGGGCGGAAGGCAGGGTACACCCTGGACAAGTCCCCACCTCATCACAGGGCCAACACAGATAGACAGACAACATTCTCTTATTATTAGAATCAAATGACAGCAGTCATTTCCATTTCTAATATAAGTGTTTAGGCCCACTTATAATGACAACAACAAAAAATATTGTTTTTCATGAACTGTGTACTTGTATTGTTTGTCTGGGTGGAGGTCCTGCTTTGGAAATAATTTGTACCCCTTTCAGACATTGCATTTAGTTCCCATTAAAACATTCACATGTTGCACAATGAGATGTAAGCAGGGGATCATGTGTACATTCCTGCAACTTCCTGTTTGTAAAAAATATATTTTTATTAGTATTTATTTAATATACTAACAGCATTTAATGATTAATATTTATAAATTAAGATTCCTAATAAATGACACTAGAATAAGCACACATTTGATTGGTAAATCATAGTGTAACGACCTGGAATGACACTTTATGTGTGGTGTTGGAGTTGTCCGACTTTTTGTGTGGCTGTAAACGCATCACTGGCTAAGTGCCATATGTGCAAGTGTTGGCGCACGTGAGAGAGCGAGCGGCTGCTGTTGATATAACAAAGTTGCTTTTGGTCTGGTTTGTACTGCAGAAAATGACCAGTTTTGCTAGATATCATTTTTTTTACTAATGTTTTGGTGATGTGTTTATGGCCGACAGTAAAGAGTTTTGCTCAGTAAAGTGATGGATGGAATTCATGTCCTCAAAGCGTCTCGACAGACGTTACAATATTTGAACAATGATGACGAAAACGGTTTTCTCTGTCGTGTCCGTGTCGTGTCGAAAATTATGCGCTTATTTTTTTATTTGATTTTGTGCATGGCATAGATTTGCCGTGCGCAGAGGACGCTTGAGCAGTGCGCAATTGCACATGCGCGCTCCTGAGAGGGAACATTGCTGTCAATTCTCTTATATACTCTTTCATTCTAGACTTCTAGAGTGTTTGATTATCACATCACTCTAAATGTATAGACTATAAAGTTCACAAACATAAAGAAGGATCCTAGTGGGCCAGGCCAATCTTTCCTTATCTCTAAACTAAAACTGGGGAAATGTGTAGAGTGTTCTGGGCTTCAGACATGATTTTGTATCAGAATTACTTGAGGAAGAAAATGCCTGGTTAGACTTTGTGTATGTAGTGTGTGCCTTTCTTGCTTTACAGCTATGCTGTTATTATGCTGTTTGTTACTTATGTATGTTATGTTGCAGCTATTTAAAATAGTTTTGTCAATTTGTTCTGGTGAGAAACAAATTGGCCTTTGTAACATATCTTTGTCTTTGTGTGTTGTATGTAGACCACATGGCTTAGCAGAGTTGAGTGATGCAAATGCATGTCAAGTTGATCAACAGATTGTATTATTCTCCAGTGCAATAACAGTACTGAAATGAAGGCTAAAAGGGCATTAACTGGAGCTTTAAAAAAAAAAAAAAAAAAAAAGTAACTAAATAGTTACTTTTCACAGTAACGCATTACTTTTTGGTGTAAGTAACTGAGTTAGTAACTGAGTTACTTTTGAAATGAAGTAACTAGTAACTGTAACTAGTTACTGCTTTTCAGTAACTAACCCAACACTGCTGATGACACACTGGATCACTCACTAAATCACACACACTGGATTACTCACTGGCTGCTCTGGATGTAAACAATGATGTCTATTCCTTGTTGTAGGTTTATATATATGGTAACATGACTGTGTTGTAGGTTTATATGTATGGTAAAATGACTGTGTTTTAGGTTTATATGTATGGTAACATGACTGTGTTGTAGGTTTATATGTATGGTAACATGACTGTGTTGTAGGTTTATATGTATGGTAACATGACTGTGTTGTAGGTTTATATGTATGGTAACATGACTGTGTTGTAAGTTTATATGTATGGTAACATGACTGTGTTGTAGGTTTATATGTATGGTAACATGACTGTGTTGTAGGTTTATATGTATGGTAACTTGACTGAAGTCACTTTGCTAGCTCCTACTCGTGTGTTAAGGTTATTTTCACATAAGTTGTGGATGTGGACATCTTGATTCCCACATCGGAACCGGAACGCCCACAACTCGGCTCCGACTTGTAACTTCCCAGGTCACTTGAACGCAGCATAGATCTTACCGCCACATGAACATGCTTTGTTTGGAGAGGAGCGCAAAGGGCACATGTGCACCTCGTTGCTATGGCAACCAATTAGTAGTACCTAGCCCAGTGCGTCATTATTTCAGGCTCAACTAGTTCAGCAAGAGTAGAAATAAAAGTGAGTCAGGTTCCTGGAAACTGGTAGTCAGCTTCCCCATGTGCTAAAGTTAGCATATCAATCGTTCTTTTATGCCCTTGGAGTTACCAAGACAACATTTTGGGAACACATGTGCAAAGGTTAGCACATCAATCATTCTTTCATGCACTTGGAGTTACCAAGACAATATTTTGGGTCCACATGTGCTAAAGTTAAAAAATTAATCATTCTTTCATACACTTGGAGTTACCAAGACAACATTGTGGGTCCACATGTGCTAAAGTTAGCATACCAATCGTTCTTTTATTCACGTGGAGTTACCAAGACAAAATTTTGGGTCCACATGTGCTAAAGTTAGCATATCAATCGTTCTTTCATTCACTTGGAATTACCAAGACAACATTTCGGGTCCACATGTGCTAAAGTTAGCATACCAATCGTTCTTTCATTCACTTGGAATTACCAAGACAACATTTTGGGTCCACATGTGCTAAAGTTAGCATACCAATCGTTCTTTCATTCACTTGGAATTACCAAGACAACATTTTGGGTCCACATGTGCTAAAGTTAGAATACCAATCGTTCTTTCATGCACTTGGAGTTACCAAGACAACATTTTGGGTCCATGTGTGCAAAAGTTAGCATATCAATCGTTCTTTCATGCACTTGGAGTTACCAAGACAACATTTTGGGTCCACATGTGCTAAAGTTAACAGATCAATCGTTCTTTCATGCACTTGGAGTTACCAAGACAACATTTTGGGTCCACATGTGCAAAAGTTAGCACATCAATCATTCTTTCATGCACTTGGAGTTACCAAGACAACATTTTGGGTCCACATGTGCTAAAGTTAAAAAATGTATCATTCTTTCATGCACTTGGAGTTACCAAGACAACATTGTGGGTCCACATGTGCTAAAGTTAGCATACCAATCGTTCTGTCATTCACGTGGAGTTACCAAGACAAAATTTTGGGTCCACATGTGCTAAAGTTAGCATATTAATCATTCTTTCATGCACTTGGAATTACCAAGACAACATTGTGGGTCCACATGTGCTAAAGTTAGCATACCAATCGTTCTTTCATTCACTTGGAATTACCAAGACAACATTTCGGGTCCACATGTGCTAAAGTTAGCATATCAATCGTTCTTTCATATGTGCTAAAGTTAGCATACCAATCGTTCTTTCATTCACTTGGAATTACCAAGACAACATTTTGGGTCCACATGTGCTAAAGTTAGCATACCAATCGTTCTTTCATTCACTTGGAATTACCAAGACAACATTTTGGGTCCACATGTGCTAAAGTTAGCATACCAATCGTTCTTTCATGCACTTGGAGTTACCAAGACAACATTTTGGGTCCATGTGTGCAAAAGTTAGCATATCAATCGTTCTTTCATGCACTTGGAGTTACCAAGACAACATTTTGGGTCCACATGTGCTAAAGTTAACATATCAATCGTTCTTTCATGCACTTGGAGCTACCAAGACAACATTTTGGGTGCACATGTGCTAAAGTTAGCACAGTGGTTCTTAACCTTGTTGGAGGTACGGAACCCCACCAGTTTCATATGCGCATTCACCGAACCCTTCTTTAGTGAAAAAAATAAAATAAAAATTCAAATTCAAGACAAAGTTATGTGTTTTTGGTAACACTTTAGTATAGGGAACATATTCTAAGTAACAAAGACTTAATTTAGAGTTTTTTGGACACTAGGGGAACATATTCTAAATAACAAAGACTTAATTTAGAGTTATTTGGTTAGGGTTAGAGGGTTAGGGCCAGGGTTAGAGGGTAAGGGTTAAAATAAGACCATGCCGAATAAGGCATTAATAAGTACCTAATAATGACTAGTTAAGAGCCAATATGTTACTAATTTGCATGTTAATAAGCAACTAAATAATGGTGAATATGTTCCCCATACTAAAGTGTTACCATGTTTTTTTTACTGGTGCACAAAATGAACCGTGCATGAACATCACCTTGTTCAAAGAACAAAACCAACACAGTACATAAACTCACAACAAATTACACACCTGCAAATCAGTCTGACTTCTGCTGTTGCCGTATCCGTAATACGCCGATAGGGAAAAGTTTTTATTTACACGATGAGTCGGGTGTGTATTGACGTCCGCCGAACCCCTGAGCCCGACTCACCGAACCCCTAGGGTTCGATCGAACCCAGCTTAAGAACCACTGAGTTAGCATATCAATCGTTCTTTCATGCACTTGGAGTTACCAAGACAACATTTTGGGTGCACATCTGCTAAAGTTAGCATATCAATCGTTCTTTCATGCACTAAATAGATATGATCAAAATAGTATCAATCTCACGGAGATTCCCGAGATATTTTGAGAGATAATGAGGAAGCCAGTCAGGTGATCGTGGGGCGTAGAGGAGGAACCACAGATCCCTTCCTCATCAACAACAATGCTAATCAAGCAGACTTTGTGAGAGACAACAAGGATTACTTTGGGAACAATGATAATCCAGGACTTTATATTTTTGAGCCTGAACACAAATTGGATGGACAATAAGTTTTAGAAGCCAAGTGCTAAACGGATGTAGCTTTATTGTGACACTATAGTATTAGGAGAATTGCTAGCTGCTAAACATGCAAACTAACCATACTAAAGCAACAGTGTAATAGTTTCACTCTCGCTGGGATGCTCACATCATTCCGTTTAGATGAAGAATCAATCACACTAAAAAAAGTTGTTTTTTTACAAGCTAGTTTAGCAGCTAGCAGGCCTTCTTGTCTGCTCCTGCTGGTTGGTACTCTGCGTGTACCATGTGACCCTCGTCCTCCAGTCATGTTGATGATTATTCACTTGGGAGCGGGGCTTCGCACACAGACAAAGACAAATGAAGGTATGGTCCATATTTGTCACAGAACTGGGAGGAGGCGTTAAGGTGGTGCACTGGGGATGCAGGTGGAAAAGGAGGCGGAGAGGCCACGTTTCCACAGCGACGGCATTACAAGGCATCGTCGCCGTGTTATGCAACTGCCGTGTTGTCGTGACGACGCACAAGAGAATGGGGAGGGTCAGAAGAAGACCTCCATCACGCTCAGTCGGGGAAGGGGCTGTCTTCGTCTTTGCAAAATCTGACGCTCTGCCATGGCTTTGAATGCAACACCATCTGAACTATACTATAGTACTACTACTTCACTGATAGTACTACAATACTGCTATCTTTTGGGCTGGGCGATATGGCCTTTTATTAATATGTGGATATGTTTAGGTCAAGTCACGATACACCATATCCATCCATCCATCTTCAACCACTTATCCGGAATCAGGTCGCGGGGACAACAGCTCCAGCAGAGACCCCCAGACTTCCCTCTCCAGAGCAACATTAACAACTTCCTCCTGGGGAATCCCAAAGCGTTCCCAGGCCAGAGAGGAGATGTAATCCCCCCCATCTGGTCCTTGGACTGCGCGGGGTCTCCTCCCTGTGGGACGTGCAACGAGGACCTCCCTAGGGAGACGCTCGTGAGGCATCCGCACGAGATGCCTGAACCATCTAAGCTGGTTCCTTTCCAAGCGAAGGAGCAGCAGCTCTACTCCGAGTCTCTCTCGGGTGACTGAACTTCTCACCCTATCTCTAAGGGAGATGCCAGCCACCCTTCTGAGGAAACTCATTTTGGCCGCTTGTATCCGCGATCTTATTCTTTCGGTCATGACCCACACTTCATGACCGTAGGTGAGAGTAGGAATGTAGATAGCTCGGTAGACCGAGAGCTTTGCCTTCTGGCTCAGCTCTCGTTTCGTCACAACAGTGCGGCACAGAGACTGCAATACTGCCCCAGCTGCTCCGATTATCCGGTTGATTTCCTTCTCCATCTTTCCCTCACTCATGAACAAGACCCCGAGATACTTAAACTCCTCCACCTGGGACAGAGTCTCGTTCTCTCCCTGGATTGTACAAACCATCGGTTTCCTGCTGAGAACCATGGCCTCAGATTTGGAGATGCTGATCCTCATTCCAGCCGCTGAACACTCGGCTGTGAACCGACCCAGTGAGAGCTGAAGGTCACGAACCGAAAGTGCCATCAGGACCACATCATCTGCAAACAGCGGTGACGCAACCTTTAGCCCCAGAGACGTATACCCTCTCCGCCATGGTCACGACTCTGCCTAGAAATCCTGTCCATGAAAATCACAAACAGGATAGGTGACAGAGCGCAGCCCTGGCGGAGACCAACCCCCACTGGAAACAGATCCGACTTACATCCAAGCACCCGGACACAACTCTCGCTTTGGTTGTACAGAGATTGGATGGCCCTCAGCAGGGTTCCCCTTACCCCGTACTCCCTCAGCACCTCCCACAAGATCTCCCGCGGGACCCGGTCATACGCCTTCTCCAAATCCACAAAGCACATGTAGACTGGATAGGCATACTCCCAGGCCTTCTTCAGAATTCCCGCAAGAGTAAAGAGCTGGTCAGTTGTTCCACGACCAGGACGGAATCCACATTGCTCCTCTTGAATCTGAGGTTCAACTATCGGCCGGACCCTCCTTTCCAGTACCTTGGCGTAAACTTTCCCAGGGAGGCTGAGTAGTGTGATACCCCTGTAATTAGCACACACCCTCTGGTCCCCCTTTTTGAATAGGGGAACCACCACCCCAGTCTGCCACTCCCTCGGCACTGTCCCAGACTTCCACACAATGTTGTAAAGGCATATCAACCAAGACAGCCCCTCAACACCCAGAGCCTTCAGCATTTCTGGACGGATCTCGTCAACCCCCGGAGCTTTGCCACTGTGGAGATACACCATATATATCTGGCTATTTTGCCTTAGCCTTGAATGAACACTTGATGCATGTAATCACAGCAATATGATGATTCTATGTGTATACATTAAAACATTCTTCTTCATACTGCATTAATATATGCTACTTTTAAACTTTCATGCACAACTAAGTCAATTTAGCAAAACTGTATTTATTAAACAGTTATTAAACAGTGGCACAAACATTCATGTCATTTCAAAACAGAAAGTGCAAGATTGTCAGAGACATTTTAAAACAAGCAATTAGTGCACTTTTGTGCATGATGTCACTAAGATGACATATCAATCAATCAATCAATCAATGTTTATTTATATAGCCCTAAATCACAAGTGTCTCAAAGGGCTGCACAAGCCACAACGACATCATCGGTACAGAGGATGTCGATATCAAAACAACACTAAAGTGCACTTTTTGTACAGAACGCCACTACAATAGTTTAAAACAAATAAAATGCACTTTTGTGCATGATATCACAAGATATTTCAATAAGTGTCAAATAAAAATGAGCTGCATAATAGGAAATCAAATAGTGTATGTCCTTCGCTATGTGGTAGGTTACTGCGGACGTTATCTCCTTCTGTTGTGGACTATTTCTTTCATACGGTGTTGATGTGGAAATGGTTGCTTGGGCATTTTGTGGGTGTGGCACCGAAAGGAGATGTTGACATGCAGAGTTTCAAGCACTCCTCATTCTCTAGCGGGTGACTTTTCAAATGATGCTACAAATTAGTAGTGCTGCTACTTTTTGTAGCAACGCTTTTGCCGCATACTTGACATATTACGGTTGTCTGTTCAACATCTTCCCGCTTGAAGCCAAACCACCGACAGACGATGGACCCCCTGCTGTTTTTCTTGGGAATTAATTCTTCCTTCATTTGTTACCAGATTCGCACCATCTCTCTCTCGTATTACCACTAGAATCACAGTTAACGCATGCTGCTACCTCTCTGCTCAGTGAGGGCGTATGACGTTGCACGTGCGACAGTATGTGAAGTATGTAAGAAGGTGCGCTTGTTTTACGTCTCTGTGAGAAGGCGAGACAAGAAAGAGTGAGAAACGCCTGTAGTGTAATGCCCGCAGCTAAAAACAACTGTGTGAGAACGTATAGTCCAGGGGTCGGCAACCTGCGGCTCCGGAGCCGCATGCGGCTCTTTGATCACTCTGATGCGGCTCAGCTGCATACTTGCCGATCCTCCCGATTTTCCCGGGAGACTTACGGGTTTCAGTGCCTCTCTCCGGGGCAAATATTCTCCGATTTTCACCCTAACAATAATATTAAGGGCGTGCCGTGATGGTACAGCATTTAGCGCCCTCTACAGCCTGTACAAACAGCGTGCCAGCCCAGTCACATGTTGTATGCAGCTTCTGCTTGCACACGTAAGTAACAGCAAGGCATACTTGGTCAACAGCCACACAGGTTACACTGACGGTGGCCGTATAAACAACTTTAACACTCTTACTAATATGCGCCACACTGTGAACCAAAACCAAACAAGAATGACAAACACATTTTGGGAGAACATCTGCACCGTAACACAACATAAACACAACAGAACAAATACCCAGAATCCCATGCAGCCCTAACTCTTCCGGGCTAGATTAAACACCCACCCCACCCCACCCCCACCCATCCCTCCGTGCGTCGGTTGAGGTGGGTGGGGTTTGGTGGTAGCTGGGGTGTATAATGTAGCCCGGAAGAGTTAGGGCTGCATGGGATTCTGGGTATTTGTTCTGTTGTGTTTATGTTGTGTTACTGTGCGGATGTTCTCCCGAAATGTGTTTGTCATTCTTGTTTGGTGTGGATTCACAGTGTGGCGCATATTAGTAAGAGTGTTAAAGTTGTTTTATACGGCCACCGTCAGTGTAACCTGTGTGGCTGTTGACCAAGTATGCCTTGCTGTCACTTACGTGTGTCTGCAGAAGCCTCATACAACGTGTGGCTGGGCCGGCACGCTGTATGTACAGGTTGTAAAGGGCGTTAAATGCTGTGCCATCACGGCACGCCCTTATTAATGTTGTTTGGGTGAAAATCAGCAGACGTTCGAGAGAATAGTTGCCCTGAAATTCGTAGTCGCCTGGAAAAATCGGGAGGGTTGGCAAGTATGACGCTGTCAAGCGCCTTTCATATAAAACTTGCGGGCCACACTAACATTCAATTTTCATTTTAAGGTGCGGGCTGCGTGTCTGAGACCCCTGGTTTATACATAGCACAAAGCAAAAAAAAAAAACTTTGTATTTCATTTTAAATTTCAAAATAATTTTGTGACTCCCATTGTTTTCTTTAATTTGTAAAACTGGTCAAAATGGCTCTTTGAGTGGTAAAGGTTGCCGACCCCTGGTATAGTCCAATATCAACATATAGTCTTTTTCTACATCGCACAGAGACAAACCCGCAATATATCCAGTATATTCCATATATCGCCCAGCCCTACTATCTTACATGAGCTACACAACAGTACTACTACTTCACTGATAGTCCTACAATACTACTATCTTACATGAACTACACAACAGTACTACTACTTCACTGATAGTACTACAATACTAATATCTTACATGAACTACACAACAGTACTACTACTTCAGTGATAGTACTACAATACTAATATCTTACATGAACTACACAACAGTACTACTACTTCACTGATAGTACTACAATACTACTATCTTACATGAACTACACAACAGTCCTACTACTTCACTGATAGTACTACAATACTACTATCTTACAAACCCCGTTTCCATATGAGTTGGGAAATTGTGTTGGATGTAAATATAAACGGAATACAATGATTTGCAAATCCTTTTCAACCCATATTCAATTGAATGCACTACAAAGACAAGATATTTGATGTTCAAACTCTTAAACTTTATTTTCTTTTTGCAAATAATAATTAACTTAGAATTTCATGGCTGCAACACATGCCAAAGTAGTTGGGAAAGGGCATGTTCACCACTGTGTTACATTGCCTTTCCTTTTAACAACACTCAGTAAACGTTTGGGAGCTGAGGAGACACATTTTTTAAGCTTCTCAGGTGGAATTCTTTCCCATTCTTGCTTGATGTACAGCTTAAGTTGTTCAACAGTCCGGGGGTCTCTGTTGTGGTATTTTAGGCTTCATAATGTGCCACACATTTTCAATGGGAGACAGGTCTGGACTACAGGCAGGCCAGTCTAGTACCCGCACTCTTTTACTATGAAGCCACGTTGATGTAACACGTGGCTTGGCATTGTCTTGCTGAAATAAGCAGGGGCGTCCATGGTAACGTTGCTTGGATGGCAACATATGTTGCTCCAAAACCTGTATGTACCTTTCAGCATTAATGGCGCCTTCACAGATGTGTAAGTTACCCATGTCTTGGGCACTAATACACCCCCATACCATCACAGATGCTGGCTTTTCAACTTTGCGCCTATAACAATCCGGATGGTTCTTTTCCTCTTTGGTCCGGAGGACACGACATCCACAGTTTCCAAAAACAATTTGAAATGTGGACTCGTCAGACCACAGAACACTTTTCCACTTTGTATCAGTCCATCTTAGATGAGCTCAGGCCCAGCGAAGCCGACTGCGTTTCTGGGTGTTGTTGATAAACGATTTTCGCCTTGCATAGGAGAGTTTTAACTTGCACTTACAGATGTAGCGACCAACTGTAGTTACTGCCAGTGGGTTACTGAAGTGTTCCTGAGCCCATGTGGTGATATCCTTTCACACTGATGTCACTTGTTGATGCAGTACAGCCTGAGGGATCGAAGGTCACGGGCTTAGCTGCTTACGTGCAGTGATTATTCCAGATTCTCTGAACCCTTTGATGATATTACGGACCGTAGATGGTGAAATCCCTAAATTCCTTGCAATAGCTTGTTGAGAAAGGTTTTTCTTAAACTGTTCAACAATTTGCTCACACATTTGTTGACAAAGTGTTGACCCTCGCTCCATCCTTGTTTGTGAATGACTGAGCATTTCATGGAATCTACTTTTATACCCAATCATGGCACCCACCTGTTCCCAATTTGCCTGTTCACCTGTGGGGTGCTCCAAATAAGTGTTTGATGAGCATTCCTCAACTTTATCAGTATCTATTCCCACCTTTCCCAACTTCTTTGTCATGTGTTGCTGGCATCAAATTCTAAAGTTAATGATTATTTGCAAAAAAAAAAAAGTTTATCAGTTTGAACATCAAATATGTTGTCTGTGTAGCATATTCAACTGAATAAGGGTTGAAAATGATTTGCAAATCATTGTATTCCGTTTATATTTACATCTAACACAATTTCACAACTCATATGGAAACGGGGTAACTTACACATCTGTGAAGGCGCCATTAATGCTGAAAGGTACATACAGGTTTTGGAGCAACATATGTTGCCATCCAAGCAACGTTACCATGGACGCCCCTGCTTATTTCAGCAAGACAATGCAAAGCCACGTGTTACATAAACGTGGCTTCATAGTAAAAGAGTGCAGGTACTAGACTGGCCTGCCTGTAGTCCAGACCTGTCTCCCATTGAAAATGTGTGGCGCATTATGAAGCCTAAAATACCACAACGGAGACCCCCGGACTGTTCAACAACTTATGCTGTACATCAAGCAAGAATGGGAAAGAATTCCACCTGAGAAGCTTAAAAAATGTGTCTCCTCAGTTCCCAAACGTTTACTGAGTGTTGTTAAAAGGAAAGGCCATGTAACACAGTGGTGAACATGCCCTTTCCCAACTACTTTGGCACGTGTTGCAGCCATGAAATTCTAAGTTAATTATTATTTGCAAAAAAAAAATAAAGTTTATGAGTTTGAACATCAAATATCTTGTCTTTGTAGTGCATTCAATTGAATATGGGTTGAAAAGGATTTGCAAATCATTGTATTCCGTTTATATTTACATCTAACAATTTCCCAACTCAGGATTAGGTCTCTGCTTTTTGCAGATGATTTGGTCCTGATGGCTTCATCTGGCCAGGATCTTCAGCTCTCACTGGATCGGTTTGCAGCTGAGTGTGAAGCGACTGGGATGAGAATCAGCACCTCCAAGTCCGAGTCCATGGTTCTCGCCCGGAAAAGGGTGGAGTGCCATCTCCGGGTTGGGGAGGAGATCTTGCCCCAAGTGGAGGAGTTCAAGTACCTCGGAGTCTTGTTCACGAGTGAGGGAAGAGTGGATCGTGAGATCGACAGGCGGATCGGTGCGGCGTCTTCAGTAATGCGGACGCTGTATCGATCCGTTGTGGTGAAGAAGGAGCTGAGCCGGAAGGCAAAGCTCTCAATTTACCGGTCGATCTACGTTCCCATCCTCACCTATGGTCATGAGCTTTGGGTTATGACCGAAAGGACAAGATCACGGGTACAAGCGGCCGAAATGAGTTTCCTCCGCCGGGTGGCGGGGCTCTCCCTTAGAGATAGGGTGAGAAGCTCTGTCATCCGGGGGGAGCTCAAAGTAAAGCCGCTGCTCCTCCGCATCGAGAGGAGCCAGATGAGGTGGTTCGGTCATCTGGTCAGGATGCCACCTGAGCGCCTCCCTAAGGAGGTGTTTAGGGCATGTCCGACCGGTAGGAGGCCACGGGGAAGACCCAGGACACGTTGGGAAGACTATGTCTCCCGGCTGGCCTGGGAACGCCTCGGGATCCCCCGGGAGGAGCTGGACGAAGTGGCTGGGGAGAGGGAAGTCTGGGCTTCCCTGCTTAGGCTGCTGACCCCGCGACCCGACCTCGGATAAGCGGAAGAAGATGGATGGATGGATGGAATTTCCCAACTCATATGGAAACAGGGGTTTGTATATATATAATGTAGTAACAGACCCCTTCATAACAAAGAGTAATATGTACAATATACACACTGCAAGTAAATACATCATGTAGTAACAGACACCTTCATAACAATAAGTAATATGTACAATATACACACTGCAAGTATATATATATTTATATAATGTAGTAACAGACATCTTCATAATAATATGTAATATTTACAATATACACACTGCAAGTATATATATAATGTAGTAACAGACAATTTCATAACAATATGTAATGTAAAAGGTGCTCCTAGAGAAAACAGAGTAAAAAAGTTTCTAGGAACTAGAACTTCACTCCAGTGAGCATCCAACTCTTCTTGTCTTTCAAACAGGCAAATAAGCTAACAAGGTGCAATGCCAAGAAGAATACAAACAGGAAGTGAGGTAAAGTGCACGTACACATTGCTTCACTTCTTTTTACGCTTATGACACGTTTCAAACACTCCACAACCACAGTTCGACCTGGGAACTGACCTATTTGCACCATTTCTATTTGCACCATTTCCTGTGCCATAAACGCAGACTTCCTGCCAGCGTAAAGACACACACACACACCTGCAGCACATTTGTAAAGCATACAGATGTGTATTGGTGTTAGCACATGTGTAAAGCATACAGATGTGTATTTGCTTCCCAGGTGTGCAAAGACAAGAAACAACACAAGACATTTACTGGAAATATTGAAGACAACACAAATGTTTCCTTTTGATGGACATGACAACCTAACAATGTCTTTATATGTCCAATCAATCACTTTTTCATGTGCCAAAAACTCAAGGTGGATTATTAAGACGTCATTGACAATCAATCACATTTTAATGTGTTAATAACTCAAAGTGGATTATTATGACGTCATTGACAATCACATTTTAATGTGTTAATAACTCAAAATGGATTATTATGACGTCATTGACAGCTGCAATAAGTGGTTTGGATGAAAGGTTTCAGCAGATAAAAGTTGTTTCTAAAAATTAAGTCACTTTAGTTGAAATGAAGTCAAGGTGTTGCTTTTTGCTCCTGCAATAAAATCATTAAATCACTTTGTCAACAACAAGGAAATGTGTTGGGATGAATAAAATCACAATTTGGCTTCATTTAGTGACTGAGCTCAAATAAACAACACATTTTTGGATACTTCAGTCAAATAAACAACATATTTGGGTTATTTCAGTCAAATAAACAACATATGTGGTTATTTCAGTCAAATGAACAACATATTTATATATAACCTACCGTACTCAGTGGCCTAGTGGTTAGAGTGTCCGCCCTGAGATCGGTAGGTTGTGAGTTCAAACCCCGGCCGAGTCATACCAAAGACTATAAAAATGGGATCCATTACCTCCCTGCTTGGCATTAGGGGTTAAATCACCAAAATGATTCCCGGGCGCGGCACCGCTGCTGCCCACTGCTCCCCTCACCTCCCAGGGGGTGATCAAGGGGATGGGTCAAATGCAGAGGACAAATTTCACCACGCCTAGTGTGTGTGTGACAATCATTGGTACTTTAACTTTAACTTAACTTAATATTTACGTTATTTCAGTCAAACATATTTGGGCCATTTCAGTCAAATAAACAACATATTTACTTTATTTCAGTCAAATAAACTGCATATTTGGGTTATTTCAGTCAAATAAACAACATCCATCCATCCATCTATTTTCTACCGCTTATTCCCTTCGGGATTGCGGGGGACGCTGGAGGCTATCTCAGCTACAATCGGGCGGAAGGCGGGGTACACCCTAGACAAGTCGCCACCTAATCGCATATTTACGTTATTTCAGTCAAATAAACGAGATATTTGCGTTATTTCAGTCAAATAAAGAACATATTTACGTTATTTCAGTCAAATAACATATTTGCGTTATTTCCGTCAAATAAAAGACATATTTGGGTTATTTCAGTCAAATAAACAACATATTTACGTAATTTCAGTCAAAAAAAACAAGATATTTGCGTTATTTCAGTCAAATAAACAACATATTTGGGTTGTTTCAGTTATTTAAGCAACATATTTACGTTATGTCAGTCAAATAAACAACATATTTGGGTAATTTCAGTCAAATTAACAACATTTTTACGTTATTTCAGTCAAATAAACAACATATTTGTGTTACTTCAGTCAAATAAACAACATTTTTGGGTTATTTCAGTCAAATAAACAACATATTTACATTATGTCAGTCAAATTAACAACATATTTGGGTTGTTTCAGTCAAATAAACAACATATGTGGTTATTTCAGTCGAACAAAATATTTACGTTATTTCAGTCAAATAAACATTTTTAGGCCATCTCAGTCAAATAAACATGTTTATGTTATTTCAGTCAAATAACATATTTGGGTTATTTCAGTCAAATATACAACATATTTACGTTATTTCAGTCAAATAACATATTTGGGTTATTTCAGTCAAAAAAACAACATATTTGCATTATTTCAGTCAAATAAAAGACATATTTGGGTTATTTCAGTCAAATAAACGACATATTTACATAATTTCAGTCACAAAAACGATATATTTGCGTTATTTCAGTCAAATAAACAACATATTTTGGTTGTTTCAGTTATTTAAGCAACATATTTACGTTATGCCAGTCAAATAAACAACATATTAGGGTAATTTCAGTCAAATAAACAAAATATTTACGTTATTTCAGTCAAATAAACAACATATTTGTGTTACTTCAGTCAAATAAACAACATACTTGGGTTCTTTCAGTCAAATTAACGACATATTTGGGTTGCTTCAGTCAAATTAACAACATATTTGGGTTGTTTCAGTCAAATAAATGACATGTTTGGGTTATTTCAGTCATATAAACGGCATATTTGGGTTATTTCAGTCAACTAACGACATGAGTTATTTCAGTCAAATAAACAACATATTTGTGTTACTTCAGTCAAATAAACAACATATTTGGGTTATTTCAGTCAAATAAATGACATATTTACATTATGTCAGTCAAATTAACAACATATTTGGGTTGTTTCAGTCAAATAAACGACATATTTGGGTTATTTCAGTCAAATAAACGACATATGAGTTACTTCAGTCAAACAAACGAGATATTTGCGTTATTTCAGTCAAATAAACGACATAATTGATGGTTTGTACGCGACTGCTAGCAATGTTGCTAAGCTATCGTGCTAAGCTAGTGTCCTAGCGGGAGGTGTGTTGGTGTCTGGCGGCCGCGGGGTGCGCGATGGCCGGCGTCACTTACCACACCATCCCGTAGGCTCCCTCCCCGATGTAGGACAGGTTGCTGTAGCGAGGCCCGACGTCGAACGCCTGTCCGCGGACCAGCTCGGTCCCCGTGCCGGGGATGGGGCCGCTGCCAGCCGCTGTGGCCATGGTGAGTAGCGGGGGACAAGGCAGGACAACGGGCGACTTTTGAGTAGTTTAGTCCGCGGTGGTCGGCCAGGAGGTGGACGACTGGGAGGCGGCCAGCGGAGTAGTTTAGTCCGCGGTGGTCGGCTTGGAAGGGACAGCGCAGGTCTGCGGTGAGAGCGAGTCAGTGAGTCCGAGGAGGAGGTGCTGTGAGGCGGCCAGGCAGCAGGAAATCATCTGGTCATGTGATCCACTTTCACTTTTCTCTTCCTCTTTTTCCTGCTTTGCGTCTTCACCAAACTTGCACTTTTTATTTGGCTTTAATCACCGACAAGCTCGTGTTTGGACATATTTACTTGTGTTTGGCATTTGAGCAAACATTAGGTGTTAACTCCAACTACAAATGGGACTTCTTAACCTGTGATGACACAAAGTGTCCACAAGTACAATTGTAGTTTGAGGCATGTGGAATCAAACATGTTTTCATATCAATTGATCAATTATCTTTACTTCAAAACAACACATTTAACATCAATACAAGTAGGGGTGCCAACTTTTGATTAAAGTATTTATATCAGCACAAATCATAGTATTTATTATTTTGTAGTGTTAGAGAAATGAAATTCCAATGATCAATATGAAAACACTAATTATGATGGATTGAAGTAGAAGTAATTTGTGTTGTGGGGACACCTAGTGGCCTCAATAATACATGAAGTTACACCCTGACAAAGCAAGTTAAATAATGCGGACACCTTTGTTACTGGATACTTTACACTTTTTTCTCTCTCTTGACTCTAAGCAAAGGCGGTCGCACACCCCTCCTCTCTCCATGCTTGCCTTTGTCTTGTTTCACTTCCTTGTTGCACTGATCTCTGCAGTCTAAACAATACAATTGATCATCTGCCCTCTCAACGAAACTGGCAAGATTTCAAGTTGGGGGAAACCTGCCCGTCCCGATGGAACACTTGTTGCTGGACACACCACTAACTCTTGCCAGGAGATCCTTTCAGTGGAGCACATTGAAGACATCTACCTTTTTGGAATCATCAAGCTGTCTGATGGCAGCAGTTTGAACAAGTGCTGACCAAGGTGAGAGACATCTGATGGCAGCAGGTTGAACAAGTGGTGACCAAGGTTAGAGATGTCTGATGGCAGCCGGTTGAACAAGTGCTGACCAGGGTTAGAGATGTCTGATGGCAGCAGGTTGAACAAGTGCTGACCAGGGTTAGAGATGTCTGATGGCAGCCGGTTGAACCAAGTGCTGACCAGGGTGAGAGATGTCTGATGGCTGCAGGTTTAACAACTGATGGCAGCAGGTTGAACAAGTAATGACCACGGTTAGAGATGTCTGATGGCAGCAGGTTGAAAAGTGCTGACCAGGGTTAGAGATGTCTGATGGCAGCAGGTTGAACAAGTGCTGACCAGGGTTAGAGAGGTCTGATGGCAGCAGGTTGAACAAGTGCTGATCAGGGTTAGAGATGTCTGATGGCAGCAGGTTGAACAAGTGCTGACCAGGGTTAGAGATGTCTAATGGCAGCAGGTTTAACAACTGATGGCAGCAGGTTGAACAAGTACTGACCAGGGTTAGAGATGTCTGATGGCAGCAGGTTGAACAAGTGCTGACCAGGGTTAGAGATGTCTGATGGCAGCAGGTTGAACCAGTGCTGACCAGGGTTACAGATGTCTGATGGCAGCAGGTTGAATAAGTGCTGACAAGGGTAAGAGATGTCTGATGGCAGCAGGTTGAACCAGTGCGGACCAGGGTTACAGATGTCTGATGGCAGCAGGTTGAACAAGTGCTGACCAGGGTAAGAGACGTCTGATGGCAGCAGGTTGAACAAGTAGTGACCAGGGTTAGAGATGTCTGATGGCAGCCGGTTGAACAAGTGCTGACCAGGGTTAGAGATGTCTGATGGCAGCAGGTTGAACAAGTGCTGACCAGGGTGAGAGATGTCTGATGGCAGCAGGTTTAACATCTGGTGGCAGCAGGTTGAACAAGTAATGACCATGGTTAGAGATGTCTGATGGCAGCAGGTTGAACAAGTGCTGACCAGAGTTAGAACTGTCTGATGGTAGCAGGTTGAACAAGTGCTGACCAGGGTTAGAGATGTCTGATGGCAGCAGGTTGAACAGGTGCTGACCAGGGTGAGAAATGTCTGATGGCAGCAGGATGAACAAGTTCTGGCCAGAGTTACAGCTGTCTGATGGCAGCAGGTTGAAAAGTGCTGACCAGGGTGAGTGATGTCTGATGGCAGCAGGTTGAACAAGTGCTGACCAGGGTGAGATATGTCTGATGGCAGCAGGTTGAAAAGTGCTGACCAGGGTGAGCGATGTCTGATGGCAGCAGGTTGAACAAGTTCTGACTAGGGTTAGATATGTCTGATGGCAGCAGGTTGAACAAGTGCTGACCAGGATGTGCAATGTCTGATGGCAGCAGGTTGAAAAGTGCTGACCAGGGTGAGCGATGTCTGATGGCAGCAGGTTGAACAAGTGCTGACCAGGGTTAGATATGTCTGATGGCAGCAGGTTGAACAAGTGCTGACCAGGGTGAGAGATGTCTGATGGCAGCAGGTTGAACAAGTGCTGACCAGGGTTAGATATGTCTGATGGCAGCAGGTTAAACAAGTGCTGACCAGGATGTGCGATGTCTGATGGCAGCAGGTTGAACATGTGCTGACCAGGGTGAGAGGTGTCTAGTCAGATTGTCTTTGCTGTGCCGAGGCAGCGAGATTGAGCAATGTCCTTTAGGGAAGGCAGAGGGTGGCCAATGATCTTCTCCACTGTCCAGGTTATCTTCTGCAGGAACTTCCAGTCTGCTGCAAGTACAAGACTTGCATCAAAATCTTCTGAATAAAATCTATTATGGTCCTCATGTGGTAGGACTTGCTGAACAAACTGCAGTGTCAACAGGCTCTCAGACAAATGACTCGCAACTGCCAATTGGTTGTCATTGAGGTGGCGACATGTCCAGGGTGTACCCCGCCTCCCGCCCGATTGTAGCTGAGATAGGCTCCAGCGCCACCCGCGACCCCAAAAGGGAATAAGCGGTAGAAAATGGATGGATGGATGGATGGATGGATGTTCAAAAGACTTGGTTCCCTCACGAAAGTCACATCTCCCCGCCAAGCTCACCCAACTGGACGATATCTTTAAGACGTACCACACCAAAGGTCTCAAACTGGACGACATCGTTAAGATCTACCACACCCAAGGTCTCAAACTGGACGATATCGTTAAGATCTACCACAGTGCCCATAGTCTCAAACTGGGCGATATCGTTAAGATCTACCACACCCACGGTCTCAAACTGGATGATATCGTTAAGATCTACCACACCCAAGGTCTCAAACTGGACGATATCGTTAAGATCTACCACACCCAAAGTCTCAAACTGGACGATATCATTAAGATCTACCACACCCAAGGTCTCAAACTGGACGATATCGTTAAGATCTACCACACCCAAGGTCTCAAACTGGACGATATCGTTAAGATCTACCACACCCAAAGTCTCAAACTGGACAATATTGTTAAGATCTACCCCCAAGGTCTCAAACTGGACGATATCATTAAGATCTACCACACCCAAGGTCTCAAACTGGACGATATCGTTAAGATCTATCACACCCAAGGTCTCAAACTGGACGATATCGTTAAGATCTACCACACCCAAGGTCTCAAACTGGACAATATTGTTAAGATCCACCCCCAAGGTCTCAAACTGGACGATATCGTTAAGATCTACCACACCCAAGGTCTCAAACTAGACGATATCGTTAAGATCTACCACACCCAAGTGTGACTTCAGAAGGACAGTCACCACACAAGTCAAAACCTCCATCTTCTGGAAAAGACAAGGAAGAAGGAAACCGTCGACTGGATGTATTGAGTAAACTTTTGGTGGGTGTCAAGGACACCTTTTGGGTAACTCCAGTGAAAAGTTGGTGTGCCACACCTGCAGCTGATTACCTGCATGACATGTCCACCATCCATGGATGTCAGGTCAGTAGGTGTGAGGCACCACCTCAATCATTCAATTATATTTACCCCAAAGACACTTTGGATCACCCTAAGCCTCTCCCTGCAGGTGGTGCTAGCGTGTGACTCCTATTATATTAAAGACAGTGGGCGGGGCTAACACCAATCATTGCTCTTGTCTGAACCTGGACGTCTTTCAAAACATGGCGGCTACGGAGGTTATACTCCTACTTTTTGTGGAGTTACTGGTAAATAATTGAGAATTGTACGTGTGCGATGACATCACCATCACCCTCAACATGCGCAGGTGTGTGCCTGCAAATACACAATCTTTGTAAACAGGAAGCAGCACATTTATTTCAAAACGGTTTCCACCTAAGTTTGTTCAAACGGCAGACAGTGTT
Source organism: Nerophis lumbriciformis (assembly GCF_033978685.3). NCBI lineage: Eukaryota > Metazoa > Chordata > Actinopteri > Syngnathiformes > Syngnathidae > Nerophis > Nerophis lumbriciformis. The sequence continues at coordinate 17,715,282 of NC_084571.2, read as the reverse complement.
TTTTGCGCCTTCTTCACACAGGAAGTTAGGTGTAAAAGGTGCGGGTCTAGGTGTCCTCCAGGGGGCGGAGCTTCCTGTTGACCGCTTGAAGCAGCAGAAGCGAGTACTCCTCCAGCAGCGCCGCCGTCCGTTCTTGGCCCGCCGCCTCCAAAAGCCCCCCTCCGGACCTCAGCGGCAGAGACTCAAGCTCCGCCCTCATGGCCTGAAGGGCCTCTGATAGGTGCTGCGTCATGTGACTATGCTCGGGGGTGGAGTCTTCGGAACAGGAGGCGCTCATCTGCGAGAAGCAAGGTGGTCATTGTGGCTGAGAAAGCAGGACAGGAAGTTGAGGGGCGTACCTTCCTGTACAGGTGTGTGGCTCGCTTGAAGCAGCTCAGCAGCTCATTGGTCAGCGCCTGGCACTCCTCCGCGCTCATTGGCCGGTCTGCAGCGAGAGGGGAGTCAAACAGACCATACGCACGGGTCATGTGACAGGTGGGTAGGGCGGAAAGGTAAACGGGGAGGAGTCTCACCGGCCGGTGACAGAGAGGAAGAAGAGGAATGATGAAGGCCAGACGGAAAGATGACAGGATGAAGGGATGAGGAAAAGTAGAACGTTCCAAACCTGCGTCGTCCTTTGGCTTCGTGCCGCCGCCAACCTCCTCCAGCAGGGTGGGGCCAGGGACGAGAGGGGGCCCAGTGGGGGCGGTCTTGATGGAAGGTTTGTCGGGAAGTGGCGCCGCTGGCAAACGGGCGTGGAGGAAGCGAGGGGGCGGGGTGGGCTGGTTTCCCTGCCAACTCGGGGAGGAAAAAGGACAGCTGACTAGAACTGGAGCGGGGGCCGCTTGTGGGAGCGTGGCTTGAGGGGTAATCAGACAGGAGAACCCGGCCCCCGTCGCCCCCACCGAAGGGTCCAAGGAGGCCCGGTCCAGGGCGTCGCCCAGCGAGACGGAGCGGGACATCTTGGCCATGGAGCTGGTGGTGGGGCTCATGTAGGAGCGGGACCCCCCTGCCCATGGGGAGGGCTTCCTGAGCGTGGTCATGGCAACACTTTCCTGGTGGGGAGAAGAGGCGAAGTGGCGGCGGGGGCCAGATGGGAGGCTAGTGGGACGTTGAAGAGACACGCCTCCACACAGACCAGAGGGCAAAGGTGAGACACAGTCTGAAAAAGAGCCAGTCCTTTTACACACAAACAACACAATTCGTCACTTTGGGCCTGCGGGTGTGTTCTGGTGCTACCTGGCTCCACCGACTGGAAGACTACGCCCACTTCCTTTCTGGACTCCACCACCTTCTTGCTGTGGAGGTCCTGCACCTCATCCTCCAGAAGACGACTTTCCTTTTGACTCTGGTCCTTGTTCTGGTCCCTCAAAGGATGGACCTCAGAGACCAGAGGACGGGACTTCTTCTCCCTGGCTTCCGACCCGGTCTGAGACCAAGGTACGGCCCGACTGAGGAACAGAACCCGACAGGAGCACAAATGAAAGGAGAACCAAAGGAGGTCGGCTCGTACCTTGCAGCAGAGTTCTGGGAGAGGAACTTGGACGAAATGCTGAGGCTTTCATTGGAGCTGTGAGCGGTTCTGCTCGGTCCGTCTGCCAAAACAATAGACACATGTGTCACGTGCACCTTTGGACTCGGAGCAGAGTCGCCCGTCACCTGCGACGTCGGCCAGCGTGACAAAGTGTTTCTTCAGGAAGGCTTCCTGGTCCGGAGTCTGAGGGACGAGTCCAGCGTCCACCTCATCGTCCAGCGAGTCGCCGTCCTCACTGAGCTGTTCCGAGTCTGACGAGAGACAAAACAGACTTCTTGACTTACCTGTACTGGGCCAACGTCCTGATCTGAGGCCACACCTTCTGCTCCCGGGTATGGACTTGAGGTTCTGGAATTGAATCTTAGCGAGCAGCCACTGTCTGGACTCGGTTTGTCCCGCTGTCCAGCCGCAGCTACACTACACGTCCCCTTCACCTCAAAGTCACTGCAAAAAGCAGACTTAGTCTAGCGTGTAATGGCCAGGACAGGCGGGAGGACATGAGGACTTAGTCTAGCATGTGATGGCCATGACCGGCGGGAGGACCTGAGGACTTAGTCTAGCGTGTAATGGCCATGACAGGCGGGAGGACATGAGGACTTAGTCTAGCGTGTAATGGCCATGACAGGCGGGAGGACATGAGGACTTAGTCAAGCGTGTAATGGCCATGACAGGCGGGAGGACTGAGGACTTAGTCTAGCGTGCAATGGCCATGACAGGCGGGAGGACCTGAGGACTTAGTCTAGCGTGTAATGGCCATGACAGGCGGGAGGACATGAGGACTTAGTCTAGCGTGTAATGGCCATGACAGGCGGGAGGACCTGAGGACTTAGTCTAGCGTGTAATGGCCATGACAGGCGGGAGGACATGAGGACTTAGTCTAGCGTGTAATGGCCATGACAGGCGGGAGGACATGAGGACGGCGGTCTACCTGTTCACGCTCTCCTCCCACTGGTCGGGAAACAACACTGTCTCTTCCTTCTCTGGGCTCTGTTTGGACATGAAGTCCGGTCTGTGATTGGTCCTTACGTCCACATGCTCCACCTGAGCGGGTGGAACCAGGGTCAGAACTTGAAGGTCCAATCAGAACCAGGGTTACCGGTTTCAGCCACTGACCTGCAAACTGATGCTACTTCCTTTCAGCTGATTGGTCTTGTGAAGCCCCGCCCCTGAGACCCAGGTCCCCATCGGGCTGCCGTCTCTGCAGAGCGTCTTCATTAGGAGGGACAGATGGACATTTCACTAAGGAAATCCTTTTTGGCAAGTATGGATGGATGGATGGAAGTGTGTGACGCAACCTCGGCCTCCGCGTCCAGTTGTCTCAGGTCCAACATGGACTTCACTGTCAGAACATCGCTGGCGCCGTCCGACTTCCTGGACCAGCGGCGCCGAGGGAGTTGTCCTTGTGAAGGAGGCTGAAAAAACATAGCAAGCTAACAAAAAGATGCTAACAATATTAAAACAGCAAACTAACAAAAATATGCTAACAATAGAAAACACCACAAGCTAACAAAAAGATGCTAACAATATAAAACACGACAAGCTAACAAAAAGATGCTAACAATATAAAACACCTCAAGCTAACAAAAAGGTGCTAACAATATAAAACACCGCAAGCTAACAAAAAGATGCTAACAATATAAAACACCACAAGCTAACAAAAAGATGCTAACAATATATAACACCACAAGCTAACAAAAAGATGCTAACAATATTAAAACTGCAAACTAACAAAAAGACGCTAACAATATAAAACACCACAAGCTAACAAAAAGATGCTAACAATATAAAACACCTCAAGCTAACAAAAAGATGCTAACAATATATAACACCACAAGCTAACAAAAAGATGCTGACAATATATAACACCACAAGCTACCAAAAATATGCTAACAATATAAAACAACACAAGCTAACAAAAATATGCTAACAATATATAACACCACAAGCTAACAAAAAGATGCTAACAATATAAAACACCACAAGCTAACAAAAAGATGCTAACACTATAAAAAAAACACAAGCTAACAAAAAGATGCTAACAATAGAAAACACCACAAGCTAACCAAAAGATGCTAAGAATATATAACACCACAAGCTAACAAAAAGATGCTGACAATATATAACACCACAAGCTAACAAAAATATGCTAACAATATAAAACACCACAAGCTAACAAAAAGATGCTAACAATAGAAAACACCACAAGCTAACAAAAATATGCTAACAATACAAAACACCACAAGCTAACAAAAAGATGCTAACAATATAAAACACCACAAGCTAACAAAAAGATGCTAACAATATAAAACACCACAAGCTAACAAAAAGATGCTAACAATATAAAACACCACAAGCTAACAAAAAGATGCTAACAATATACAACACCACAAGCTAACAAAAAGATACTGTCAATATAGCACTGGTGGGGTTAAAAGTCACTCACCATCATGCAGCCTGACTTCCTGTCATGTGACGTGTCAGCTGCAAGCAAAGTTCCGTTACTGCCTCAACTTTCAACTGTTTTCCACGTTGCTATGGCAACACACCTGCGTCCTCCTCCACCCTGCTGAGACCCGCTGGCTCCTCCTCCTCCTCCTCGCTGTCAGAAGACATGGCATGGGGGGGACACTCCGCCTCCCTGCGGGGCCAACAGCGTATGACGTCATCCGCCGTTTACATGGGAACCACACAGGCGGTAATCTACCTCACCTGAACCTTGCCGCCCGCTGAGGTGCATTGTGGGACACGCCACCCGAGAGGGAGGGTCTTAGGTCAGCCAGCCGCTGCTGCATCTTCAGCGTCATCTGTGGGCTCAGACGCCACACGAAGATGCAGCTACACACACACACACACACATGTATGCACACACACGCACACATACACACACAAGTGTGACTCATGGTGTGTGACCACATGAGGGTCAGTGTAGCGTACCTGTCTCCTGACACACTGATGAGGCGTGTGCAGTCGTTGCTGAACTTCAAGCCAGTCACCACCTCTGACACACACACACACAAAGAGCAGACTGTTAAAACACACACACAGGACCCACCCGAGTGTCCAAACACACACACACACACACACACACACACACACACACACACACACACACACACACACACACACACACACACACACACACACACACACACACACGCGCGCGCGCCTCACCCGAGTGTCCAAAGACGGTGGCCACAGACTGGCCGGAGTACAAGTCGAAGATGTTGATGCTCTTGTCGGAACAGGAAGTGGCGATGTAGAGACCCGAGGGGTCGATGGTGACCTGCAGAGGAGGCGGAGAATGAGACTTCCTGGTTTGTTACCATGTCAACAGGCCACACCTTGATGAGCGTTCCATCTTCTCCCTGAGAGCCTTTGAAGATCTTCTTCTGTTTGCTGTTGCTGATGTTGAAGATCCTGCAAGACGGACATCCTCATCCTCATGGTCTTCAGAGAGGGGGCGGAGTCTCACCTGATGCTGCGGTCCTGGCAGCCAATGGCGGCATATTTCCTGGTGGGCTCCACATCCATGTCGTAGAGCGTGGTCTTCCTCGCCACGTGGTGCGTCCGAGCGAACTCCAGACCTTGGTCCGTCTGCGTGGGGAGTCCAAGGTTAGCAACAGGAAATGCTAACTTGGCCGGGGAGTACAAGGTTAGCAACAGAAAGTGCTAACTTGGCCGGGGAGTACAAGGTTAGCAACAGGAAGTGCTAACTTGGCGGGAGGACCACACCTGCTGGCCGCTGCGGAAGTAGACGCTCTTGTCCGCGCCGCAGCTGATCAGTCGCACTTTGCCCCCGTTGGCTGCAAGGCAGGAAGCAGGAAGTGATGATGTCACGCTTTACACAGGAGAGGCTGCTGGCAGGGTCAGAAGTCACCGACCGGCGAATCTGACGGCGGTGATGGACGAGGAGTGTTCGTCCAGCGTTTGGACCAGACGGTAGTCCGCCGCCGCGTCCAACACGTGGATGAGGCGATCTCGACCGGCCGTGGCCAAAAAGTTGACGCCTGACAGGTGCGGTCATGTGACACGGTTACTATCGGCCAATCGCAGGCTTGGATTTGGTCACTTGACACTCACCTGTGTCCGCCTGGGAGAAGTCCAGACTAAGAATCTCAGAGTCATGCGCCTGAACGTTGACGATCTCCTCCATGGCGTGCAGGTCCAGGACCCTGACACGGGCATGGCCCCAGGCACAAGTAGAGGCACAGGTACAGGCATAGGCAGAGGTACAGGCACACCCGGCACAGGTTGAGGGACACCCGACACAGGTAGAGGCACACCCGGCACAGGTAGAGGTATAGGTACAGGCACAGGTAGAGGTACAGGCACAGGTAGAGGTGCAGGCATTGGTAGAGGTACAGACATAGGTAGAGGTACAGGCATAGGCAGACACGCAGTAACAGGCACAGGTACAGACAGAGGCACACGCATAGACACAGCGCACAGGCAGGTACACACCCACACGAGGCAAAGACACAGGCACACCATGTACAGGCAGAGGTAGTGGCACAGACACACGCATAGACACAGGCACACCATGTACAGGCAGAGGTAGAGGCACAGACACACGCATAGACACAGGCACACCATGTACAGGCACAGACACATGCATAGACACAGGCACACCATGTACAGGCACAGACACACGCATAGACACAGGCGCACAGACACACACAGGCACAGGTAGTTACACACCCACACCAGACACATGCATGGACACAAGTGCACCAGGTAGAGGCAGAGACACACACAGACACAGGCATGGACACAGGTATAGACACAGGTGCACCAAGGAGAGGCACAGACACAGGTAGTTACACACCCACACCAAACACAGGCGTGGACACGGACACAGGTATAGACACAGACATTAGATGACAAGATGAACTTCCTGCTTCTTTATGGGGTGTGGTCACAGACCTGAGGACACCCATGCGATCTCCTGATGCCAGGTGGCGCCCATCAGGACTGATCCGCAAGGTCCTGATTCCCCCGCGATTCTGCTCGCACTGTGGGCCCTCAGCGACTGAGACACTGTCCGTGTCCAGAAGGCTGGCCGCATTGGTGTCCACATAGATGACAGTGTGTAGATCCTGAGGGGGTCGGAGGTCAGAGTTACTTGCAGACTGGTGCACGTGCACGTGCGTGTTCCTACATGGCTCAAAATGTTGGCCTGCATGGAGTGGCGCCCGTCTACGGTCCACACACGGATGGTGTTGTCCGAGGAGCAGGACAGGAAGCAGCCCGGGGCCAAGACCAGCTTTTCTGCTCCTGTGACCCCGCCCTCCTGGGGAAACACCTGTAGGCCAGATGGGGACGTGCTAGTCATCAGCGGTCTCAAAGACCTTAGACCCTTACCTCTAGACTCCACACACACGAGGCGTGGTAGAGCGCCGAGTAGAGTTTGCCCACCCGCCGGAGGTCTCCCACGTCCCACACATAGACGCTGTGGTCGTTGTAGATGCACGACAGCCAGTGGTTGCTGGGGTCGTAGGTCACGGCCACCGTGTCGGGATAGCGTGCATCCGCTCTGCAGGAGAAAAGCTGACTGGGGGGAGAGCGGGATGAGCTCGGAGGGACAAGGTCCCTCCCCCGTGGGACGGCTGAGCGGGTTACCTGATGTCGGTCATTGCGGCAACGTCCACGCCCAGGAAGTGTGGGCGGGGCAAAGTGCAGATGAAGTGCAGCGTCAGGGGGCTGAAGGCGCGCACGGCGCCGTCGGAGCAGCCGCAGAAGATCAGCTGGTCCGTGACGCACAAACAGGTGGCCTGTGCCGCCTACACAAGCACCAGTACCGCGTCACACAACCTCACACAACTTCATCCACTTTGGACAGGGGACCCACCCGGAGCTCCACCCACTTGTCCAGCAGGCGGCGCTGGTCGAACTGGACCAGCAGACCCGAGGTAGTGATGCAGAAGGTGAAGGACGCCTGCTGGCCCCGCCCACAGCCCACGTCACAGAAGAAGTTGTTCCTGAGTTCTCCCAGCAGCCCTGAACGCCCCAGCAGAGGCACGGTGGCATTCACCTACGTGTGGGGAAGCTCACATGGTCACGTGACTTCCTGTCGGACACGGACGTGACTCACCTTGGACGTCTTACTGTGGTCCAGGTACCAGAACTTGAGGTGACGGTTTCCTGCCGTCACAAAGTAGGAGCTGTCGTGTGAGAAGGAGACGGCCGTCACCTTACTGGACACCTTGTTGGCGGCCACCACCACGTCTTTCTGCACACACACAGGAAGTCAGACACCTTGGGCTACAGGTGATGTGAGCCAGATACCTTCCAGTTCCACACGTGGACCATCATGTCGTGCTGGTATCCCACGCTGATGATATATTTGCCGTTGGGGGAGAAGGTCACGCAGGCCACGCCATATTTGTGCTCCTGGAGCTTGGTGACCTGGGCACCGCTCGCCACCTCCCACACGCGCACCGCTGGCAAGTGGCCGCTCTGAGGACCGCCACGTGTCACATGAGGGCCTAAAAACGGGGACGGGGACACATCACGCCACTCACCTCGCCGGTGACCACGTGCTTGCCGTCCGGGGAGAACGCCAGCGTGGTGATGGTCTTCCTGCGGGCCGACACGTCGGTAACCGTGGCAACGGCGGGACACACCATAGACTTACCTCCACGTGTTGAAAATGTGGAATTGTTTGTTCTTGCGAGGATGCAGCAGGACCACCACACACCTGTGCACAAGGACCCTCCTTTCATTGAGTCCAACTGGTTCTCACCCAAAAAGCTGACATGTTTTACAAGCTAACAGGTTTAATGCCCCTTTACAAGCTAGCATGTTTTACAAGCTAACATGTTTTAGGACACTTTACAAGCTAGCATGTTTTACAAGCTAACATGTTTTACAAGCTAGCATGTTTTAGGACACTTTACAAGCTAGCATGTTTTACAAGCTAACATGTTTTAGGACACTTTACAAGCTAGCATGTGTTACAAGCTAGCATGTTTTACAAGCTAGCATGTTTTACAAGCTAACAAGTTAACAAGTTTAATGCCTCTTTACAAGCTAGCATGTGTTACAAGCTGGCATGTTTTACAAGCTAACATGTTTACAAGCTAACACGTTTTAGGACACTTTACAATCTAGCATGTTTTACAAGCTAACAAGTTTTACAAGTTAACAAGTTTAATGCCCCTTTACAAGCTAACCTGTGTACAAGTTAACAAGTTTGAGGACACGTTACAAGCTAACAGGTTTCACAAGCTAACACGTTAGAGGACACTTTAGGAGCTAACATCTCTGGACTGGTACAAAATAGGAGTCATTCCTAGGGAATATGCAACTGGACTTCAGGCACAGTTTGAGAAGTGGCACCGTATCAAAAGAAGTTCAACCATAGCCAACTTTACTCTGGAGGACTTTGGTTCCAGAGACAGAGGGGCTAGTTGAGGTGAATGTGAGTCTTGTCCAGGGTACAGGTCTAGGGTACAAGTTGAGACTGAACGATCAAACATGGCCCTGGGTTGTTGGCCAACCACAGCACCGGACCCCAGAGTTCACCCGTCTACGGGGGCTGGCCTCTGATAGATCCACCAATCAATGTTATTGATAAAGATGTTGCCACAAAAGTCACATGGCATGCAAGTTTCTCACCCCGCGGGATACGCCAATAGTCCAGTCCGAGGGTCACATGACAGCGCTCGGTTGCCAGGTGCTGTGATGCCCAGGACCTTTTCCAGGGTCACCTGCAGGGGAGAAGTCCAATCCTGTAAGACAGCTCCCAACATTCCATCACAATGGTCACAAATGTCACGTGTCCTGGTTAGCTTCTAGTCATGATCACAGGTGGTGCTGATTACACAGCAGGATTGTTGCACAGGTGTGCACGATGCCACAGGTGTCCCAGGTTCTGAGGGAGCGTGCAGACTGCAGGAATGTCCACCACAGCTGTTGAATGTTCATTTCTCTACCATAAGGCCTTTCAGAGGATTTGGCAGTACATCCAACCGGCCTCACAACCGCAGACCACATGTAAACACACCAGCCCAGGACCTCCACATCCAGCAGGTGCACCTCCATGGTCATCTGAGACCAGCAACAACTGCTTTGCATAATCAAAGAATTTCTGCACAAACTGAGAAACCATCTCAGGGAAGTTCCTCTGCTTGCTTGTCGTCCTTATCGGATACTATTAGCTGATAGCGGTGTAGTTAGCTCTCAGTTGTCCTGCTATCTCTCATCTTTTAGCATCGCTCACGTCAGAGTCTCACAACGATGCGTTATCGACGAGGCAGGGGTTGAAGGTGAAGTGCATCAAGAGAGTTGCTCTCCACTTAGCATTGAGTGACCGCTACTATTAGCTGATAGCGGTCGAGTTAGCATTAGATAGTCCTTTTAGCATCGCTGATGTCAAAGAGTCTCACAATGAAATGATATCGACGAGGCAGGAGTTGAAGGTGCGGCCGTGTTGTTAGCATTGTCGGCTGTGAAAGTACTCTTGGTTGTCAGCACAACATCAACTATGACGTCATCATTGTTGACTATGCCACGACTTGTTGGTCACGTGAGCAGTTAGGTTTAGCCTCCTTGCTACCTATCACACCTGAGCTGCGCGCGCACGCACACAATAAACAATCAGACACACCTTGGCGTCCAGCTGCTGACGCGCGTCTCGGCCCCGCCCCCTCAGCTTGATTGACAGGTTCTTGATGCGGCGGCTGATCGCGCCACTTCCGTCGGTGCTCATCTTAGCTCCCCGGCTAGCGAGCAGCCTTCTCCCGCATGACGACTGCGGCCCAACCGCCGTCAGCTCAGCCGAACCGGCGGCGTCAGCACGTGTGGTAGAGCGCTTCCGGTCGTTGGCTGCGGGTCCGCATGGTGGTTAGCTGGGAGAAGAAGGAGAAGAAGAAGAAGGAGCAGAAGAAGCAGTGTCTCGGTTACCCTGCGGCCACGACACCCGCGTTTCCGGCAGGGACTTTCAAAGTAAAGTCACAGTTAGCACTGGGACGATCTTTGTCGTGACGTTTGTGTTGTCGGTTCGCTCTGAAGTCCACTCCTCTCTCCATTGCGGGTTAATATGTAACTTCCTGTTTGTGTTCGTCTCAAATAAATATTTGCAATTACACTCTGCACTTTTACTTTGCTGACGGGACGAACGACTTCCTGTTTTATTCAGGTTCTCACGACAGCAACAAGAGGAATAATAAATTCAGCTTTACTATCCAAAGAAAAGTTTACCTTTTATATTTGATACTTTATTTAAAAAATGAAAGTTTACCTTTTATATTTGGTACTTTATTTATAAAAAATAAAGTCTACCGTTTATGTTTGATACTTTATTTATAAAAATGAAAGTCTATCTTTTTATATTTGATACTGGTCCGTGTACCTTCCGTTCATTCTATTTCCAATTCTGAAACGCAAATCAAAAAACACAATTTGGGCCGTTTTTCGATTTTTATTATACATGCTAGATTTTAAAACATACACAAACTGGTTGATAGTCATTAAAATATTGCCATAAAATTGTATTTTGTGCTGTTTACAATTTATGTTCATCCAAAATGCAAAAATGTGTGTTTTATCTGTGTGATGACAACTTGAACCGTTAGCAGCTTATCCTTCACGTTGAGCTAGCATTTTGTTAGCATCACATCTTTGTTCAGTAGCAGTATAGGAGTTAGGAGGCTGCATGCATGTTATTGTTGTATTGCTAAAGTTAAAGTTGAAAACATTATCTTTTGTATGTAGTGCTGCCACCTGCTGGTCTCTTGTATGTAGTGCTGCCACCTGCTGGTCTGTTGTGTGTAGTGTTGCCACCTGCTGTATGTAGTGCTGCCACCTGCTGGTCTGCTGTATGTAGTGCTGCCACCTGCTGGTCTGCTGTATGTAGTGCTGCCTCCTGTTGGTCTGTTGTATGTAGTGCTGCCACCTGCTGGTCTCTTGTCCAACATCTGATCAATAATATTATTTCAACATCCATCCATCCATCTTCTATTGCGTGTCCCTTTCGGGGTCGCGGGGGTGCTGGAGCCTATCCCAGCTGCATTCGGGCAGAAGGCGGGGTACACCCTGGACAAGAAAGGCCAAGGAAGACAGGGTACACCCTGGACAAGAAAGGCCAAGGAAGACGGCGTACACCCTGCACAAGGAAGACCAAGGAAGACGGGGTACACCCTGCACAAGGAAGGCGGGGTACGCCCTGGACAAGGAATGACGGGGTACACCCTGGACAAGGAAGGCGGAATACACCCTGGACAAGTCACCACCTCATCACTAAATGGGCCCTAGTGTGTGAATGTTGTCTATCAACCTATCCCCAGGTGCATGGCTTTGAAGGTGGGAGGAGCCTATCCACAGGTGCATGTCTTTGGAAGTGGGAGGAGCCTATCCACAGGTGCATGTCTTTGGAGGTGGGAGGAAGCCAGAGTAGAACCTACACAGTCACGAGGAGAACATGCAAACTCCACACAGCATCTGATCAATAATAATGTTTCAACATCTAATCAATAATGTTTTTGACAGGACAACTTGAGAAAATAAAATATTTCTCATACCAAGAATTGACAATAAATCACATTTACAGAAATCAAAAGAGAGAAAGTGATAATTGATTGATTACTAATTGATCACATTTGATTCACCTTTCAAGAACCAATCACAGACTTGATTTTTTTTGCAGAAAAACTAACCATTTGATGCAAATGAAGACTTTATTTAAATAATTATTTACAAGGTAGAAAAATAAAACTTTAGAACAAACTAACCAGCACATCTCACCTGTGTGATGATGACGTCATCTCACCTGTGTGCGGACGTCATCTCACCTTTGTGATGATGACGTCATCTCACCTGTGTGGTGATGCCGTCATCTCACCTGCGTGATGATGCCATCATCTCACCTGCGTGATGATGCCATCATCTCACCTGTCTGTCATCTCATTGCTGTGATGATGTCATCTTCTCATTGCTGTGATGACGCAATCAGGTGGGCGGGGCTCCTTTCAGTCCCAGAGGAACCAACCTGGGCATTGGCCGCCATGACACCCCATCCCCCCGTGGCTCCGCCCCTGGCCCTGATGACATCACTGTGTTAGGAGGGCCCTCCATCTTTGCCCCACCCACCTTCATGTGCAACAGTGGGGGAGGAGTCAACACGGCTCCTTTGAGGCTCTCGTCAGACGCCATGTGGCCATTTAGCCCCACCTCCTCGTAGGCAACCGTCGAGGTTTGGTCCGTGGCGGCGGTGCTCTCAAGCGAGGGGATCTCGTTGACGCTCTCGCCGCCGTCCTTCTGGTACGCCACTTCCTGCTTGCTGTCCGAGATCGGGTGGGATCCGGCAGAGCTAAGAGACAGCACCATGGAAACGGGAGGCTGGGCCTCGGCTGTGTGCGGCTGTAGCTTGTTTGTGGGAGGAGCCAAGTAGACGAGGCTGTTTGAGTGGTCAGCTGGAAACAACAAACGTTATTTAGACTTTTGGATGCCATCACGCTTCATTTATCTGTTGTTTCTCATTTATCTCATCATCAATTCTCATTTCTCATCATCAAGTCACATTCAGTCTCATCATCAATTCTCATTTCTCATCATCAACTCTCATCAAGTCACATCATCAATTCTCATTTCTCATCAAGTCACATCTAGTCTTATCAAGTCTCATCAATTTTTATTTCTCATCAACTCTCATCAAGTCACATCTAGTCTCATCATCAAGTCTCATTTCTCATCAAGTCACATCTAGTCTCATCATCAATTATAATTTCTCATCAAGTCACATCAATTCTCATTTCTCACCATCAAGTCTTATAATCAATTCTCATTTCTCATCAACAAGTCACATCTAGTCTCTTCAAGTCTCATCAAGTCTCATTTCTCATCAAGTCTCATCAATTATCCTTTCTCATCAAGTCACATCATCAGGTCTCAAGTCTCATCAATTATTTCTCATGAAGTCACATCAATTCTCATCAAGTCTCATCATCAGGTCTCATCAAGTCACATCAAGTGTCATCATCAGGTCTCATCAATTCCCATTTCTCATCAAGTCACATCAAATGTCATCATCAATTCTCATTTCTCATCATTAAGTCACATCAATTCTCATCAAGTCTCATCACCAAGTCTTACCAAGTCTCATCAATTCTCATTTCTCATCATCAAGTCTCATCGAGTCTCACCATCAATTCTTATCAATTCTCATTTCTCACCATCAATTCTCAATCAACTTTCATCATCAACTTACATCATCAATGTCTCATCAATTCTCATCATCAAGTGTCATTATTCTCATCACTTATCAATTCTCATCATTAAGTCTCATTATTATCAAGTCTCACATCAAGTCTCATCAAGCCATATCAAGTTTCACCAAGTCTCATCAAGAGTCATCAAATCTCATAATTAACTCTCAAGTCTCAACAAAAGTCATTAAGTCTCACCATCAAGTCTCATTATAAATTCTCATCAAGTATCAGCATCAATTCTCATCAAGTCTCATCATTAATTCTCATCAAGTCTTATTAGTTCTCACCATCAAGTCTCATTATTCATTGTCATCAAGTCTCATAAATTCCCATGATAAATTCTCATCAATTCTCATCATCAAGTCACATATTCAATTCTCATCAAGTCAGCATCAATTCTCGTCAAGTCTCACCATCAATTCTCACCAAGCCTCATCAAGTCAATTCTCATAATTGTGATGATATTCTGATAATAATGATGTTGATATTCTAATAATAATAATGCTGATATTCTGATAATAATAATGATATAATATTAATAATGCATCCATCCATCCATTTTCTACTGCTTATAATAACTAATAATAACGATGATATTGTAATAATGATGATATTGTAATTATAACTAATAATAATGATATAATAATGATATTGTAATAATAATGATGATATTGTAATAATAATGATGGTATTCTAATGATAACAAAAATAATGATGATGATATTGTAATAATAATAATGATGATATTGCAATAAAAATAATAATGATATTGTAATAATAATGATGATATTCTAATAATAATAATGTGCCTGAAAGACAAGACTTAAAAAGAGTGATATCTGCTGGAGAAGACACCATGTGTCCTGCCAGCTGTATTAGGACCGGTTGCCCTGGCAACGTTGTGGCCACCACAAACAGAGGGTTGTTTGGTGTGCTGGCCTGGCGGGCTGCGGCGTCACCTGAGGCAGGAAGGCGTGTCAGTGTTTCAGAGCACGCTACACCTTGGTACACCATGCCATGGTACGGTACACCATGCCACAGTACACCATGCCGTGGTACGGTACACCATGCCACAGTACACCATGCCGTGGTACGGTACACCATGCCACAGTACACCATGCCATGGTACGGTACACCATGCCATGGTACGGTACGCCATGCCACAGCACACCACGCCAAACCATGCCACGGTACACCATGCCATGGAACACCATGCCACGGTACACCACGCCACACAAATCATGCGGGTCTCACCGGGCGAGGGGAGGCTCTTGCTGCGACACAAGATGTTGGGCTGGTTGGAGGCAGCGGGGACATGATGCTCGGGTGAGGAGGCGGGCCGACAAGGAGTGGGAGGAGCTTGTTCATGGTGAAGCTTATGACTGGCTGATTTGCGCTCATTTGGACCTGGAAGCACAAAGGTGTGACTCACTAAACTACTTGCTTCTAAATAGTCCCTCATAATCATTATTAATATGAATATTATTATTATTAATGTTAATAATATTAATGTTATTATTCATATTATTATGAATATTGTTATTAATATTAACATTGCTATTATAATTGAAACTGCAATTATTAACATTATTAATATTATTTTTCTAAATGTTATTGATATCAATATAGTTATTATTAATAATATTAATACTGTTATTATTATTATTGGGGCCCAAGCAGCAGAAGGTGATGCACCTTTCTTCTAAAGGTGTGGACACATTGTTCACCTGCAGGAAAGGTCTCCATGTTGTCAGGCGCCACACGTATGGACAAAAATTTAACATTTTTGTGGTCCTCAAAATAAAATGTCAAAATTGGTTCTACCCCCTCACGAGCCCCTCCTCCACAGAGACGTCTATCATGACGGCACACATAAAAGTCTCAGGAAGGTCGTCCATCTTGGTTTTGGCCTTCCATTTTTGGGTGACAAAAAGGGGTGGTACTTTAAGGAACACCTCCTCTGGACTTTGACCCAAAGAGTGGCGATTAAAACGAGAGATCAACACATGTTTCCTACGCTATAAGTGGTGGGCGTGGTTTTTGGCCAATGTTTGGTGGAAAAAAGGGGTGTAGATTTAAGGAAGTCCTCCTAAAGACATAGTAGGCCAAGTGACACGGCAGGTGGTGGTGAACACTTGCACGCCATAATGGCCACCAAACACTAACCGTTATTACCACATCTTATTTGGTATAAACAATGATGATGACACTTTGAAGTACCTCTTCCTATCTACTCCCAGTGAGTGGAGCTTAATTGCTCCACACCAATCTGTCATTTCTGCACTTTAGCTGATGGGATCTTCTTCCAAAATGACGTTAGGGATCCCATCATGCCTAGACACTACCATCGCCCCCTTGTGGTGGAACAATATAACTTCATACCTTCCTTATACATGCACCCATCTTGTGGTGGAACATTCTAACTTTATACCTTCCTTATACATGCACCCATCTTGTGGTGGAACATTATAACTTCAAACCTTCCAGAATATTATAACTTCATACCTTCCTTATACATGCACCCATCTTGTGGTGGAACATTATAGCTTCAAACCTTCCTTATACATGCACCCATCTTGTGGTGGAACATTCTAACTTCATACCTTCTTATACATGCACCCATCTTGTGGTGGAACATTATAACCTCAAACCTTCCAGAATATTATAACTTCAAACCTTCCTTATACATGCACCCATCTTGTGGTGGAACATTCTAACTTCATACCTTCCTTATACATGCACCCATCTTGTGGTGGAACAATATAACTTCATACCTTCCTTAAACATGCACCCATCTTGTGGTGGAACATTATAACTTCATACCTTCCTTATACATGCACCCATCTTGTGGTGGAACATTATAACTTCATACCTTCCTTATACATGCACCCATTTTGTGGTGGAACATTATAACTTCAAACCCTACGGAATATTATAACTTCATACCTTCCTTATACATGCACCCATCTTGTGGTGGAACATTATAACTTCAAACCTTCCTTATACATGCACCCATCTTGTGGTGGAACATTATAACTTCAAACCTTCCTTATACATGCACCCATTTTGTGGTGGAACATTCTAACTTCAAACCTTCTTTATACATGCACCCATCTTGTGGTGGAGCATTATAACTTCTTACCTTCCTTATACATGCACCCATCTTGTGGTGGAACATTATAACTTCAAACCTTCCTTATACATGCACCCATTTTGTGGTGGAACATTCTAACTTCAAACCTTCCTTATACATGCACCCATTTTGTGGTGGAACATTCTAACTTCAAACCTTCCTTATACATGCACCCATCTTGTGGTGGAACATTATAACTTCATACCTTCCTTATACATGCACCCATTTTGTGGTGGAACATTATAACTTCAAACCCTACGGAATATTATAACTTCATACCTTCCTTATACATGCACCCATCTTGTGGTGGAACATTATAACTTCTTACCTTCCTTATACATGCACCCATCTTGTGGTGGAACATTCTAACTTCAAACCTTCCTTATACATGCACCCATCTTGTGGTGGAACATTCTAACTTCAAACCTTCCTTATACATGCACCCATTTTGTGGTGGAACATTCTAACTTCAAACCTTCCTTATACATGCACCCATCTTGTGGTGGAACATTATAACTTCAAACCTTCCTTATACATGCACCCATTTTCAGGGGCGGATTAAGAAATTTTGGGCCCCTGGGCCTGACATGGTCTTGGCCCCTCAACCCCGCGCGTGCACGCGCACACACACGCACGCACTATGCAAGAAATACTGTATACTGTGAACAGACATGCACACTGTACTGTACAGAAGAGTGCACATACTGCACACACACTATTAGGTATACCACACAGACAAGCACAGGTTTCACACAGACACAGGTAGGGGGAGGGGATAAATGGCCTAAAAATAAAAATTTTGGAAAATGATTACGCCCACTTCAGTGATGGTGCATTGGGTCATTTGAGAGATATTATGTATTGGAAGTTGGTACCTATCATGAAATAAACCCCCCACCCCACCCAAAAAACTAAATTGGACATGAATTTTGCCCCCTTTTCCTCCCTTCTATCATTAAAAATAAAATAATATCTTAGGAAAACACTTTGGCATAACGGCAGCTGTGCAGCAAATTGAGGCTCAAAGTCTGTATCTATTTTGTGGGAAAGCTTGAGGAGGAGAAGGAGAAAGGTAAAATGATAACACATGCATCGGAGAGCACCACAAAGAAAGGTGTAGGCCAGTTCATGGTACAAGGGCTGCATGCAGGTCAAGATAGCCCATTTCCTCTGCCTGTCTTACCCATTCACCGAGAGACCACTGAGGACATAGAAATGCAAGTGGATATGGGGTTCGAAATACTGGCGTCGGTCAGAGGAGTCAATGTGGAGGATGTTTATAAACTTGTAGATGCACATATGACTGACAGCACAGAGCACAACAAAGGCTTTTCAAAGCTGTTGGCAGAGATGAACAACTTGGAAAAACCAGCAGGGCAGATCTTTTGTGGCACCCACACTACACTGGGCTTCAGCAGTGCCATGAATAAAGTGATGCGGTTGGCGGAGGCCGATATGACGATGGAGCAAGTGCTACAGAGTTTCATGGTGGATCTGGATGTAGACAGCAAGAATGCTATAGTGGCTGGACAGGCACTGGACATGTCCTGAACTCAGTGTCAGACGTGGCTGCCGAATACTTGGATGAAGTGAAGCAGCTGACAGATCTCATGCTGCCCCATCTGAAGACTGTCCTGGCCAGGCAGAGGATGGACTATGGGATGCATGAGGAGACCTTCCCAATGGACCCTGTCAGTGAACAGGCTAGTAACATTGATGGCACCCCTGTGCACAACATTGGGATGGAGAGACAATGTGGCAAGGTGGACTACAGACTGAAGAAGTTGGGCACACTGAACGCAGTCAATAGGTCAATAATTTTACAGAAGAGCCAGGAGCTTCAGAGGTTTCAAGGCAGCAGCACAAGCAAAAAGAGAGGTTGAACTCAACTGGAGTAAACTCATGAAGGCAAAATTCGAGAGTTGGGCTGACGAGAAACAAGAGATGGCTCAAAGACAGGAGAAGAAGAGACTAGACATGCTGGACACACTGAAATCTTTTGGTGGCCCCTTCACGATAGTGGGGAAGTTGAAAAGTTCCTTGTCGATGAAAGTCTGAACAAGAATGCAAAGCTGCAGAGAATGAAGCTTGAGGTTCAGTTTGCCAGAGAAAGCACCAAGCTTCTGCCTAAAGTCAATCCTATCTTCAGAATCCAGGTGACAGACAGTTCCCAGAAATGGCGAAAGTGCAATTCTCCCAGTCATAATGGATACTTAGAATTTTATGGTGGTGGTAAGTATTCATGAAAACAGGTAGCCTAACATTAGTGAATGGGTGAATTCTGGAAATAACAACCTAAAAATCTTACACAGTGCACCTTTAAGCAAGGGGTTTCTTTCGTGCTTTCAATTTCGCAAAATCATCCACCACATCATTGAAGTCCAACTCTCTTGTCAGCTCACTCTCAATTGCCATTAGAGATAACGCATTTAATCTTTTCTGAGTCATTCTTGTGCGCAGCTCATTTTTGACTCTTGACAAAAGAGAGAATGAGCGTTCTCCCTCACAGTTACTGACCGGTAGAGTGAGAAAAATCTGTAGCGCAGTGTATGTATTAGGAAACGTAGGCTGTAGTCCAAAATGTATTATTGTTTTGAGCAGTCCTGAAGGGGTCCTCTCCTCATCAGTGTTGTTGAGCTGTATAAAAGATTTGAACTGTATAAGCTCCTGTCCAAGACTTTCATTGAGGTCAGATGAGTATGATTCAGTGAGAATCTTGGCCTTGTGAAGGACTGAAGCATTGGACTCTGTATCCAAAGAGAAAAGGACACTGAACAAATTGTTCAGATGTTTGTAGGCCTCCAGACGGTGATTAAGGCTTGAACTCAGTTGATCAATAGAGGCAATAAATGTCTCTATTTGAAACAGCTGCCTTCCCTCAAGCACAACATCTGGGGATGCTGATTCATCAGCAAACTTTTTACGTTTCTTCGTCCGTTCAGCCCTGTAAGATGGGGTGCCACCCAACATGTTTAAGGCTTTCTGCTCAAAATGATCAAATAGATCTCTTTGGGAGAGAACAAAGGTGCACAGAGATTCCAGCAATCTAACTGCTGTACCAAGGTCCATGTCTGCTTTTTGAAGTTGCAGACTTGTGGCCTGAAATCTGGACAGAACAGTGTCCCAAAAGCCTGCCATGAAGGCTATCTCAAGTGAATCCAGCTTCCGCACTAGACTGTCAGCTTCAGTTTGTGTGTCTCGTTTCTCTGTGTCATCAGTGGAAATACCCTGTAGTGCTGCTCTTATTTTACTGTAGTTCTGCCACAGTGCTTTGGTAGATTCTGCACGGCAACTCCAACGCGTGTTGGATAAAGCTTTAAGTGTGAGATCTATGTTGGAATTGCCAAATACCCTGTCCCATCGGTGTGTGGATGCAGTTGTGAAGTTGTAAATAGACTGAATCAAGTCAAAATACTTAGAGACTTCATTTCCACATCTGGCAATGCTGTTGACTCCCACCAAATTCAAAGAGTGAGCTGCACATGGAATATAGTGTATTAATGGGTTGCTTTTCTTTAAGTGAGCCTGCAACCCATTATACCTCCCTGACATGTTGCTAGCATTATCATAAGCCTGCCCCCTGCAATTTGACAGCTCTAAGTTACCCTAGATTTTCCAACACAGACATGACACAGTTAGCCAAACTTTTACCTGTATGGCTAGTAATGGGCTCAAAACCCACAAAGCGTTCAACAACACTGCCCTCTTTGCTAACAAAACGGAATATGAATGTCAATTGGTCCACATGAGATAAATCTGGGGTTGAATCCACAATGATAGAGTAGTATTTGCTTGCTTGCAGTTCATCTGCTATAGCCTGTTTGGTTTTTGCACCCATCAATTCAATGAATTCCTCACAAATGGTGGAGGACAGATATGAGGTATTACCTCGACCCATCTGCCCAAACTTTCTGATGTGATCCTTTAGAAAGGGATCAAATTCAGCCAGGACCTCCAGAATACCAAGGTAGTTCCCATTGAGAGGAGACCCTAACGATTCATTTTTACCCCTAAATGCAAGGCCCCTTTCTGCAAGGAATTTAATGACTGCAACAACTCTTTGTAACACCTGCCTCCAATAGCTGCTCTCTGCCTGAAACTGTTTGAACAGGTCTGCATCAACTGTGGCACCTGTGGCGCGGTTCAAGACTGCTTGCATGCAGGTTATGTGCTCAGCACTTCGCTCATGTTCACCAAATCTTTCTGAGTGTTTCCAATCACAATAGCCTGTCACAAAAGAATGCGTTTTTGGGGAAAACAGTTTGCATGCAAAGCAGTAAACATTACCAGTAGAGGGAGAGTACATCATCCACTCTCTTTGTACTCGTTGTCCATTGAGCAGGTGTGAAGTAAAATGTTCATTGTTTAGGCATCGGGTTTTGCCTCCTAGCCCACTGTTCCTCACAGAAGCTGGATAATGGCTGTGACGGTTGTGAAAT
Organism: Nerophis lumbriciformis; assembly: GCF_033978685.3. Lineage (NCBI taxonomy): Eukaryota > Metazoa > Chordata > Actinopteri > Syngnathiformes > Syngnathidae > Nerophis > Nerophis lumbriciformis. The sequence continues at coordinate 17,693,991 of NC_084571.2, read as the reverse complement.
GATTTTGCACCTCTTTGAATAAGAACTTCCTTCATTGACTCAGTGAGGGTATCAGCCCATTTAGCGGGATCACTAGGGAGAGCTGTCACTGTAGATGGTGTTGAAGAAAGATTCAACTCATTTTCTATGCTGTCCAGAGGTGCAGTGACCTCACATTCATCCGAGCAACTGGCTACTGCTGAGTTGGTTGAATCATTAGCATCCGAAGCATTTGGTTCAGTGCGTACACTTGTAGTGGTCTCAGGATCTTGGGAGCTACATGCTAGCTCAGGTGCATTGCTAACCTTAGCTGAATTTGCAGTAGCATTTATAGAATTGCTTTCAGCAGATGTCTTTGTACTGAAGAAGCTGGAGATATTTGGAACACTCTCAAGTAAAACTGATTCCTTTTTTTTCTTTTCTTGCTGAATTTTTTTTCTAGCTCCTCCACTTAGACGTTTATGATCCATATTTCCCTTCTTTCTGTGCACATTGGCTCTTTGCCTATCACAACAGCTTAACCAACTATGTGTGTGTGTGTGTGTGTGTGTGTGTGTGTGTGTGTGTGTGTGAGTGATGCAATTTTCAAAACTAGCAATCTAGCATTAACAGTCAAAAGCAGAAATCAGCTGATTTCTATAAGAACTGATAACAGATTTCCAATCAATGCTAAACTCAGACAGCGAAAGTCACTAGATGACGTTTTGAGTCGCCAGTCATGTATGGCCAAAAGTCTCTAAATCGAATGCCAACGTTGCTTAATCGCCAACACACTGGGACTCACTGAAGGACTGACAGTGAATAAAAAAAGATGATTAAGATAATTGTGTACTTTTCTCTTCTGATATTTTCACTAAGGACCCCAAGCTATCTGCATGCAGCAACAATGTCTGACAGACAGGAGAGCGGAGTGGTCAGTGATGAATGGCAAGGGAACAGACTGATTTGTACTGAGGAGAAAGAGAGAGCCAATTACAGTGAAATAAATTCCAAAAGAGCCAAGTGACTAGCTGAAGGCAGGGACAAATGCCTTGGAGTGACCAACAAGAGTGCAAAGTACCAAATGGCAAAATGTGGGAAGACCAACAGGCAGATCTGCTTTTACCACTTATCTTCACAACCAAAAAGTCGCTAAATGATGTTTTCAGTCGCTAGCCAGGTATGGCCAAAAGACGCGAAATCTAGCGGTAAAGTCGCTCAATCACACTGACAGTGAAACAAATAATTTTTAAAAAGATAGTAATCGTACAATGTCTTGTACTTTTGTCTTCTTTCTTAATATTTCTCAAAGGACACCAAAATGTCGCTATCTGCAGGCAGCTTGCTAGCTATGATGGCAGCAACAATGTACCTTAGAGTGACTGACCAACAAGAGCTCAAAGTACCTAATGGCAAAATGTGGAGAGACAGACACAATAAATTGCATTAAGATGAAGAGAACTGTTGCTATTATTAATTTTAACAACAACCAGAAAGTCGCTAAATGTCACCAGCCAGGTATGGCCAAAAGTCGCTTAATTGGCCACACACAGTAACAGAGAAACAAACAAACAAAAAAAAGATCATAAAGATAATAGTTGTACAACTTTGTGTACTTTTGTCTACTTTCTAAATATTTTCACAAAGGACACCAAAATGTTGCTATCTGCAGGCAGCTTGCTGGCTATGATGGCAGCAACGATGTCTGCCAGACAGGAGAGAGTGGTCAGTGACGATCGAATCGAGAAAATGACAAAATGGGTCAAAGACCAAAAAGTTATTAACTGACAGCAGTGACAAATGTCAGACTGTAAACTTTTTTGAAAGAAAAGGACAAAATGGGAAGATGCTGATAATAACAGCAAAATGGAAAATATAAGAATTTCCAAGTAATGCTCAACTCAAGTGTGTGTGTGTCGTGTGTGTGTGCGCGTTAAACTTCTTGTGGAATGATTTCAAATTATCTCTGAGTCTGAACTGAAGGAAAGGAAACCAAATTTTGAGCAGTCACTCACGAGTTCAAAGTACCAAATGAGGAGATTCTAAAAGAACAGACCGGTTTATGAAAGACTCGATGGGGGAGGGGCACAGCTAAGAATACTTGAGTGAGATTCTGTGATCCAAATTCGAGATAGAGCTTTTTGATAATGATAATTTGTCAGAGTAAGGTTGTGTAATCAAAATTTGAGAATGAGCTTTGCCAATCAATCAAGAATATTTGCATTAAGTTCTGTGATCAAAATTCAGAAACAACCTTTAATAATTGATAAAGAATATGTGAGTGAGGTTGTGTGATCCAATTTGAGAATTAGCTTTGATAATAATGATTGAGAGCCTCTGGCCCTCTGTGGATCGTGGCCGCGGGGCCAAGTTGGCCTGGCCCCTTGGGGCCTCTGACCCTCTATGGATCGGGGCCAAGTTGGCATGACCCCTCGGGGCCTCTGGCCCTCTATGGATCGTGGCCGCGGGGCCAAGTTGGCCTGACCCCTTGGGGCCACAGGCCCTCTGTGGGTCGCGGCCGCGGGGCCAAGTTGACCTGGCCCGTTGGGGCCTCTTACCCTCTATGGATCGTGGCCGCGGGGCCAAGTTGACCTGGCCCCTTGGGGCCTCTGGCCTTCTGTGGGTCGCAGCCGCGGGGCCAAGTTGGCCTGGCCCTTTGGGGCCTATGACCCTCTGTGGGTCGTGGCCGCGGGGCCAAGTTGACCTGGCCCCTTGGGGCCTCTGACCGTCTATGGATCATGGCCGCGGGGCCATGTTGGCCTGGCCCCTTGGGGCCTCTGGCCCTCTGTGGGTCGCGGCCGCGGGGCCAAGTTGACCTGGCCCCTTGGGGCCTCTGACCCTCTATGGATTATGGCCGCGGGGCCAAGTTGGCCTGGCCCCTTGGGGCCTAAGATTATTATTTTTGCAAAAGTAGTTTTGCATGCGTCGCGGCCGCGGGGCCAAGTTGGCCTGGCCCCCTGGGCCTGGGCCCGGTAGGCCCGTTCATTAATCCACCTATGCCCATTTTGTGGTGGAACATTATAACTTCAAACCTTCCTTATACATGCACCCATTTTGTGGTGGAACATTCTAACTTCAAACCTTCCTTATACATGCACCCATCTTGTGGTGGAACATTAGAACTTCATACCTTCCTTATACATGCACCCATCTGGTGGTGGAACATTATACTTCCTTATACATGCAACCATCTTGTGGTAGAACATTATAACTTCAAACCTTCCGGAATATAACTTCATACCTTCCTTATACATGTACCCATCTTGTAGTGGAACATTATAACTTCAAACCTTCCTTATACATGCACCCATCTTGTGGTGGAACATTAGAACTTCATACCTTCCTTATACATGCACCCATCTTGTGGTGGAACATTAGAACTTCATACCTTCCTTATACATGCAACCATCTTGTGGTGGAATATTAGAACTTCATACCTTCCTTATACATGCACCCATCTTGTGGTGGAACATTCTAACTTCAAACCTTCCTTATACATGCACCCATCTTGTGGTGGAACATTATAACTACATACCTTCCTTATACATGCACCCATCTTGTGGTAGAACATTATAACTTCAAACCTTCCGGAATATAACTTCATACCTTCCTTATACATGCACCCATCTTGTGGTGGACCATTATAACTTCATACCTTCCTTATACATGCACCCATCTTGTGGTGGAACATTATAACTTCAAACCTTCCTTATACATGCACCCATCTTGTGGTGGCACATTATAACTTCAAACCTTCCGGAACATTATAACTTCATACCTTCCTTATACATGCACCCATCTTGTGGTGGAACATTATAACGTCAAACCTTTCAGAATATTATAACTTCATACCTTCCTTATACATGCACCCATCTTGTGGTGGCACATTCTAACTTCATACCTTCCTTATACCGTACATGCACCCATCGTGTGGTGGAACATTCTATGCAACCATTTTGTGGTGAAACATTCTAACTTCAAACCTTCCTTATACATGCACCCATCTTGTGGTGGAACATTAAAACTTCATACCTTCCTTATACATGCACCCATCTTGTGGTGGAACATTAGAACTTCATACCTTCCTTATATATGCACCCATCTTGTGGTGGAACATTATAACTTCATACCTTCCTTATATATGCACCCATCTTGTGGTGGAACATTATAACTTCATACCTTCCTTATATATGCACCCATCTTGTGGTGGAACATTATAACTTCAAACTTTCCTTATGCATGCACCCATCTTGTGGTGGAACATTATAACTTCAAACATTCCTTATACATGCACCCATCTTGTGGTGGAACATTATAACATGCACCCATCTTGTGGTAGAACATTATAACTTCAAACCTTCCGGAATATAACTTCATACCTTCCTTATACATGCACCCATCTTGTGGTGGACCATTATAACTTCATACCTTCCTTATACATGCACCCATCTTGTGGTGGAACATTATAACTTCATACCTTCCTTATACATGCACCCATCTTGTGGTGGAACATTATAACTTCAAACCTTCCTTATACATGCGCCCATCTTGTGGCGGAACATTAGAACTTCATACCTTCCTTATACATGCACCCATCTTGTGGTGGAACATTAGAACTTCATACCTTCCTTATATATGCACCCATCTTGTGGTGGAACATTAGAACTTCAAACCTTCCTTATACATGCACCCATCTTGTGGTGGAACATTCTAATTTCAAACCTTCCTTATACATGCACCCATCTTGTGGTGGAATATTATAACTACATACCTTCCTTATACATGCACCCATCTTGTGGTTGAACATTATAACCTCAAATCTTCCGGAATATAACTTCATACCTTCCTTATACATGCACCCATCTTGTGGTGGAACATTAGAACTTCAAACCTTCCGGAACATTATAACTTCATACCTTCCTTATACATGCACCCATCTTGTGGTGGAACATTATAACGTCAAACCTTCCGGAATATTATAACTTCATACCTTCCTTATACATGCACCCATCTTGTGGTGGAACATTATAACTTCATACCTTCCTTATACATGCACCCATCTTGTGGTGGAACATTATAACTTCAAACCTTCCGGAACATTATAACTTCATACCTTCCTTATACATGCACCCATCTTGTGGTGGAACATTCTAACTTCATACCTTCCTTAAACCGTACATGCACCCATCGTGTGGTGGAACATTCTAACTTCATACCTTCCTTATATATGCACCCATTTTGTGGTGGAACATTGTAACTTCAAACCTTCCTTATACATGCACCCATCTTGTGGTGGAACATTATAACTTCATACCTTCCTTATTCATGCACTCATCTTGTGGTGGAACTTTCTAACTTCAAACTTTCCTTATACATGCACCTATCTTGTGGTGGAACATTCTAACTTCAAACCTTCCTTATACATGCACCCATCTTGTGGTGGAACATTATAACTTCATACCTTCCTTATACATGCACCCATCTTGTGGTGGAACATTATAACTTCATACCTTCCTTATACATGCACCCATCTTGTGATGGAACATTGTAACTTCAAACCTTCCTTATACATGCACCCATCTTGTGGTGGAACATTATAACTTCATACCTTCCTTATACATGCACCCATCTTGTGGTGGAACATTGTAACTTCAAACCTTCCTTACACATGCACCCATCTTGTGGTGGAACATTATAACTTCATACCTTCCTTATACATGCACCCATCTTGTGATGGAACATTCTAACTTCAAACCTTCCTTATACATGCACCCATCTTGTGGTGGAACATTATAACGTCAAACCTTCCTTATACATGCACCCATCTTGTGGTGGCACATTATAACTTCAAACCTTCCTTATACATGCACCCATCTTGCTAAAATATTGATGGTGGGTGGGATTCCATTTTAAGAGTCATGGCTTCCTTCCACAGGCTGTCATTGTTTCAATGGTAGGTGGAGTGTTGGGTGTGATGCAACAAATCATCTCCTTATACATTCTCTGATCTTCTTACATCTTTATGTGGTGGTCAGGGCATGGAGAAGAACATCATGTGTGCCTACCAATTCATGTGAACCCAGGGAAACAATAAAGAAGATGGCCCGTTAAACGCTGCTCGTAGCTTTAACTACTATTATTATTGTTATTATTAGAATTATTGTTATTATTATTAGAATTAGTCTGACACAAGCTGACTTAGCTTGTGATTAGTGATTGGTCACATCCTGTCACCTGACTGATGGTGTCCTGGCTGCAGGTCCTCACAGACCCCTTCAGTCCTGGCTTCAGAATCCAGATCCTTAGCAGTCTGCAAAAGCAGAAGACAGGTCAGTGGGAGCACACCAGGCATGTCATGTGACTTCCTCTTGCTTTTTACCGCAGTGTGCAGTTGGCCCAGTCCACACTGGTCTGGTACTTTGTTGACCACGCCCCCAGACTTTGATGCCCTGTTGTTGGATGTCAGCACAACAATTACATCCCCTCTTACTCTACCTATGTTAGTTACATGTTCTATACCTGTTAGTTACGTGTACTATAACTGTTAGTTACATAGTCTATACCTGTTACATGTTCTATACCTGTTAGTTACATGTTCTATACCTGTTAGTTATATGTTAGTTACGAGTTCTATACGTGTTAGTCACATGTTCTATACGTGTTAGTTGCATGTTCTATACGTGTTAGTTATGTGTTCTATACGCGTTAGTTACACGTTCTATACCTGTTATGTGTTCCATACGTGTTAGTTACATGTTCTATACCTGTTAGTTATGTGTTCTTTACGCGTTATTTACATGTTCTATACACGTTCGTTAAGTGTTCTAAACGTGTTAGTTACATGTTCTATACCCGTTAGGTACGAGTTCTATATGTGTTAGTTACATATTCTATACGTCTTAGTTACGTGTTGTATACATGTTAGTTACATGTTCTGTAAATGTTAATATTTTCTATACCCGTTAGGTACGCGTTCTATACATGGCAGTTACATATTAGTTACATGTTAGTTTTGTGTTTGCTACATGGTAGTTACATATTAGTTTTGTTTGCTACATGGTAGTTACATATTAGTTTTGTGTTTGCTACATGGTAGTTACATATTAGTTACAAGTTAGTTTTGGGTTTGCTACATGGTAGTTACATATTAGTTTCGTGTTTTCTACACTGTAGTTACATATTAGTTACATGTTAGTTTTGTGTTTGCTACATGGAAGTTACATATTAGTTACATGTTTGCTACATGGTAGTTACATATTAGTTTCGTGTTTTCTACACTGTAGTTACATATTAGTTACATGTTAGTTTTGTGTTTGTTACATGGTAGTTACATATTAGTTTCATGTTTGCTACATGGTAGTTACAGTACATATTAGTTTCATGTTTGCTACATGGTAGTTACATATTAGTAACATGTTAGTTTTGTGTTTGCTACATGGTAGTTATATATATAAGCTACATGTCAGTTTTGTGTTTGCTACATGGTAGTTACAGTACATATTAGTTTCATGTTTGCTACATGGTAGTTACATATTAGTAAAATGTTAGTTTAGTGTTTGCTACATGGTAGTTATATATATAAGCTACATGTCAGTTTTGTGTTTGCTACATGGTAGTTACATATTAGTTTTGTGTTTGCTACATGGTAGTTACATGTTAGTTTTGTGTTTGCTACAAGGTAGTTACATGTTAGTTTTGTGTTTGCTACTTGGTAGTTACATGTTAGTTTTGTGTTTGCTACATGGTAGTTAAACTAGTTAAATGTTAGTTTTGTGTTTGCTACATGGTAGTTACATGTTAGTTTGTGTTTGCTCCATGGTAGTTATGTATTAGTTACATGTTAGTTTGTGTTAAATATTAGTTACATGCTAGCTTTGTGTTTGCTACCTGGTAGTTACATATTAGTTTCATGTTTTCTACATGGTAGTTATATACAAGTTACATGTCAGTTTTGTGTTTGCTACATGGTAGTTACATATTAGTTACATGTTAGCTTTGTGTTTACTATCTGGTAGTTACATATTAGTTTCATGTTTGCTATATGGTAGTTACATATTAGTTTCATGTTTGCTACATGGTAGTTGTATACAAGTTACATGTCAGTTTTGTGTTTGCTACATGGTAGTTACATATTAGTTACATGTTAGTTTCGTGTTTGCAACATGGTAGTTATATATAAGTCACATATCAGTTTTGGGTTTGCTACATGGTAGTTAGATGTTAGTTTTGTTTGCTACATGGTAGTTACCTGTTAGTGTTGTGTTTGATACATAGTAGTTACATGTTAGTTTTGTGTTTGCTATATGGTAGTTACATGTTAGTTTTGTGTTTGCTACATGGTAGTTATAAACTAGTTAAATGTTAGTTTGTGTTTGCTACATCGTAGTTAAATATTAGTTACATGTTAGTTTTGTGTTTGCTACATGGTAGTTACATATTAGTTACATGTTAGTTTTGTGTTTGCTACATGGTAGTTTTGTGTTTGCTACATGGTAGTTACATATTAGTTACGTTAGTTTAGTGTTTGCTAAATGGTAGTTAAATATTAGTTACATGTTAGTTTCGTGTTTGCTACATGGTAGTTAAATATCAGAGACATGTTAGTTTCGTGTTTGCTACATGGTAGTTAAATATTAGTTACATGTTAGTTTCATGTTTGCTACATGGTAGTTAAATATTAGTTACATGACAGTTTCCTGTTTGCTACATGGTAGTTAAATATTAGTTACATTTTAGTTTCGTGATTGCTACATGGTTGTTAAATATTAGTTACATGTTAGTTTCGTGTTTGCTGCATGGTAGTTACATGTTAGTTTCGTGTTTGCTACATGGTAGTTAAATATTAGTTACATGTTAGTTCTGTGTTTGCTACATGGTAGTTAAATATTAGTTATGTGTTAGTTTCGTGTTTTCTACATGGTAGTTAAATATTAGTTACATGTTAGTTTTGTGTTTACTACATTGTAGTTACATATTAGTTACATGTTAGTTGTTACATGATCTGTTCTTCCTGTTGGGTTACCAAAAAAAGACTTCTTACACGGCATTTCTGGGCACATGTTCGTTCTTTCCAGTGACGTACGGTGCTACCAATTTGGGCAAATCTGATTCCGGGCCGCATGAACTTGTCCCAGGTGAACTGACATGGCGGCTGTGACCTGTCGACAAAGAACCAACAGTTGAAGCAGATGACATCACGACACCACACAGGAAGTACAACAGTTGAAGCAGATGACATCACGACACTACACAGGAAGTACAACAGTTGAAGCAGATGACATCACAACACCACACAGGAAGTACAACAGTTGAAGCAGATGACATCACGACGCCGCACAGGAAGTACAACAGTTGATGCAGATGATATCAAGACACCACACAGGAAATACAACAGTTGAAGCAGATGACATCACGGCGCCACACAGGAAGTACAACAGCTGACGCAGATGACATCACGACACCACACAGGAAGTACAACAACTTCCTACCTGCTGGGGGAAGGATGACGTCCAACAACTGTTCCCTTTTCCGTTCCAGAACCCTCTTCTTCCTCTTCAGACGCGTCTCACTGGTCCTGAGCTGCTGGATGACGTGGAGGGCCTGAAACCAAGTGGGCCATGGCTCTTAAGCTGCCAACAGCATCCAACATCAAGCACTCACCTTCTTCAGAGTGAAGCTGGTGGGCGTGTTGGCGTCCACTTGGACTTCCCGCCTCAGTGCGCCCATGTGCAAGTCAAAGGGCGACATCCTGTGCCGCCGCCTCCTCTCCTGGACCAGGAGGTTCTGCAGGAACATGACATGAGCTTCCATAGAATGTGACAGGAAGTGAGGGAACCTGACCTTCTCATCGGCATCACTGGAGTCTTCCGTCATGTCAGACGAGTGTTCCGTCTCTCCGCTCGACGAATCAATGAGAATTTCCGGGGACGAATCAATGAGAATTTCCGGGATTCCGCACTTGGCTCCCAGGTCAGCCTCCATGTCGTCGTCCACGCAGATGACGTCCAGGTTCACCGGACCCCGAGCGGGCTCGGTTGCGGCGTGAATTAGCGGGGCTGAAGGTGTGGCCTTGGACCTCAAAGGAGTGGTTTCGTCTTTACAATCCTCAGGGACAGTGCCAGCCTTTGTTCCCGGCGTCACGCTGTGGGCTGGCGGCGTGGGCGGCTTGGCAGGTGGGACGGGATCCCTTGTGGAGGTGACGGGGAGAATCTTCATGGCGCACGTCCCGCTTTGGCTGGAAGCGGAGCTGGGTGGCGCTAAAGCGCCGGCGTTGCTACTCGCCATGGGCAAAGGGGAAGAATCCACAAGAACCGAGGAGGAACCTGAGGACATAAATACAGTTTTAGTGTGATTGGTAGAACTCCACAAACATCTTTTACTCACACCCAATGATGAGCAAGTATATTTACTTCAATTAAACAAACATTTGCAAGTAAAAAAAACTATGATCTGCTCGTAAAATAAATGATCTGCAAAGAAAAAAATGTTTTCTTCAATTAATAACACGTTGTAAATATAAAAACAACTTTATTCAAGTAAAAATTTTCAGGAGTAACATTCCACTCGCTCAGAGCACCTGGAGGTGGCACTCACAGGTGGTGCTGCTGAGTCCATTTAAGGCTGCTGTTATTTGCGCATAGTGCCGTCTGCTAAAAATAAAGAAAAAGAAGCTCGGTGGGGAGTAAACTGGTGGACAGAAAAGAGGGGAAACAAGCTCAACTCGTAAGTTGTGAGGTGAAGTGAATTATATTTATATAGCGCTTTTCTCTAGTGACTCAAAGCGCTTTTACAAAGTGAAAGCCAATATCTAAATTACATTTTAAGCAGTGTGGGTGGCACTGGGAGCAGGTGGGTGAAGTGTCTTGCCCAAGGACACAACAGCAGTGACTAGGATGGCGGAAGCGGGGCTCAAACCTGGAACCCTCAAGTTGCTGGCACGGCCACTCTACCAACCGAGCTATACCGCCCCGCACCGTTACCACATCTATTTGATTATCCCCTGCTTGGTTATTTCTTCATGCCTGCGTGTTATGTTGGGAGACAGAGAGAGGAAAAGTCCTTGTGGAATATTACTTTGTTGTTGTTATGCTTGCCAATCTTGTCTTTAATTGAAGAAAATATTTTTATGCTTGTGAATTGTTTTAACAGCAAATCGTATTTTTAATTCAAGTAATTTTATTAAACTTGCGAATTGTTTTATTAATTGAATAAAAAACTTTTTTTTAAATTTAAGAAAATAGGTTTTTTACACCCGCGTATCGTTTTTTTAAATTGAAGACAATTATTTTAAAAACAAATGTTTTTTTTAAATTTGTGGATGGTTTTACACTTTTTAAACTTATATACTGAGACCCTTTTGGGTCCCCGGGGCCTTTAACCTTCACCAAAATGGAGGTGAGCCCTGATGGTTACAATAAACAATGTATTGGTTTTTAGTTCAGTGGAAACAGTTTGTACACCCCTCTTGGCCACTTTGAAGCCCCTCCCCCATGTGGTGCCATGTGACTCACCGAACCCTAACCCAGTGGGGGGTCTCAGCTGGTTGACTGGGATCAGCTGCACCAGGTTGCCATCCGCTCGGCAGTAATATTGTCCACCTGTAGTGGATTGAACTGGGCGTAGAACCACCCTGACGGAGGGGGAGCGCAGGTTCTTGGGAGGGGGCAAGACAGGGAGTGTGAAGGGGGTGTATGTAAGCATCACCACCTGAGGATTGGTGGGGGGCGCCAAGCCTGGAAACAAGGTTGACAGTCATGGCGAGCCAAGTGCACAACAATCACACCTGCGTTACCTGTGGGGGGGGCAGAGCTTCCTGCTGACAGCGGTCTGACCTGAGTGGATCCCACGGGGGGGTTGATGGCCGTGGTCATGATGGTCACGGTGGGCGCCACTGCAACACACACAATGTGGTCACCAACAGAGCGTGATGTCATCTGCAGTGTCTTCACCTGTGGGTGGGGGCTGGGTGGGGGCACAGGGCTTAGACTGACTGGGGTCAGCTTCCTGCTTCTTGTTGGCCTGCACGCGGCCCGTCACATACGCCGCCAGGCGGTTGGCGGGGTGGAGCGCCCCCATCTCCCCCAGCTGGATCTTGGCCAGAGGATACAACTTTCCGTTAACCTGGACGCACACGTCTTTGATCAGTTCATCACTCCACTTAGCGCTGACTCGGCATCAAGTGGGCTCACCTGAACACAATTGTTGTGGCCCGGCTTCTTCTTGCTGGCTGACAGGAAGCCGGCGGCGGAGGCTGTTGTGAGGAAAGGCAGAGCCATGCAGATGCTGGACTTCCTCTTCTCCAACACCTGCACCTCCTTCTCTTCCAGGTCACTTTTGTTCACTTCCCGCTGCAAGTCTTCCACCAGGTCCTCCTCCACCAGCGCCCTCTGCCAGTCCTCCACAGGTCCCTGCCCAGCCTTCACCTCCTCCACCACCAGTGTGGAGTTGTCCTCCTGAGGAGGTAAGAGAGTCATCATGTGGGATCTGAAGAGACCCCATGAGAGCTTCTTGCCAACCTGCGGAGCATGGCTGCTTCTGCTGATGAGGACTTTGTAGTGGATGCAGCGTCCGGCGCCACTCCCCTCCACCGTCTGACTGATGGGACAGATGTGGTACTTCCTGGCCCAGAAGGGTTTGTCCAGGCTATGCCGGGCCATGGCCTCGCACAGCTTCTTCAGCACGTAATCGCGGTCGGCGTCCAACTTCCAGCCACACTCTGTGAGGATGGTCAGGCGTCTGGAGGGCTTTGAGGGGGTCGCAGCAGGCTCAGCTTGGGTGTGAAAAGAGGAGTGAAAGTGGCCATCCCTGAAGAGACTTTGTAAGACTGAAGTAAAAACACACACCTGCTGCCACTTTGCTTTTTCTCCCCTGCAATGTTCTCCTGTCAGCTTCGGGTGGAGGCTCCTGAAGGAAGACCATGACAGAACCAGGACGGTTGGAGAGGTGGACAAGTGACTGGCTACTGACCTGCTGCAATGTCTTTCCTAGAAATCTTCTCACTCGGGCGCAGCTGCCAGCGGGCTTGCTCGCCTTAGAAAACGTAACAAAAACAAGGTGACAATTGAGCTCCAATAAAATGGAGGAGACCTGTTTGCACCTTTGAAGACATTCCAGTGCAGGACGGATTAGCAGCTTCCGGGATGTGGCTGGGCTCCGGGTCCAAGGCTCTGCTGTCCATCTTCCAGAGAGTCCGCACCCGCTCAGCAGGTTGGGAGACGCTGTCGGCTTCCTTCAGAACTGCGAGTGGAAGCAGACAGTGGAATATGACTGGACAACATGACTAGAGAAGACCACCTAACACGGAAATAGCCTTACTGTAGGCCATCTTCATCCGCTTCCTTTTTCTCCTCTTGCCGGTGCCGTGGTGGGAGGGGCTGGAATCAGAGCCGTCCAGGTTCTTGAGCAGGACCACCTTCTGCTTGAGGCAGCTGCATCCCAGCATGCACTGCGGCCGGCCGCAGTGGCTGATGCGGGACGTGTAGGCCAGGCTGGAGCAGACGCAGCCCAGACGGCAGAAGTCGTTGAAGCAGGGGGTGGTGGGTCTGGGGGGCAGGCGGATGGGAGCCGTGGGATTATCGCTGACAAAACCCTGCATAGTAAAACATATCTTAGATATGAAGCAGGTACCAGGTCTAGCTCTGCATGTATGAAGAAACAAGCATGATGAGAGTTCACATAAGTCCATGCTTTGGGACTTCAATCTGCATGACAGTCACTAAACTACATGTCACACCCATACACCTTTTTTTCAAACCAGCTTACTTCAAGGGAAAAAAGGTGCCTGCTCAAATGAAGATTTCCAATCCAGCCCACCAGACCTTTCTAAATCATTTCTCAAGACCTTCACCATTGAAAGTAACAGCAAGCAGAGTGGGCGGGGTTAGTTTCCACAGAGCAGCAGGTGTCATGTGGAACTAACTTCTGCAGGTTCTAGATGGCTTTTTATCTTTTGTCATCATATTTCGCCTTGTTTGTTATGTTGCACTTGATTGTAAAAAGATGTCCATGTGAGAAGTAGAAGAGGAGCAACCTTCATATTAGGGTTGGGAGATATATGGAATATACTGAATATATCGCGGGTTTGTCTCTGTACGATGTAGAAAATTACTATATGGTGAGTATTGGAGTATACGTTCTCACACAATTGTTTGTAGCTGCGGGCATTACACTACAGGCGTTTCTCACTCTTTCTTGTCGCTCCTTCTCACAGAGACATAAAACAAGCGCACCTTCTTACATACGTCACATACACGCGTGCAACGTCATACGGCCTCACCGAGCAGAGAGGTAGCAGCATGGGTAAAGTTAGCAGTGGCAGGTGGTGCGAGTGGTCATACAACAGAGAGAAGGTGCCAATCTGGTAAGAAATGAAGGTACAATAATTAATTCCCAAGAAAAACAGCACAGGGTCCATCGTCTGGCGGTGGTTTGGCTTCAAGCGGGAAGATGTTGAACAGACAACCGTAATATGTCAAGTATGCGACAAAAGCTTTGCTGTAAAAAGTAGCAGCACTGCTAATTTGTAGCTTTTGAAAAGTCACCCGCTAGAGCATAAGGAGTGCTTGAAACTCTGCATCAAACATATATTAACGTTGTCGCCCTAAGGGAAACAGGGCAACACATGGCACACTGACAAAGCTTAACCTATTGTTACTATAACAATCTACAAGGTCAATATAGGTTGCTTCTCTTTCTTTCCCTCCATTTTTCTGTATCTCTAGTTATCATTACATATATGTATTGTTGCATCTGAACAATTGTATTATTGACAATAGAGGTAAATTGTTATTATTCAATATCAATAGCGCTATTTCTATTGCTATATGTATTGATCCATTTGTAGTGTAATAATGCTTATGGTCATTTCTGTATTCTTTATTTCACTAACTGCTTCTTTGCTATCACTTTTACCATCATATTTGTACATATCCTATTTGCTGATGTTGCTCTATTGTTGTTATCGTTGTGTTTGCTGTTGTTGTTTTTGTCTCTCTGTCTTATCCCCCTCTTGTCCCAACGACTTCCCCCTCTGTCTTCCTTTTTTTCTCTTTCTATCCCCTCCTGCTCCGGCCCGGCTGCACCAAATGATAATATAAATACATTTAATAAACTCAAATACAAATAAGGCAACAAGAGAAGTATCCCACACTTCTCTTTTGTAAAGTAAATCTGAACAGCCGATATGGGCATCTACATCAACTATATGATTTGCCTGAGAAGCTGGACAGGACAAAAAAATAAAATTAAAAAATTAAAAAAAGAAACTCCGCATGTCAACATCTTCGTTCGCCTTCACATCAACAAAATGCCCAAGCAATCATTTCCACATCAACACCGTATGAAAAAATAGTCCACAACAGAAGGAGATAACGTCCGCAGGAACCTACCACATAGCGAAGGACATACACTATTTGATTTCCTATTATGCAGCTCAATTTTATTTGACAGTTATTGAAATATCTTGTGTGACATCATGCACAAAAGTGCACTTTATTTGTTTTAAACTATAGCAGTGGCATTCTGTACAAAAAGTGCATGTTGTTTTGATATGTCATCTTAGTGACATCATGCACAAAAGTGCACTAATAGCTTGTTTTAAAATGTCTTTGACAATCCTGCACTTTCTGTTTTGGAAATGACATGAATGTTTGTGCCACTGCTTAATAACTGTTTAATAAATACACTTTTGCTAAATTGACTTAGTTGTGATTTCCCTCTCTGCATGGACGTTTAAAATGAACATATATTAATGCAGTATGAAGAAGAATGTTTTAATGTAGACACATAGAATCATCATACTGCTGTGATTATATGCATCAAGTGTTCATTCAAGGCTAAGGCAAAATATCCAGATATATATGGTGTATTGTGACATGGCCTAAACATATCCACAAATTAATAAAAGGCCATATCGCCCAGCCCAGCCCTACTTCATATATTCAATCCTTTATTGTTTTAATATTGTAAATCCCATAGTCTTTACCTTCATGTACATTCTGGGTGTCATTTAGTAAAACAACCTAAAATTACATTCCCTTTTTGGAGCTGGTCTGTCATCACATTTTTAGCATTCAATCAGACATTATTGCCAGTTTTTGCATGAGTCGTCCTAAAAAAGGGACCCAAGCACACATACTGTACAGCACATGTTTACACACACACACGCACACACACACACACACGCACACACACACACACACACACACATATATGTATATACACATACATATATAGATATGTACAGGTATGTACAGTCGTGGTCAAAAGTTTACATACACTTGTAAAGAACAATGTCATGGCTGTCTTGAGTTTCCAATCATTTCTACAACTCTTATTTTTTTGTGATAGAGTGATTGGAGCACATACTTGTTGGTCACAAAAAACATTCATGAAGTTTGCTTCTTTTATGAATGTATTATGGGTCTACTGAAAATGTGAGCATATCTGCTCGGTCAAAAGTATACATATAGCAATGTTAATATTTGCTTACATATCCCTTGGCAAGTTTCACTGCAATAAGGCACTTTTGATAGCCATCCACAAGCTTCTGCTTGAATTTTTGACCACTCCTCTTGACAAAATTGGTGCAGTTCAGCTAAATGTGTTGGTTTTCTGACATGGACTTGTTTCTTCAGCATTGTCCACACAGTTAAGTCAGGACTTTGGGAAGGCCATACTAAAACATTCATTCTAGCCTGATTTAGCCATTCATTTACCACTTTTGAGGTGTGTTTGGGGTCATTGTCCTGTTGGAACACCCAACTGTGCCCAAGACCCAACCTCCGGGCTGAGGATTTTAGGTTGTCCTGAAGAATTTGGAGGTAATCCTCCTTTTTCATTGTGCCATTTAAAGCACCAGTTCCATTGGCAGCAAAACAGGCCCAGAGCATTCCTGGGATTAATGGCCTCACCTTTTCTCCTCTAAACATATTGCTGGGTACTGTGGCCAAACAGCTCCATTTTTGTTCCATCTGACATCACATGGACAAAGATAAGACCTTCTGGAGGAAAATTCTGTGGTCTGTTGAGCCCCTCCACCGTCTCAAAGCACTCACAGGCGGACACACGTCGCACTAGCCTCGCGCCAGTCCCAGCTAGCCAGCTAGCTAGGTAGCATCCATCCATCCATCCATTTTCTATTGCTCGTCCCAAAAGCTGCACTTATAGGCAGATCATTTGAATGTTTTTTTGTTTTTTTATTGAACAACAAACATACATTTGTAATGCACACGGCTGTACAAACTATGGTCATTAGTGGCAAAGATTGGAGCTACATCTGCAAGTGTAGAGAGGAGCTTCTCCTGTTTAAAGTTGCTCAAGTCTTACACCCACAACACCATGGGCCAAGGCCGTTTAAGCAGCCTAGCTCTGCTGGCCATTGAGAGGACACTTTGTACGACAGGGTCACAGATCACTTTTTTAAAAAGGAACGGAGGGTAGAATTTACGTATAAATAAACCAACCCATTTTATGATGTAGGCCGAAATCGAGCTTCCCCTCCTTGAGAGACCAGCATCCACCACTGTTTAATAATATACACACGTGTGTGTGTGTGTGTGTGTGTGTGTGTGTGTGTATATATATATATATATATATATATATATATATATATTAGAGATGTGCGGATAGGCAATTATTTCATCCGCAACCGCATCAGAAAGTCGTCAACCATCCGCACTCCACTCGATCTAACATTTGATCAGAACCGCATCCGCCCGCCATCCGCCCGTTGTTATATATCTAATATAGACGATGCAAGGCATTAGTGAGGTTATAAAGCTTTTGCCTGTTAAAGAAAAGAGACTGATCCAATGCAGCATTCGCGTGCCACGCTGTCACGACCCAGACGCACACCAGTGCGCAATCATATGGGAGCCGCGCTGAGCGCACCTCCAAGCGCGTCTCGCTGCCGGCGACAGCCGGGTATATGGGCCCGACGCTCCAGCGCCATCCATTTTCAGGGCTAGTTGATTCGGCAGGTGGGTTGTTACACACTCCTTAGCGGGTTCCAACTTCCATGGCCACCGTCCTAGCTGCTGTCTATATCAACCAGGGTGAGCCCCACCCCTTTCGTGAGCGCACTGCGCGCGGAGTGACCCCTGTTACGCGCCTCCGGCAACAGGGGTGGCGGGCAGGTAAGCTGCGCGGGCGGAGCGCGCGGAGTGACCCCTGTTACGAGCCCCCGGCCACGGGGGTGGCGGGCAGGTAAGATGCTTACCTGCTGCGCGTGACGCCGGCCGCGGCGAAGGCGGACGAGGCGGGGTGTCGGTGCGGTGGTGACCCTGGACTTGCGTCGGGCCCTTCTCGCGGATCGCCTCAGCTACGGCTCCCGGTGGGGCCCTCTCGGGGGAAGGGGCCTCGGTTCCGGACCCCGGCGAGGCGTCGGGGGCCTTCTCCGCTCCGTAAAAGTGTCCATCTCTTTTTTTTTTTTCTTCTGTTGTGGCATATGCTGCAGGTGCCTGCTCGTTTTTCGTATGTGGGTAACAACATTTAACTATGTATATATATTTCCGAATTGGTTTAACTGCCACCCGCCTGAATCTATTTAAAATCTAATTTTTTTAAATTTCAATCGCCCGACCCGACCCGCTGATAAAATCTAATTTTTTAAAATTTAATCCGCCCGATTCGCGGATAATCCGCGGACTCCGCGGTTGTGCCCGCAAACCGCGCATCTCTAATATATATATATATATATAAATAAATAATTGTAACGTGTCAAGTACCAAAATTAATTAATTTGCGATGTAAACCTGAAATATTTGTTAGAAAAATGCTTGCATGCTAAAGTTAGCATACATAATAGGACTCTGCTGTATACCTATAAAATTAGCTAAAAAAAAGCTAGCCTACTAACGTTAGCACGCTAGCTAGTAGCATTCATCAAGTAACAAAATATTTGATGCTAAAGTCTGTACCTGCAAAATTTGCCCCCCAAAAAAACTGTCATGCTAATATTAGCAAGCTAACAATTGGGCTTTTAAAAAATGGCCCCCAGGTCGCACTTTGGACACCCTGTTTTAGAAGCTGAAAATTAGTTGAAATATACTTTTAAAGAGAGGTCCTACCATCAAGGTGAAGAGGGACGTCAGTGCGATGGCGGCTCGCTCCTCCGTGATGAAAGTGCGAGGTCGACCGGCCCACTGGGCGCTATCCTCCAAGTCTTTCTGCCTCAGCAAGCCTTGAGTCACAGACGGTCTGGGGGCAGCAGCAGCGTCCACTTCAGAGTCAGACTCCAGGGGGGGCATGTCTGCCATCCCCGCCTGGGAGGAGGTCTTAGATTGGAGTCTTTTCCTCCGGAAGACAGAAGGGAGAGGGGCGGCTGAGACCGGGTCACTGGTCTCTGTGAGGGGCTGAGACGGGGTGGCTTGATGATCAGCTTCCACTTTGGAACTCTTCTGCTTCCGCTCTCCTTTCTTGGTGGCTTTGTGCTCCCTGCCCTGGACTCTGCTTCTTTTGGACGGCGGGATGAACCCGGAGATGAGGTCGGAGGTGGGCTTCTTGAGAACAGCGCTGAGGTTGTAGTTGCTGCTGCTGCCGGCGGCAGGAAGCTGGTAGACTGGAGGCAGCTCTACGGGGAAGCTGCTGGCAGACTGCTGGATGAGCTTGGCCTCGCTCTCCAGGTACTGATCCAACATGTCGCTGCAGAACGCAGACAAGTTCTTCTTGGTCTGCTCCGGGGCCACGCACACCGCCGGACCTGCAAGAGCCCAAAATGAAAGCCCTGAAACCCCACAGAGCTATTGGAAGTGGTCATGTGACTGGCCAGTTGGAACCTTCGTCGTTGGAAGCTGGAGGAGCTGTGGAAGTCTCGGGGGAAGAGAACTTCTCTCTCCAGCCTTTAATCTGGGTCAGATCTGTAGTTTTCCCCGTTCTGGACACGAATGAGGTGGAAGCACCTGCAAGCACAACAAATTCAACTGTTCTTTAATGCAAGAAACACTCGTTCTTTCTTCAGTAGAGACTATCATCTGTGGACATCAGGCTGCAATATTCTCACCTAACCCAATAAGCAGAACTTGAGCCTCATACATACATACATACATACATTCATATATACATACGTATACACATACAAACCCCAAAAGCAGTGAAGTTGTCACGTTGTGTAAACGGTAAATAAAAAGAGAATACAATGATTTGCAAATCCTTTTCAACTTATATTCAATTGAATAGACTGCAAAGACAAGATATTTCATGTTTACACTGAGAAACTTCGTTATTTTTTGCAAATATTAGCTCATTTGGAATTTGATGCCTGTAACATGTTTCAAAAAAGCTGGCACAAGTGGCAAAAAAGACTGAGAAAGTTGAGGAAAGACTTATTTGGAACATCACACGTGAACAGGCTAATTGGGAACAGGTGGGTGCCATGATTGGGTATAAAAGCAGCTTCCATGAAATGCTCAGTCATTCACAAACAAGGACGGGGCTAGGGTCACCACTTTGTCAACAAATGCCTGAGCATATTGTTTAAGAACAACATTTCTCAACCAGCTATTGCAAGGAATTTAAGGATTTCACCATCAACGCTCCGTAATATCATCAAAAGGTTCAGAGAATCTGGAGAAATCACTGCACGTAAGCCATATTACGCACCTTGGATCCCTCAGGTGGTACTGCATCAAAAAGCCACATCAGTGTGCAAAGGATATCACCAAATGGGCTCAGGAATACTTCAGAAAAACACTGTCAGTAACTACAGATGGTCGCTACATCTGTAAATGCAAGTTAAAACTCTACTATGTAAAGCCAAAGTCATTTATCAACAACACCCAGAAACGCTTCGCTGGGCCCGAGCTCATCTAATAAGATGGACTGATGCAAAGTATAAAAAGTGTTCTGTGGTCTGATGAGTCCACATTTCAAATTGTGTTTAGAAACTGTGGACATCGTGTCCTCCGGACCAAAGAGGAAAAGAACCAGTTCTAGGTGCAAAGTGTAAAAGGCAGCATCTGTGATGGTATGGGGGTGTATTAGTGCCCAAGGCATGGGTAACTTCCACATCTGTGAAGGCCCCATTAATGCTGAAAGGTACATACAGCTTTTGGAGCAACATATGTTGCCATCCAAGCAATGTCTTTTTCATGGACGCCCCTGCTTATTTCAGCAAGACAATGCCAAGTCACGTGTTACAACTGTGTGGCTTCTAGACTGGCCAGCCTGTAGTCCAGACCTGTCTCCCATTGAAAATGTGTGGTGCAATATGAAGGCTAAAATATCACAAGGGAGACTGTTTAACAACTTAAGCTGTACATCAAGCAAGAATGGGAAATAATTCCACTTCAAAAATGTCTTCTCAGTTCCTTTACTGAGTGTTGTTAAAAGGAAAGGCCATGTAACACAGTGGTAAAAATACCTTTTTTGCAATGTGTTACTGCCATTAAATTCTAAGTTCATGATTATTTGCAAAAAATATATATGTTTCTCAGTGTGAACATGAAATATCTTGTCTTTGCAGTCTATTCAATTGAATATAAGTTGAAAAGGATTTGTTGTATTCTCTTTTTATTTACCATTTACACAACGTGGCAACGTCACTAGTTTTGTACAAACATATACATACGTACATACATGTATACACATACATACATACATACATACATATATATATACATACATGCATCCATACATATACCGTATTTTTCGGAGTATAAGTCGCACCGAAGTATAAGTCGCACCTGCCCAAAATGCATAATAAAAAAGGAAAAAAAACATATATAAGTCGCACTGGAGCCCGGCCAAACTATGAAAAAAACTGCGACTTATAGTCCGAAAAATACGGTATACACATACATACATACACACATATATATATATATATATATATATATATATATATATATATATATATGCATACATACATATATATATGCATACATATATATATATATAT
Organism: Nerophis lumbriciformis; assembly: GCF_033978685.3. Classification (NCBI taxonomy): domain Eukaryota; kingdom Metazoa; phylum Chordata; class Actinopteri; order Syngnathiformes; family Syngnathidae; genus Nerophis; species Nerophis lumbriciformis. Next base: position 17,672,138 of record NC_084571.2, on the reverse strand, counting down.
ATGCATACATACATATATATATGCATACATACATATATATATATGCATACATACATATATATATGCATACATACATACATATATGCATACATACATACATACATATATTAATTTGTATGTATGTAATAAATTCCCATTTAGTTGAGAATGTCTCACAATCCTCACAAAGGGGTGGGAGGCTGGGGGGACCATGCGTCTTTTTGTGTCGTCCTCGCCAGTTTCGGGTCCCAAATGGCTGTCAAAGTGTACCAACTTGTCGGAATACCTACTCAGACTTCCTCTGTCCAGGGGAGATGCATGATTTATGATCTATAATAAACTTACAGGGAGCAAGGAAGCGAGAAAGCAACTTACCACTCAAATATGTAAGCATAGGGACTAGGGTTGTACAGTATACCAGTATTAGTATACAAACCCCGTTTCCATATGAGTTGGGAAATTGTGTTAGATGTAAATATAAACGGAATACAAGGATTTGCAAATACTTTTCAACCCATATTCAGTTGAATGCACTACAAAGACAAGATATTTGATGTTCAAACTCATAAACTTTATTTTTTTATGCAAATAATAATTAACTTAGAATTTCATGGCTGCAACATGTGCCAAAGTAGTTGGGAAAGGGCATGTTCACCACTGTGTTACATCACCTTTTCTTTTAACAACACTCAATAAACGATTGGGAGCTGAGGAAACTAATTGTTGAAGCTTTGAAAGTGGAATTCTTTCCCATTCTTGTTTTATGTAGACCTTCAGTCGTTCAACAGTCCGGGGTCTCCGCTGTCGTATTTTACACTTCATAATGCGCCACACATTTTCGATGGGAGACAGGTCTGGACTACAGGCAGGCCAGGAAAGTACCCGCACTCTTTTTTATGAAGCCACGCTGTTGTAACACGTGCTGAATGTGGCTTGGCATTGTCTTGCTGAAATAAGCAGCGGCGTCCATGAAAAAGACGCCGCTTAGATGGCAGCATATGTTGTTCCAAAACCAGTATGTACCTTTCAGCATTAATGGTGCCTTCACAGATGTGTAAGTTACCCATGCCTTGGGCACTAATACCCCCCCATACCATCACAGATGCTGGCTTTTCAACTTTGCGTCGATAACAGTTTGGATGGTTCGCTTCCCCTTTGGTCCGGATGACACAATGTCGAATATTTCCAAAAACAATTTGAAATGTGGACTCGTCAGACCACATAACACTTTTCCACTTTGCATGAGTCCATCTTAGATGATCTCGGGCCCAGAGAAGCCGGCGGCGTTTCTGGACGTTGTTGATAAATGGCTTTCGCTTTGCATAGTAGAGCTTTAACTTGCACTTACAGATGTAGCGACAAACTGTATTTAGTGACAGTGGTTTTCTGAAGTGTTCCTGAGCCCATGTGGTGATATCCTTTAGAGATTGATGTTGGTTTTTGATACAGTGCCGTCTGAGGGATCGACGGTCACGGTCATTCAATGTTGGTTTCCGGCCATGCCGCTTACGTGGAGTGATTTCTCCAGATTCTCTGAACCTTTTGATGATATTATGGACCGTAGATGTTGAAATCCCTAAATTTCTTGCAATTGCACTTTGAGAAACGTTGTTCTTAAACTCTTTGACTATTTGCTCACGCAGTTGTGGACAAAGGGTTGTACCTCGCCCCATCCTTTCTTGTGAAAGACTGAGCATTTTTTGGGAAGCTGTTTTTATACCCAATCATGGCACCCACCTGTTCCCAATTAGCCTGCACACCTGTGGGATGTTCCAAATAAGTGTTTGCTGAGCATTCCTCAACTTTATCAGTATTTATTGCCACCTTTCCCAACTTCTTTGTCACGTGTTGCTGGCATCAAATTCTAAAATTAATGATTATTTGCAAAAAAAAAAAAGTTTATCAGTTTGAACATCAAATATGTTGTCTTTGCAGCATATTCAACTGAATATGAGTTGAAAATGATTCGCAAATCATTGTATTCCATTTATATTTACATCTAACACAATTTCCCAACTCATATGGAAACGGGGTTTGTACATACCAGTACATACATACATACGAGGGGTGCACAAAAAATTCCATTCGCATCTGAATTGCGATACTTATTGATTCCGGTTTCCCATTTTTAAAATTAATAAAAAAAATAAAAATACATTTTTCAAATTATATTTTTTGTATTTCTAAGAATCAATTTTTAAAAAGAGGTTATAGGCCATCTCTTTGCAACCAGAAGGATATTTTCTAATCTGCAACCTGTTTGGAAAAGTTCCATCAAATAATACACTGCCAGAATTCCTGTGAATCCAATTGAGAATCGTGTTGAATTGAGAATCACTTTGAATTGACACCAGTGTTCAATTGAGAATCACTTTGAATTGAGAATCACTTTGAATTGATAATCGTGTTGAATTGAGAATCATGTTGAATTGAGAATCACTTTGAATTGACAACCGTGTTGAATTGAGAATCGTGTTGAATTGAGAATCACTTTGAATTGAGAATTGTGTTGAATTGAGAATCTTGTTGAATTGACAACCGTGTTGAATTGAGAATCACTTTGAATTGAGAATCGTGTTGAATTGAGAATCATGTTGAATTGAGAATCACTTTGAATTGACAACCGTGTTGAATTGAGAATCACTTTGAATTGACAGCTGTGTTGAATTGAATGGTGTTGAATTGAGAATCACTTTGAATTGAGAATCGTGTTGAATTGAGAATCACTTTGAATTGACAGCTGTGTTGAATTGAGAATGGTGTTGAATTGACAGCTGTGTTGAATTGAGAATGGTGTTGAATTGAGAGTCACTTTGAATTGAGAATCGTGTTGAATCGAGAACCGTGTTGAATTGAGAACCGTGTTGAATTGAGAATCACTTTGAATCGAGAATCGTGTTGAATTGAGAATCGTGTTGAATTGACAACCGTGTTGAATTGAGAATCGTGTTGAATTGAGAATCGTGTCGAATTGAGAATACCTTTGAATTGACAACCGTGTTTGTACCTCGGAGTCTTGTTCACGAGTGAGGGAAGAGTGGATCGTGAGATCGACAGGCGGATCGGTGCGGCGTCTTCAGTAATGCGGACGCTGTATCGATTTGTTGTGGTGAAGAAGGAGCTGAGCCGGAAGGCAAAGCTCTCAATTTACCGGTCGATCTACGTTCCCATCCTCACCTATGGTCATGAGCTTTGGGTTATGACCGAAAGGACAAGATCACGGGTACAAGCGGCCAAAATGAGTTTCCTCCGCCGGGTGGCGGGGCTCTCCCTTAGAGATAGGGTGAGAAGCTCTGTCATCCGGGGGGAGCTCAAAGTAAAGCCGCTGCTCCTCCACATCGAGAGGAGCCAGATGAGGTGGTTCGGGCATCTGGTCAGGATGCCACCCGAACGCCTCCCTAGGGAGGTGTTTAGGGCACGTCCGACCGGCAGGAGGCCACGGGGAAGACCCAGACTATGTCTCCCGGCTGGCCTGGGAACGCCTCGGGATCCCCCGGGAAGAGCTGGACGAAGTGGCTGGGGAGAGGAAAGTCTGGGCTTCCCTGCTTAGGCTGCTGCCCCCGCGACCCGACCTCGGATAAGCGGAAGAAGATGGATGGATGGTTGAATTGAGAATCACTTTGAATCGAGAATCGTGTTGAATTGAGAATCACTTTGAATTGACAACCGTGTTGAATTGAGAATCGTGTTGAATTGACAACAGTGTTGAATTGAGAATCGTGTTGAATTGAGAATCACTTTGAATAGACAACAGCGTTGAATAGAGAATTACTTTGAATCGAGAATCGTGTTGAATCGAGAATCACATTCAATTGACAAAGGTGTTGAATCGAGAATCGTGTTGAATCGAGAATCGTGTTGAATTGAGAATCACTTTGAATTGACAACCGTGTTGAATTGAGAATCGTGTTGAATCGAGAATCGTGTTGAATTGAGAATCACTTTGAATTGACAACCGTGTTGAATTGAGAATCGTGTTCAATCGAGAATCGTGTTGACTTGAGAATCGTTTTGAATTGACAACCGTGTTGAATTGACAACCGTGTTGAATTGAGAATCATGTTGAATTGAGAATCACATTGAATTGAGAATCATGTTGAATTGAGAATCACATTGAATTGACAACGGTGTTGAATTGACAACCGTGTTAAATTGAGAATCGTTTTGAATCGAGAATCGTGTTGAATTGAGAATCACTTTGAATCTAGACTCGTGTTGAATTGAGAATTGCGTTGAATCGAGAATCACATTGAATTGACAACGATGTTGAATTGACAACCGTGTTAAATTGAGAATCATTTTGAATCAAGAATTGTGTTGAATTGAGAATCACTTTGAATTGACAACAGTGTTGAATTGAGAATCGAGATTCATTTTGAATCGAGAATCACTTTGAATCAAGAATCGTGTTGAATTGAGAATCACTTTGAACCGAGAATTACTTTGAATCGAGAATCGTGTTGAATTGAGAATTGTGTTGAATTGAGAATCGTGTTGAATCGAGAACCGTGTTGAATCGAGAATCGTGTTGAATTGAGAATCGTGTTGAATCGAGAATGGAGTCTGACTCAAATGGTCACCCCGGGAATGGGAATGGCATACCTGCCAACTTTTGAAATCAGAAAAACCTAGTAGCCAGGGTCCAGGGGCCGCAGGCCCCGGTAGGTCCAGGACAAAGTCCTGGTGGGTGGTTCAGGCTTCGCCCCCCGACGCAAAATGATTATTAGCATTCAGACAGGTTAAAATGTTGCTAAAACCATCACTTTTCTATCAGTCACAGTGACTTTTCAAAACAAAAATATTACAGCAAAAATCATATGGGTTGATTGACATGTTTATTCTGTAAGCTAACTTCAATAGTTTGAAATTATTTTGACAGTTAATGCCAGTTATCCTGTCAACCTTTCACAAGACTTCAATTTGTTAATTGAAAGTATAAACAGTATAAACACTTTTTACAGTAAACAAATGGTAAAACAGTACTAAACAATTCCATTAAAAAAAAAATTGGTGTCATTATTAACTTTCTGTCCAAGCTTGTATAATCTACTGCCTTGTTCAATTGTAAAAAATATTCTGTGCCTAAAATTCACATTTCTATCACAATTATCATACTGTAAACATGGTAAGCTAACTTCATTAAAATTAATAGTCCTGTCAATAGCATGGAATTACAATTCAAATGTAGTTTTTTTGTAAACCTTTCAAAAGAATTCAAAATATGAAAAATTAATGAAAATTAATTTAAGCCATCAGACACTTGAAAAGTGGCACATCACATCTCTAATGTAATCATTTTAACTTTTCAACAGAAATAGCACTGCAAAAATATTAAGGACATACTTCTGTATTTTGGTAGTTATGCTGTCAACATTTAACAAGATTTCTTCAACTTGGACTTGAAAGCATAAATAGTATAAACACTTTTAACAGTATAACAGTACTAAACAATTCCAATAGATAACATTGGTGTCATTACCTTTTTGTTTGCTCAATTATTGCCTCCGTAAATAAAACTTTGGCATTTATCACATCCAAAGAATCTGTTTGGGCGACGAAAAACGTTGAAAGTTTTCCACTTGTATCGCTAGCAACGGCATTAGACTTGTGTTTTTTTGTCCCAACGTGGTCTTTTACATCGCTAATTCCTCCGTGTCCGATCGAAACATCTTGTCTGCACAAGGTGCAATTCGCGTAGTTTTCACCCTTTTTGGAACGGATAATTATTCCCGGATAGGCTTTTGAATATTCTTCACGGAATGACTGCAGTTTCCTTTTCGGTTTAAGACTCGTATGCGATTTTTCTCCGGCTGATTCCATGATCGTTCGCTTGTTTGGAAACAATGGCAACTGGTGCCTCGGGCTTGGCAGCGGTGCTATAAATAGCCTCGCGCATGGCATTCGGAATGGCTCGATAGGAAGTTACGGGAAGCACTGGTAGGGCTGGGCGATATGACTAAAAAATGTATCACGATATAAGTGTTTCATATCAGTCGATATCGATAATTATTGATTAAAAAAAAAAAAAATTCTAAATAAAGACCAGGAGAAAAAAGGCTGAATTTAAATAATTTTATTTTAAATATAAGTAGGTAGCATGTCCTTCGCTAATTGATCCACCACTGCATCCGTTATTTCTTTATAACGTTTTGAATTTTTGTCATATGGCACTGCTGCCGAGTATGTCTCGATGGTGGTCTGTTGTTGCCGCTTCGGTGCTGTTCCACTTGCACCGGCTGATGTAGATGGTTGTGGTTGTTTGTTACTGCTGTACTCCAGCGGGTGAGAGCGGCTCAGGTGGTAAAATAAGTTTGTCGTGTCCCCAGACTTGGTCGGGACGACGACCTTGCAAAGTTTGCAGACAGTATTACTCTGATTCGCATCGGACTTAAAAAATCCAAAATACTGCCAAACTGGTGACGTGACGTTTCCTTTTTTATTTACAATTTCCTCTCGTGCCGCCGCACTCATATTCCCGTTTTGTTTCACTCCTCGTCGTCAGCTCGCCGTTGTTGCTTTTTTTTTTTTCCTGTTAGCATTTCCCAGAATGCCTTGCGGTTCAGGCTCGGCCGTGATAGGTTGAGAGGCCAAAGCCCTTCCTCTGCCTACACCCCCCAGAATGCCGTGCGGTTCCGGCTCGGCATTTCTTCCTATTTTTTCTAACAGAACTCAGTGAAATTATCGAACGTTCTATCGACCCCATTTTCTATTGATATTGATCACATGTCTATCGCGATATATATTGTTATTGTTTTATCGCCCAGCCCTAGGAAGCAGTGTCGATTGTCATTGTTGTTACGCGATTTCGTGAATAAAACTTTAAAAAAAAATTAAAAAAAAATTTAATTAATGAAAAACCGTATTTTTTATCACTGCAACCGTAACCCGGAATAGGTTGATGAAAACCGTACTAATTACGGGAAAACCGGAGTAGTTGGCAGGTATGAATATATTTATTTTTACAGTCCAATGTGACTTTAAAGATGTCAGTATGAATATTAAATATATTTACTTTTACAGTAAAATGTGACTTTAAAGAGGTCAGTATGAATATTAAATATGATATTTATTTTTACAGTCTAATGTGACTTGAAAGAGGTCAGTATGAATATTAAATATATTTATTTTTACAGTCAATGTGACCTGAAAGAGGTCAGTATGATAAAGGTGGCCCCACTTTGGTGTCCCTGGTGCAGATACTGTATCTGGTCAAAATGACCAATAATATATCTAATATATAGAAATAATAATCAGTAATACACACTGGTTCAGTGAAAAGGATCCAATCAGAAATTCTGAAAGTTGGATGAAAACGGGGCCATACCTTTTTGAACCCTGGCGGAGGGAGACTGACTTTGTAAGGGCAGCAGATCTTGGCTTAGGGGCTCCTGAGAAGCTCCGGGCGGGGGGAGAGGAAGACGGACCCCCAAGTACTGCAGGTCGATGGCCAGAGTGGGATCCAGCATGTTCATCTTCAGTCCCACTGAACAACACAAAGGTGATGAAAGCAGGTCTTTGCTTGGGGTTTCCCAAGGATTCTGATACCAACCCTCCTGTAGCACCGGGTGGATGATCTGCTGGTGCTTCATCAGCTTCATGTCTCTTACAAGGACGTCCTCAAAGGTAGCGATTGTCTCCTCTGAAAAAGCCGAGGCCGGAAATGAACGTGTGCTCCAAAAACTGAAACCTACCAGGTAGACTAGACCCAGGTCCAGGGGCTCCAGCAGTTTACCGTCCAGGCGTTCTTCAGTCCGCTGTGGCGGCTGGACTTGTGGTGACGCCATAGGACAGCTGCTGGTGTCTTTGTCTTCACAATCTGCAAGGTGAAGTTGGAGGGCCTCCTGAAACGTAAAGTTATTTTCTTAGTCCGCATGTTGGATATGGACTGCCACCTCCTGCTGTTGCAAATCAGGACTTTTACAGCACCTGCTAAAATTCAGTAGAGTGTATTTGGAGATATGAAGCTAAGACCAAAACATCCACTCTTACTCGCTAGCATTAGCTTTAGCCTATAGCAAGAGATGGACATAGGTTTGTTTTTAAAAGCACAGGAAAGAAGTGGCCGATAATTATTGCATTAAGAAAAGGAATCATCAAAAGGTGCAGCTAGCTAATTGGGTGAAGCGGTTGGAGCATGGCACTGCTAGTCTGCACCATACTGAGGCACAACAAGTCTAACCAAAGATCTTTAAATAAAGTCTAAACATTTATTCATGAAAATATGGAGAAGCAGCTGGATGAAGTCCACTCTCCAAGGTAAATACCTTACTTCATAAAACTACTGCACTCGTTTCTACTGCAGTATTTTATACAATATTTACTATCGAAATCAGGGGTGCCCAAACTTATTCCACTGAGGGCCACGGACTAACAAATCAAAGAATGCAGGGGGCCATTTTTGGTAGTTTTCACTCTCAAAACCAATATGTAGATTATTTTATAAGGAACTACAAAAAGGCATCCAGGTAGCAATTTCGTGTGAATGCTGAAGAGCCAAAGCCGAACTAAAATGTTAACCGTTAGCACGCGGGCCAGATAGCGTCAATTATCAAAAAATATGGGCTAAATGCTAACATTTAGCATTAGTGAAATACCAAAATATATGACACTGAGGGCTAGCATGTTTATGTTGTGTAACCGTAACATGCGTCAAATACCAAAATATATTAATCTGAAGTGTGTACTGTACCTGAAAAATGCTAGCATGCTAATGTTAACATGGATCAAGGCACAGAGGTGTATACCTAAAAAAATAACTTCCAAAAAGCTAGCTAGCTAGCATACTGACTAATAGATTCCGATTTTTGGGTTAAGGATTTAAATCAGAACAGATTGTGAATTCTACATGATTCTTGATTCAAAGCAATATATTGGGTATATAAATGATAACAAAACCTTTTGCAAAAAGAACTACTCTTGGTGGCTGGCGTAGACGCACGTACACAGCAAGTACGCGCAGCGATGGACTGAAAAACGTTTTCAAAAACCATTCCTCAAAACTTATAATCATTCATTATCGCGCAATATAAGAATCACAACACAGATGTGAACGGATCTTTTCTGGCATGCCTACCAATTAAACCCCTAAGTTGAGGCTGTCCAATCACATGCCTGTACTGTATGTGCATTCCAATTCCGTGTGTTTTTGCTTCATGGTTACATTTTCACATGCACAGGTCTGGCAAGCCAAAATAGGGTGGTAGATTAGGTCGGGAGTATAAAACCCCAGGTAGTCAGAGAGTCTAAACCATCTAACATGGACGAGTGAATGCAGTCCATACCTTGGATGTGAAGGAGATAAAGAGTTGTTCCTCCACTTCTTCCAGGTTAGGTTGCATGGTTGTGTAGGCCAAGTCGTCTATCTTCTGATCCAAGTCAGACTTGGCAAGTTTTTGCTGTCTTGACCTCTTCTTGCACTTCAATTCTTTAGGAGAATGATGAGGTTGGCGGCTGTTGGTCTCTCCTGAAGCATCAGGCGGGCAGGGAGGTGTCAGAGAATCTGTGCTTGGAAAGTCAATCCCCATTCCAAGGTGATCATTGGTGGAAAAAAAGTGCACAAGATCTGCAATTGAAGGTGTGGGTGACAAACCTTCTCCATCCAAAGAGGAGAATGTTGGAGACAGAGCCAACGGAAGGACAAGGGGTGACAGTTCTCCCGGGAAAGGTAGGGGCTGTTCGCTTTCTTGAAATGAAAGCGTGTGAACAATTGGGGAATCAGAATGGGTAAGAGTCTGTGAGTCAACAGAAGGCTGGGACTGAAGGTCAGTAGGAGTCGTCGGGTCTCGAGGGTTTGACGGAGGCTGGGATGAAATGTTTGTTGGAGTTTCAGAAGGCAGCAAAGACGACTCCAGTGAAAGAGTCGGTGATGTGGGCCGGAACTCTGTGAATGGAGAGTTCACATAGGGCTCCGATGGAGGCAACACCGTGTGCCATTTAAAGACAGACGGACAAGAATGCTCTCTGACTGGCAACCTCTCAGGAGACTCAGAGGGGGCAGAGTCCAGGTCTAATGTAAAGGAGTCTGGTAGAGGGGGTAATGTCTCAGGTGAACTTGCAGGAGACAAAGGTTCAAAGCCAAAGGGTGAACAGGGTGAGTCAGGAAGTAGGCCGACGGACTTGGGCTCCAAGGACAGGGCGTGCGGAACATGTGCTACTGACGTGTCAAACAGGGGCGACACCATGGAAGATGAAGATGAGGTAGTAAGAGATGAACAACTAAAAACCCCGTTTTTACTCAGCGGCTGCTCAACATTGGCTAATACTTCTGTTTCCTCCAACACTCTGGGTTCTGGCGCACAGCTTTCCAGAACACCGTCAATATATATTGATTCTTTTGCTCCTGGAGAGACCACTGTGTCCTGAAATGTCAGACTGGGACTGGAGGGCTGTTGAAAGGATTCTATCACTTTTTCTGGGACAATCCCAGTAATTTGGTCTGCTTCGCTTGTGGTCAAATCCTGTTTGTTGGGCTTCGGCTTACTAGCAATGCTAGGTGGATTTGCAGAAGCTGCGTCTGTTCCTGTTATGACTTCAGTAAGAGCTTGGCTGGGAGAGGAATCCAGTCTGCTCTTGACTTTCTTGGTCTTAGTTGAATGTTGTTTCAGAAACAGAGCCAAGGCTGGCAGAGTAAGCGGTGCCGGACGTTTAACACTTTGATTTAGCCCCACTTGGGACGGACATTTATGCCCCTCTGAAACAACTTCAGTTCTGATTTTGTCAGAGCAAGTGTCACTCTTTTCCTGTGGTGAAATCTCCTCACACGATTGGATGGTCTTCCTATCAGCTTTGGGAACATATTTGCTGCAGCCCTTGCCTGGTGTGGTTCCGGTTTTGGTTTGCTCAAATGTTTGTGAGGCACCCGACAAATCCACAGTACAACTTTTCAAGGGAACATGAACATCCCGAATGAGATCAGCAATTAACTTCTGCGCTGGCTGTGGGTCGCTGCTGAAGGAAACAACAGAGCGACTTGTGATTCATTCAGACTTTACAAGATAACAAGAACAAAGAGGACCACTGTTTTAAGTCCCATTTTAAATACACTAAGGAGATCAGGAATGCATCACCCTGCCTGATCCCTCCACATCTGCCGATCAGAGTAGTCAACAATACTTTTCAAAATGTTCAACTAAGCATCAACAATCACTTCATATTGTGGACTTTTTCGGAACAAAAAAGTTATACTCCAAGCTGTTGTTCCGAATGTGTTGCAGTTGGAGAACCTTGGTCAGAGTCTTCACCAACGCTTTGTAAAGACAACTCATGGCTTCCTGACACGGTTTATTGTCTTTTGAGACCTCTTTGGAATAACTGTCAAATAAAGACTTCTAAGACTCAGTACATGTCCATGCACTAAATTAGTCCAATTTCTCAAATAGTTTGGCTCTGAATAAGCATCCTACAACCCAACGAAACACCTTAATTGAATCGTGTTCGGTTGTGAAATATCGGACTAACACACCTGGATTATGCGACTGAAAACCAGATCTCTCGAGTGGGCGTGTTTCGCCGCAGGGGACCCTTCGTATCGCGCATGTACCGATCTCTACACACGGGATACAAACCGGAAGCGGATGCCATTCAATCAAAACAACATTTGTAATGGAGGAGATTGCTTGACAAATGAAAAAAACATAACATTTTGAAGTCCATCGATGGTAGAAAAAAGAAACAGATTTATTTAAGAAGGTACTCAAGGAAACGTAGAAAGCTGGCTTCATTCTGACTCCTGAACGAAATACAAAGGAGATGAAAGAGAATGAAGCTGGTATATTACAAGGCAAATAATAAAGTACACAAACCTCTTCGCGCTGTATTTGTGCACTCCAAAGTGATTAGCAACAAGTCTATATTCCACACAACTGGCAAGATAGTCCAGAACAATAACAACCTTTATCTGGAACAGTATCGGCCGGGGCACAAGATAGTCCAGAACAATAACAACCTTCATCCGGAACATTATCAGGTCTTTCCCTTCCATCAACCCACAGAGCCTTATGAATGAACTCTGAGACATTCAGAAGTTTTGTTTCCATGATTCTCTGTCCGAAAATTCCTTCAAAAAAACTCACTCTTGTTGGTCTGTCATTGCTTCGGACCTGCATCTGGTCCAAGACCTTCTTGGTAGTAGCGCAATCTAAGATCACTTCTTGATGCTGTCTGCTATTTAACATCAGCATAGTCATTAGAAACGTAATATATCTAATTTGTGTCAATATTACATCAATCAATCAAAGTCTATTTATATAGCCAGTAATCACAAATGCCTCAAAGGGCTGCACAAACCACAACATCAACATCATCCGGTACAGTAGTTAAACTGTTGATTTGTAAGGAGCAATTGGCTGGTGTGACGCTATAGGTCAAGCGGAGAAGCAACACATTTATCTGCGCTGAAAGGAAGTAAGACCAGTACCGTATTTTCCGCACTATAAGGCGCACCTAAAAACCACAATTTTTCTCAAAAGCTGACAGTGCGCCTTATAACCCGGTGCGCTTTATTACGATTCATTTTCATAAAGTTTCGGTCTCGCAACTTCGGTAAACAGCCGCCATCTTTTTTCCCGGTAGAACAGGAAGCGCTTCTTCTTCTACGCAAGCAACCGCCAAGGAAAGCACCCGCCCCCATAGAACAGGAAGCGCTTCACCCGCCCCCGGAAGAAGAAGAAAAAACGCGCGGATATCACCGTACGTTTCATTTCCTGTTTACATCTGTAAAGACCACAAAATGGCTCCTACTACGCGACAAGGATCCGGTTCATAAAAAGACGCAATCCCTCCATCCGCACACGGATTACTACCGTATTTCACAGCAACTGATATTCCTGTGAACCGCACTGTGGAACGGGAGCACGTACGGTGAATATTCGCACCACAGGGAATGAGAAGTCATCCTTCACTGTGGTTCTAGCTTGCCATGCTAACTTCCACCCATGGTGATATTCAAAAGGAAGACCTTGCCAAAAGAGACCTTTCCAGCCGGCGTCATCATAAAAGCTAACTCGAAGGGATGGATGGATGAAGAAAAGATGAGCGAGTGGTTAAGGGAAGTTTACGCGAAGAGGCCGGGTGGCTTTTTTCACACAGCTCCGAAGGCGAACACACCTTCACTAAGACGGGCAGATAGCGCCGGTCGACATACGCCAACATCTGCCAGTGGATCGTAAATGCCTGGGCAGATAGTTTCGGTCACAACTGTGGTCCGAGCTTTCCGGAAGGCAGGATTCACAGAACTGCTGCACAACAACAGCGACACTGAATCCGATGACTTCGACGAGGCGGAGCCGGCCATTTTTGGATCCCACGCTTGCGCAACTTTTCAATTCGGACACCGAAGACGAAGAATTCGAAGGATTTACGAATGAAGAATAACTTCAGAAGGTGAGCGCTATGTTTATTTTGTGTGTTGTGACATTAACGTTCGAGCAACATTATGTTGCTATTTATTGCTCTACACCATTTTGAATTTTACTATGTTTGTGATTGCACATTTGCGTACATTTTGGGACAGAGTTGTTAGAACGCTGGTTTTCAATATATTATTAAAGTTTGACTGAACTATCTGACTGTTTTTTTGACATTCACTTTAGCGCAGCGTTTTTTTGACATTCACTTTAGCGCAGCGTAGGCGCGGCTTATAGTCCGGGGCGGCTTATTGGTGGACAAAATTATGAAATATGTAATTCATAGAAGGTGCGGCTAATAATCCGGTGCGCCTTATAGTGCGGAAAATACGGTAGTCGTATTAGAGAGTGTGCATGGACAACTGGGACTTCACACATCGCTGTGAACAATACAAAAAAACTAACTATTTGAGAAATCAGACTAATTGCGTGTATGGAAACGTAGTGACTGATGCACTGTTGGCACAGTCCACATCCTCAATTTCTCTGTTACCCAGGACTTCTTTGCTTTGAGGACAGAAGCTCTGATGTTGGAATATTGTAATGTATGCTTCTTTGTGACAACATTTGCTTTCTGCGCTAACAGTTCTATCAGGCATTGACCTACATCAGTGCAACCTAAGCAAAATAAGCTTTCCCATGATTAAACACACCGAGGTTGGCAAATGTAATACCCATGAGCCACTGGAACATGAAGGTGTGCAACAACACTCAAACAGGAGAAAGAACAAGACCGAAGCAATTCCAAAGCAGAAACACAAAGTATGTTGATGGAAACACACACTACTCTAATTGGTACCTTTAATTAACAGAAACCCCAAAATGTACATGCTGAGTAAAGAAGCTCTTACCAAGACATGTCCTTCACACCTTTGGGTCCAAATCCAGAAGAAACTTTTTGGACTAAAGTCGCCTCTGAATGCTTGGGCTCCAGCGAGCTTCTGTTTTTATGATTTGCAAGCAAAGATTTCAAGTTTTTCTTCAAAGGTTGCTGTTCACTGGTTTTTGCAACTCCATCTTGGTGGGATTTCAGCTTCAGGCCCCATGACTTGACAGGATCCTCCTTTAGTCCTTTGGCGAATGGGTTGTAGTCCACTTTCAGCTGAACAAACTGGGAGTTCTGGTATGCAGTAACAGCCATGAACTCTGTTTGTTGGAAAGTGAAGGTAGCAACATTGGAGGTGTTTAGTTTAATGTCTTTAGCAGCTTTCTCCGTTTGGACCACGTGGAGGCGTGGTATGTAGCGATGCATCAGGTGTAGTATGGTATTGCTCTCTTTGTCGGCCGTGTTGCTCGTAAGCTTCAGTTTGTAAAAAGAAACCGGATTCTGCATCCACTGTTGACCCGTTGAAGGTGACTCGGGATGTGAAAATGGCAGACTTGTGACATGATTTTCTGCCTTTCCGGCCACCTGCCAGCTGGTGCCGGTCCATGTGTAATGACTACGGTCTAAAGGCTGAACGTCCATCATCAAAACATACTTCTTGGACGGCTGCAAGCCTGAGATGCGGAAACGACAATATGGAAACATCCTGCTGCCTTGTTTGGTGACAATCATCTCTGTTTTACACCTGAAGAACTCGTTCCACATATTGTTGTTGTCCAAAGTCACTCTGATGCCTCGGCAGGTGCTGTCGGGTGCCAGGAGGTCACACTTAAGCACGTTCATGGCGGATGATCCACTGGGCTTCCAGCTGGATGCTTTGGGCTGAACGTCGGCTTGGACCATTATTCCTGTCTCCTTGTGGCGTCCGTGTGACCCGTGTTTGCCTTGGCTCGCCTGACCAAAGTGATTGGGCAGATGGTCTGCGGCAAGAGCGGCTGCAGGGCTGGTCACCACGCCGCCATCAAACACCATCACGTTCTTCTGAGTCCTAGAGGCCATGGACGCATCGCACACATCTAAGGGATGGAACCATTTAGCTTTTTGTACATCATACCAGGGCCAAGTACATCACCTGTGGGGGGAAACAATATTTACCTCCTTGATGTTTTGCTCTGCACTTGGACAATGAGCAGGAAGCTAATACAACACAACACGCTAATATGCTTACATATTAGCAAAGTCGCATGCTAGCATCAAACTAAGATTGTTACATGTTCTAACCAACCGGAAGACTAACAATTCTTTGCAGATCAACGCATGTTAACCATACTTCCTTACTTTCAGAGTTACATTAACTAGACAAAATAATATTTTTCTATAAAGATCCTTCAGTTTGACGCTAATTTACGCCGGTGACTGCATGGCTTTCGATGTAAACATTTGAAGTAAACATGTAACACGCCTTGTTTTGACGCCAAAGATGCTTGACAGTAAACTGTTACTCAGTAAGAAGAGAAGTGTGTAGTCAAAAGAATTACCTGCTAGCATATGCAAGTCAATAATCAGTCATATGCTAACATATGCAAGTCAATAATCAATCATATGCTAACATGCTAGCATATGCAAGTCAATAATCAGTCATATGCTAGCATATGCAAGTCAATAATCAGTCATATGCTAACATATGCAAGTCAATATGCTGCTTGACAACCAAGACTTTCTTCTTTGAACTCAACAGCTAGTTAGCTAGCTAACTAGCTAGCTAGCACGGCCTGAAGAAGAACCTTGGACTAAATCCCAGTCCGAGCGACCACGTGTTTGATGACGTCACGCGGATTACCTCCGGCACTGCTAAAGGCTTCTAGCGTCTGGACGATGTCGCGTCAAACTGAACGCTAGCGCTTGTTCGCCGTCATTGGCGCCTCGTCGACATCTTGCTTGTGTCCAAGCGCGGCTAGCAACCCGCGTGTTCGATGACGTCACGCCTCGTGCGCGTTCACGGCCCTTTTTCAATTAGTACTGCGCAGCCTCCGCCGCCGCCATCTTGGCGCCGCCATCCGCCCGCGAGTCGACAAGCAAAAGTTAGACGACGTCCAGGAGCGCACCTGGCCGTCACCTGCCGTCTTCTTCTTCTTCTTCGTCGGCCCTGACGACTAAGGTGTGTGCGTGTGTCACGCAAACTGTTGATATTATTGGCTACTCAAACAACTCTATCCATATTTACTGTACATAATAAAGTATCTTCTTCCACAAGTACTAGCACTCACAAACAACATGGCGTCTACGACCCTGCTAGAAGCTTCTTTATTACCTGCATATTGCATCATCATGTGTGACCTGTTTGATTTGTAAATGCACAATGGTCATTCTTTTGTTCATGTTACGTCTATGAAATGAACACACACTTGTGCAGCCATTTATGTATTATGTCTACTACTATGTACTACTAGTGTAGTGTAGACATAATACTATGTCTACACTACATGTTCTTTATTATTACATGTACTATGTCTACACTACATGTACTTTATAATTACATGTACTATGTGTACACTACATCTACTTTATTATTACATGTACTATGTCTACACTACATCTACTTTATTGTTACATGTACTATATCTACAATACATCTACTTTATTATTACATGTACTATGTCTACACTACAATCTACTTTATTATTACATGTACTATGTCTACACTACATGTACTTTATTATTACATGTACTATGTCTACACTACATCTACTTTATTATTACATGTACTATGTCTACACTACATCTACTTTATTGTTACATGTACTATATCTACAATACATCTACTTTATTATTACATGTACTATGTCTACACTACATCTACTTTATTTTTACATGTACTATGTCTACACTACATCTACTTTATTATTACATGTACTATGGCTACTTTATTATTACATGTACCATGTCTACACAATCAATCAATGTTTATTTATATAGCCCTAAATCACAAGTGTCTCAAAGGGTTGCACAAGCCACAACGACATCCTCGGTTCAGATCCCACATCAGGGCAAGGAAAAACTCAACCCAGTGGGATGACAATAAGAAACCTTGGAGAGGACCGCAGATGTAGGTGACCCCCCTCCCCCAGGGCGACCGGTGCCATGGACGTCGAGTGGATCTAGCATAATATTGTGAGAGTCCAGTCCATAGTGGATCTAACATAATAGTGAGAGTCCAGTCCATAGTGGGGCCAGCAGGGGACTATCCCGAGCGGAGACAGGTCAGCAGCGCAGAGATGTCCCCAACTGATGCACAGGCAAGCGGTCCACCCCGGGTCCCGACTGGACAGCCAGCACTTCATCCGTGGCCACAGAACCTGTGCCCCCCCCCCCACACACACACACACGAGGGAGAGGGGGGAAGAGCAGAAAAGAAAAGAAACGGCAGATCAACTGGCCTAAAAGGGGGGTCTATTTAAAGGCTAGAGCATACAAATGAGTTTTAAGATGGGACTTAAATGCTTCTACTGAGGTAGCATCTCTTAACTGTTACCGGGAGGGCATTCCAGATTACTGGAGCCCGAATAGAAAACGCTCTATAGCCCTCAGACTTTTTTTGGGCTCTGGGAATCACTAATAAGCATACTTGCCAACCCTCCCGATTTTCCCGGGAGACTCCTGAATTTCAGTGCCCCTGCCGAAAATCTCCCATGGCAACCATTCCCCCGAATTTCTCCCGATATCCATCCGGACAACAATATTGGGGGCGTGCCTTAAAGGCACTGCCTTTAGCGTCCTCTACAAACAGTCGTCACGTCCGCTTTTCCTCCATACAAACAGCAAGCCTGCCCAGTCACATAATATATGCGGCTTTCACACACACTTAGTCAATGCAATGCATACTTGATCAACAGCCATACAGTCACACTGAGGGTGGCCGTATAAACAACTTTAACACTGTTACAAATATGCGACACACTGTGAAACCACACCAAACAAGAATGACAAACACATTTCGGGAGAACATCCGCACTGTAACACAACAGAACAAATACCCAGAGCCCCTTGCAGCACTAACTCTTCCGGGATGCTACATCTCCCGAATTCGGAGGTCTCAAAGTTGGCAAGTACGCTAATAAGCCGGAGTTCTTTGAACGCAGATTTCTTGCCGGGACATATGGTACAATACAATCAGCAAGATAGGATGGAGCAAGACCGTGTAGTATTTTATACCTAAGTAGTAAAACCTTAAGGTCACATCTTAAGTGCACAGGAAGCCAGTGCAGGTGAGCCAGTATAGGTATATATATATATATATAAATAAAGGTATATACAGTATAGGCGTAATATGATCAAACTTTCTTGTTCTTGTCAAAAGTCTAGCAGCCGCATTTTGTACCAACTGTAATATTTTAATGCTAGACATAGGGAGACAAGAAAATAATACGTTACAGTAATCGAGACGAGACGTAACGAACGTATGAATAATGATCTCAGCGTTGCTAGTGGACAAAATGGAACAAATTTTAGCGATATTACGGAGATGAAAGAAGGCCGTTTTAGTAACACTCTTGATGTGTGACTCAAACGAGAGAGTTGGGTCGAAGATAATACCCAGATTCTTTACCGAGTCGCCTTGTGTAATTGTTTGATTGTCAAATGTTAAGGTGGTATTAATGAATAAATGTCGGTGTCTAGCAGGACCGATAATCAGCATTTCCGTTTTCTTAGCGCTGAGTTGCAAAAATTTAGCGGACATCCATTGTTTAATTTCATTAAGACACGCCTCCAGCTGACTACAATCCGGCGTGTTGGTCAGCTTTAGGGGCATGTAGAGTTGGGTGTTATCAGCATAACAGTGAAAGCTAACACCGTATTTGCGTATGATGTTGCCTAGCGGCAGCATGTAAATGCTGAAGAGTGCAGGGCCAAGAACCGAACCCTGGGGAACTCCACACGTTACCTTAACATAGTCCGAGGTCACATTGTTATGGGAGACGCACTGCATCCTGTCAGTAAGATAAGAGTTAAACCAAGACAAGGCTAAGTCTGACATACCAATACATGTTTTGATACGCTCTAATAAAATGTTATGATCGACGGTATCGAAAGCAGCGCTAAGATCAAGAAGCAGCAACATAGATGACGCATCAGAATCCATCGTTAGCAATAGATCATTAGTCATTTTTGCGAGGGCTGTCTCTGTAGTGATTTGCCCTGAAACTGGATTGAAAGGGTTCACAGAGATTGTTAGACGCTAAGTGTTCATTTAGCTGCTGTGCAACTATTTTTTCAAGGATTTTCGAAATAAACGGAAGGTAGGACACCGGTCGGTAGTTTACCATGAGGTAAGGATCGAGGTTAGGTCTTTTGAGCAGAGGATGAATAACCACTTTTTTGAATGCTAGGGGAACAGTGCCAGAGGAAAGTGATAAGTTTATAATATTTAGGGATGGCGTGGCGCAGTGGAAGAGTGGCCGTGCGCAACCCAAGGGTCCCCGGTTCAATCCCCACCTAGTACCAACCTCGTCATGTCCGTTGTGTCCTGAGCAAGACACTTCACCCTTGCTCCTGATGGGTGCTGGTTAGCGCCTTGCATGGCAGCTCCCTCCATCAGTGTGTGAATGTGTGTGTGAATGGGTAAATGTGGAAGTAGTGTCAAAGCGCTTTGAGTACCTTGAAGGTAGAAAAGCGCTATACAAGTACAACCCATTTATCATTATTTATCATTTATTTAGCACTGATGGACCTAATATTGCAAACAGCTCCTTGATAAGATTCCCGCTACATCTACTTTATTATTACATGTACTATGTCTACTTTATTATTACATGTACTATGTCTTCACTACATCTACTTTATTATTACATGTACTATGTCTACACTAAAGTTAAAGTTAAAGTACCAATGATTGTCACGCACACACTAGGTGTGGTGAAATTTGTCCTCTGCATTTGACCCATCCCCTTTGCTCACCCCCTGGGAGGTGAGGGGAGCAGTGGGCAGCAGCGGTGCCGCGCCCGGGAATCATTTTTGGTGATTTAACCCCCAATTCCAACCCTTGATGCTGAGTGCCAAGCAGGGAGGTAATGGGTCCCATTTTTATAGTCTTTGGTATGACTCGGCCGGGCTATGAACTCACAACCTACCGATCTCAGGGCGGACACTCTAACCACTAGGCCACTACATCTACTTTATTATTACATGTACTATGTCTACTTTTTTATTACATGTACTATGTCTTCACTACAACTACTTTATTATTACATGTACTATGTCTACACTACATCTACTTTGTTGTTACATGTACTATGTCTACACTACATCTACTTTATTGTTACATGTACTATGTCTACACTACAACTACTTTATTATTACATGTACTATGTCTACACTACATCTACTTTATTACTACATGTACTATGTCTACACTACATCTACTTTATTATTACATGTACTATGTCTACACTACATCTACTTTATTATTACATGTACTATGTCTACACTACATCTACTTTATTATTACTACACCACCAGAGTTACATGAGTAACATTTCCCTGGTCTGAATAGTAGTACTACTATCTATGCGGTACTACATGTGTGGTAGTCATATAGTAGTACTACATGTGTAGTATAGTAGTACTACATGTGTAGTAGTCATATAGTAGCACTACATGTGTAGTAGTCATATAGTAGTACTACATGTGTAGTATAGTAGTACTACATGTGTAGTAGTCATATAGTAGTACTACATGTGTAGTATAGTAGTACTACATGTGTAGTATAGTAGTACTACATGTGTAATATAGTAGTACTACATGTGTAGTAGTCATATAGTAGTACTACATGTGTAGTATAGGAGTACTACATATGTAGTAGTCACATAGTAGTACTACATGTGTAGTAGTCATAGTAGTACTACATGTGTAGTATAGTAGTACTACATGTGTAGTATAGTAGTACTACATGTGTAGTATAGTAATACTACATGTGTAGTATAGTAGTACTACATGTGTAGTATAGTAATACTACATGTGTAGTATAGTAGTACTACATGTGTAGTAGTTGGGACAAAAAGGCTTGACACTGTTATGTCATCAATCTTTAAATGTAGCTTCTCTAGCGTATGTTAGCATGGACTGCTAGCTTAACATCGCCGTCGGGGTAGCATGAAATGCAGCCAACAAGTGCTAGCATGACTTTAGTTAGCATAAATAGCACAAGCAATAACAACGTAAGCTAACTTGGTAAGCGAGTTGTCCATATGGTAGCAGCAAGCTAATTTATGGACAGTTTATTTCAAATTGATCAATGTTGTGTTATGATAGAAAGGTTTGTTCTTATGCTAGCACTTAGCATGTAGCAGTTAGCAGTGTTAGCAGCAGCCTTCACAATGAAAGTCCTTCCTGCTTTTTCATTCGGGGCGCTCACACAGTCGTTCCTGTTAGCGTGAGCATTTAGCATGCTAGCTACAAGTTGTCACAACTCAATCCAGGTCAAAGTTCATCCTGTCAGCTGACCTCAGGTCCAACCGGGTGCGTTTACACGTGAATAACCACGTCGTCGTCCTCCTCCAGTCCAGCCCCGCCCCCACAGGGGTCCTGCATGTACCTATAGTCTCCTCCTGCGATGGCCAGCGCAGCGCCAGACCCCGCCATCATCCAGTCCTCCTCCCGCTCGCCCTCCTTCACGCCACGCCGCCAAGGAACGCTGCACCTGTTCTCCTTCTGCGGGTCCTGGTCCCCACCTCCCTCTTTTTGCTCCGCCTCCACGTTGACATAATGGAAGAAGTCCTCTGGAGGCTCAGAAGGGGACAGGCCCAGTCGCAGTGTCTCCAGCAGGACCGCCAGGCGTTGGAAAGTGGGCCGGCACTTGGGGACTGGACTCCAGCAGCTGTGCATGATGTCATAGCTGTGTCATATGACAGCTACAGTGAGTACATGTCATAGCGGTGTCACATGACAGCTACAGTAAGTACATGCTGTTATAGCTGTGTCACATGACAGCTACAGTAAGTACATGATGTCATAACAGTCACATGACAACTACAGTAAGTACATAATGTCATAGCTGTGTCACATGATAACTACAATGAGTACATGATGTCATAGCTGTGTCACATCATAACTACAGTGAGTACATGTCATAGCTGTGTCACATGACAGCTACAGTAAGTACATGCTGTCATAGCTGTATCACATGACAGCTACAGTGAGTACGAGATGTCATAGCTGACAACTACAGTAAGAATATGATGTCATAACTGAGTCACATTACAGCAACAATGAGTACATGTCATAGCTGTGTCACATGACAGCTACAGTAAGTACATGATGTCATAGCTGTGTCACATAACTACAGTGAGTACATGTAAAAGTTAAAGTACCAATGATTGTCACACACACACTAGGTGTGGCGAGATTATTCTCTGCATTTGACCCATCACCCTTGATCACCCCCTGGGAGGTGAGGGGAGCAGTGGGCAGCAGCGGTGGCCGCGCCCGGGAATCATTTTGGTGATTTAACCCCCAATTCCAACCCTTGATGCTGAGTGCCAAGCAGGGAGGTAATGGGTCCCATTTTTATAGTCTTTGGTATGACTCGGCCGGGATTTGAACTCACAACCTACCGATCTCAGGGCGGACACTCTAACCACTAGGCCACTGAGTAGGTATATATATATATATATATATATATATATATATATACATGTCATAGCTGTGTCACATGACAACTACAGTGAGTACATTATGTCATAGCTGTGTCACATGACAGCTACAGTGAGTACATGTCATAGCTGTGTCACATGACAACTACAGTAAGTACATTATGTCATAACTGAGTCACATGACAGCTACAATGAGTACATGATGTCATAGCTGTGTCACTTGACAGCTACAGTAAGTACATGACGTCATAGCTGTGTCACATGACAGCTACAGTGAGTACATGTCATAGCTGTGTCACATGACAACTACAGTGAGTACATTATGTCATAGCTGTGTCACATGACAGCTACAGTGAGTACATGTCATAGCTGTGTCACATGACAACTACAGTAAGTACATTATGTCATAACTGAGTCACATGACAGCTACAATGAGTACATGATGTCATAGCTGTGTCACTTGACAGCTACAGTAAGTACATGACGTCATAGCTGTGTCACATGACAGCTACAGTGAGTACATGTCATAGCTGTGTCACATGACAACTACAGTGAGTACATTATGTCATAGCTGTGTCACATGACAGCTACAGTGAGTACATGTCATAGCTGTGTCACATGACAACTACAGTGAGTACATTATGTCATAGCTGTGTCACATGACAGCTACAGTGAGTACATGTCATAGCTGTATCACATGACAGCTACAGTGAGTACATGATGTCATAACTGAGTCACATGATGTCATAGCTGTGTCACATGACAGCTACAGTAAGTACATGATGTCGTAGCTGTGTCACATGACAGCTACAGTAAGTACATGTCATATCTGTGTCTCATGACAGCTACAGTGAGTATATGATGTCATAGCTGACAACTACAGTAAGTACATGGCATAGCTGTGTCACATGACAGCTACAGTGAGTACATGTCATAGCTGTGTCACATGACAGCTACAGTGAGTACATGTCATAGCTATGTCACATGACAGCTACAGTAAGTACATGATGTCATAGCTGTGTCACATGACAGCTACAGTAAGTACATGTCATATCTGTGTCTCATGACAGCTACAGTGAGTATATGATGTCATAGCTGACAACTACAGTAAGTACATGATGGCATAGCTGTGTCACATGACAGCTACAGTGAGTACATGTCATAGCTGTGTCACACATGACAGCTACAGTGAGTACATGTCATAGCTATGTCACATAACAGCTACAGTAAGTACATGATGTAATAGCTGTGTCACATGACAGCTACAGTGAGTACATGTCATAGCTGAGTCACATGACAACTACAGTAAGTACATGATGTCATAGCTGTGTCACATGACTGAGTACATGATGTCATAGCTGTGCCACATGACAACTACAGTGAGTACATGTCATAGCTGTGTCACATGACAACTACAGTGAGTACATGTCAGCTGTGTCACATGACAACTACAGTGACTACATGATGTCATAGCTGTCACATGATAAGTACAGTGAGTACATGATGTCATAACTGTGTCACATGACAACTACAGTGACTACAAGATGTCATAGCTGTGTCAGGCCTAGTGGTTAGAGTGTCCGCCCTGAGATTGGTAGGTTGAGTCATAACAAAGACTATACAAATGGGACCCATTACCTCCCTGCTTGGCACTCAGCATCAAGAGTTGGAATTGGGGGGTTAAATCACCAAAAATGATTCCTGGGCGCGGCCACCGCTGCTGCCCGCTGCTCCCCTCACCTCCCAGGGGGTGATCAAGGGTGATGGGTCAAATGCAGAGAATAATTTTGCCACACAAAGTGTGTAAGTGTGACAATCATTGGTACAGTGAGTACATGATGTCATAACTGAGTCACATGACAACTACAGTAAGTACATGCTGTCATAGCTGTATCACATGACAGCTACAGTGAGTACATGATGTCATAACTGACAGCTACAGTAAGTACATGTCATAGCTGTGTCACATGACAACTACAGTGAGTATATCATGTCATAGCTGTGTCACATCACAACTACAGTGAGTACATGTCATAGCTGTGTCACATGACAACTACAGTGAGTAAATGATGTCATAGCTGTGTCACATGACAGCTACAGTGAGTACATGTCATAGCTGTGTCACATGACAACTACAGTGAGTACATGATGTCATAGCTGTATCACATGACAGCTACAATAAGTACATGCTGTCATAGCTGTATCACATGACAGCTACAGTGAGTACATGATGTCATAGCTGACAAATACAGTAAGTACATGTCATAACTGAGTCACATGACAGCTACAATGAGTACATGATGTCAAAGCTGTGTCACATGACAGCTACAGTAAGTACATGTCATAGCTGTGTCACATGACAACTACAGTGAGTACATCATGTCATAGCTGTGTCACATCACAACTACAGTGAGTACATGTCATAGCTGTGTCACATGACAACTACAGTGAGTAAATGATGTCATAGCTGTGTCACATGACAGCTACAGTGAGTACATGATGTCATAGCTATGTCACATGAATGCTACAGTAAGTACATGATGTCACAGCTGTGTCACATGACAGCTACAGTAAGTACATGATGTCATAGCTGTGTCACATGACAGCTACAGTAAGTACATAATGTCATAGCTGTGTCACATGACAGCTACAGTGAGTACATGTCATAGCTGAGTCACATGACAACTACAGTAAGTACATGATGTCATAGCTGTGTCACATGACAACTACAGTGAGTACATGATGTCATAGCTGTGTCACATCACAACTACAGTGAATACATGATGTCATAACTGAATCACATGACAACTACAGTAAGTACATGATGTCATAGCTGTGTCACATGACAACTACAGTGAGTACATGATGTCATAGCTGTGTCACATGACAACTACAGTGAGTACATGATGTCATAGCTGTTTCACATGACTGCTACAGTGAGTACATGATGTCATAACTGTTTCACATGGCAACTACAGTGAGTACATGATGTCATAGCTGTTTCACATGACAGCTACAGTGAGTACATGTCATAACTGAGTCACATCACAACTACAGTGAGTACATGATGTCATAGTTGTGTCACATGACAGCTACAGTGAGTACATGTCATAGCTTTGTCACATGACAGCTACAGTAAGTACATGTCATAGCTGTGTCACAAGACAACTACAGTAAGTACATGATGTCATAACTGAGTCACAAGACATCTACAGTAAGTACATGTCATAACTGAGTCACATGACAGCTATAGTGAGTACATGATGTCATAGCTGTATCACACGACAGTTACAGTAAGTACATGATGTCATAACTGAGTCACATGACAGCTATAGTGAGTACATGATGTCATAGCTGTATCACATGACAGCTACAGTAAGTACATGATGTCATAGCTGTCCGTGGGACAAATTTTCAAGCGTTGACCGGTCTGCAGTTACAAAAAGGTTGGGGACCACTGCCCTATGTGACACATAGCAGTGTCACATGACAGCTACAGTAAGTACATGATGTCATAACTATGTCACATGACAGCTACAGAAAGTACATGATGTCGTAGCTGTGTCACACGACAACTACAGTGAGTACATGTCGTAGTTGTGTCACATGACAACTACAGTGAGTACATGTCATAACTGAGTCACAAGACAATTACAGTAAGTACATGTCATAACTGTGTCACATGACAGCTACAGTAAGTACATGATGTCATAGCTGTGTCAAATGACAGCTACAGTAAGTACATGATGTCATAGCTGTGTCACATGACAGCTACAGTAAATACATGTCATAACAGTCACATGACAACTACAGTAAGTAGATGATTCATAACTGAGTCACATGACAACTACAGTAAGTACATGGTGTCATAGCTGTGTCACATGACAACTACAGTAAGTACATTATGTCATAACTGAGTCACATGACAACTACAGTAAGTACATTATGTCATAACTGAGTCACATGACAACTACAGTAAGTACATTATGTCATAACTGAGTCACATGACAACTACAGTAAGTACATTGTCATAACTGAGTCACATGACAACTACAGTAAGTACATTATGTCATAACTGAGTGACATGACAACTACAGTGACATATGTGGAGTGTGACACATGATGTGTTGGAGTGTGACACACATGATGTGTTGGAGTGTGACACACATGATGTGTTGGAGTGTGACTCACATGATGTTTTGGAGTGTGACTCACATGATGTGTTGAGGTGTGACACACATGATGTGTTGGAGTGTGACTCACATGTCTTGTCTACATTCAGCAGGTTTCTTCAGACGATCTCCTCGGATCAAATACTCGTAGATCTCAGAGTTGTCTACGCCTGGATATGGAGTCTGACCCCGGGTCATAATTTCCCACATGGTCACACCAAATGCCCACTGACACACACACACACACACACACACACACACACAAATTTCAATGTGATGGATTGAGAGAGCGAAGAACTGCTGAGCACAGGAAGTGATGTCACAAAAAGTGTGTGTGTGTGTGTACCACATCACTCTGTGTTGTGTAGACGTTGTCAGCCAGACTCTCCAAAGCGATCCATTTGACTGGAAGTTTAGAAAGTGATCCTTGTCTGTAGTAATCTCCTGTGTAGATCTTCTTGGACAGACCAAAGTCTGCCACACACACCACCATCTTCTCATCCAGCCTGACACACACACACACACACACACATTAGAAGGAGTGTATTTCCTGTGAGAGGACAGAGCAGGAAGACAAGATGTCTGACATGCAGTTGCGAGCGGCCAGGTCTCTGTGGATGATGTTCCTCCTGCTCAGGTAGTCCATCCCCCGACACACGTCCACCATGAACTGGACCAGGACTTGGAGGGACAAGTCCTGTGGGTCACAACACCTTCAGTGACTCAGTGTTGGAGGGAGTGAAGGTCAATGTTAGTGTTGGAGGTCATGAAGGTCAAAACCTTGGAGGGAATGAAGGTCAAAGCATTAAAGGGAGTGAAGGTCAAAGCCTTGGAGGTCATGAAGGTCAAAGTGTTGGAGGGAGTGAAGGTAAAAGCCTTCCAGGTCATGAAGGTCAAAGCATTGGAGGTCATGAAGGTCAAAGCGTTAAAGGGAGTGAAGTTCAAAGCCTTGGAGGTCATGAAGGTCAAAGCGTTGGAGGGAGTGAAAGTCAAAGTGTTGGAGGTCATGAAGGTCAAAGCCTTCCAGGTCATAAAGGTCAAAGCGTTGGAGGGAGTGAAGGTCAATGTTACTGTTAGAGGTCATGAAAGTCAAATCCTTGGAGGGAGTGAAGGTCAATGTTAGTGTTGGAGGTCATAAAGGTCAAAGCTTTGGAGGGAGTGAAGGTCAAAGCATTGGAGGTAGTGAAGGTCAAAGCCTTGGAGGTCATGAAGGTCAATGCATTGGAGGGTGTGAAGGTCAAATGGTTGGAGGTAGTGAAGGTCAAATGGTTGGAGGTCATGAAGGTCAAAACGTTTGAGGGAGTGAAGGTCAAAGTGTTGGAGGTTGTGAAGGTCAAAGCGTTGGAGGTCGTGAAGGTCAAAGCATTGGAGGTCGTGAAGGTCAAAGCGTTGGAGGTGGTGAAGGTCAAAGCGTTGGAGGTGGTGAAGGTCAAAGTGTTGGAAGTGGTGAAGGTCAAATGGTTGGAGGTGGTGAAGGTCAAAGCGTTGGAGGTTGTGAATGTCAAAGTGTTGGAAGTGGTGAAGGTCAAAGCGTTGGAGGTGGTGAAAGTCAAAGTGTTGGAGGTGGTGAAGGTCAAAGCGTTGGAGGTTGTGAAGGTCAAAGCGTTGGAGGTGGTGAAGGTCAAAGCGTTGGAGGTGGTGAAAGTCAAAGTGTTGGAGGTGGTGAAGGTCAAAGCGATGGAGGTGGTGAAGGTCAAAGCGTTGGAGGTGGTGAAAGTCAAAGCGTTGGAGGTGGTGAAAGTCAAAGCGTTGGAGGTGGTGAAAGTCAAAGCGTTGGAGGTAGTGAAGGTCAAAGCGTTGGAGGTAGTGAAGGTCAAAGCGTTGGAGGTTGTGAATGTCAAAGTGTTGGAAGTAGTGAAGGTCAAAGCGATGGAGGTGGTGAAGGTCGAAGTATTACAAATGGCTGATCTCCCAGCCTGGACAGGAGCAAGAAGGTGTGCAGGTCTCCATGCTTCATGAAGGGGAGGACCACCATGGGGATGGGCAAACGTTGACCAGGACGTGGCTGCAGGCTGACTCCTGATGGATCAAAGGAGCGGTCAATCAACTTGTTGACCTTTGATCCAAAGAGCGTGCAGGTCACCGATGAGCTGGATGACGTTGGCGTGGTGGAAGTCCTTCATGTGGGCCGCCTCCTTCAGACACTGCTCGATGTCACTTGACGAGGTGATGTCGGCTGGACACGCCCACAAACACAGTGAGGCACAAACAAGACTAGCTCCGCTCTCTTGTCTATACATGGTCTGGGGACATTTGCTCACATTTCAGAACTTTGACTGCCACCTTCTGGGCCGGTGAGTGGTCCGCCTTCAGCAAGGCTTCACGCACGGAGCCGAACTCACCTGCACGCAGGTAAAGGCCTGCGTAAGCTCTTGTCAGGGACCACCTGAACACAGGAAGTTACCTTTTCCCAGCATGTGACCGAGTACCAGCTGCCTCTCTGGGATCAGAACATCCTTCAGTTTGTTCTTCAGGTCCTGGCTGATGCCCAGAGTGTCCACTAGAGGGAGACACGGTGCACACAGGTCAGGATCTCGGCGGATAGGTGGTAGCAGCCTACGGACTCACGTGTGGACTGCATGTCGCCAGCGTTCCTGTTGAAGGAGCGAGCGGCCGTGAAGGACACGGAAGCGTCGGTTCTATCTGGCTGGAAAACCCGCCTGAGGATAGACAAAGTGGTGACAGGCCGCTGCCGGGAAGGCTCTATGACTTCTCCTACCCAAAGTGTGTCTCCTTCCCTCGCCGCCGAGCAAACACGGAGAAGAGCAGCGCCAGCACGCTCAGCGCCAGCAGTCCAAAGAGCACGCCTACCCAAAGGTGGTTCCGCTGCACGCCAACACCTACAGACGCCGTCTTTAACGTCTTCTCTGGCGCTCAGTTAGCAGCTCACCGCTTACCTGCAGAAGGAAGCACCACAACCAAGGGGCTCCAGGGTCCACATCCGATCAGCGTGCAGGCTGACACCTGGACCGAGGCGTTAAAGAAACGCCCGCCCCCGGACAGGTGAGCCCAGGTGTCCTTAAACAGCAGAGGCTCCTGGAACAAAGACATGCTGGTGCTACATGAGACCTCCTCCAGCCCCCACAACAAGGTGCTACACAAGACTTCCTCCAGCCCCCGCTGCAAGACTGGTGCTACACGAGACCTCCTCCAGCCCCCACAGCAAGGTGCTGCATGAGACCTCATCCAGCTCCCGCAGCAAAGTGCTACATGGGACCTCCTCCAGCCCCCGCAGCAAGGTGCTGCATGAGACCTCATCCATCTCCCGCAGCAAGGTGCTACATGGGACCTCCTCCAGCCCCCGCAGCAAGGTGCTGCATGAGACCTCATCCGGCCCCCGCAGCAAGGTGCTAGACGAGATCTCCTCCAGCCCCCACAGCAAGGTGCTATACGGGACCTCCTCCAGCTCCCGCAGCAAGGTGCTGCATGAGACCTCATCCAGCTCCCGCAGCAAGGTGCTGCATGAGACCTCTTCCAGCCCCCGTAGCGAGGTGTTACAGGAAACCTCATCCGGCCCCCGCAGCCAGGTGCTGCATGAGACCTCATCCATCTCCCGCAGCAAGGTGCTTCATGAGATCTCATCCAGCTCCCGCAGCAAGGTGCTACATGAGACCTCATCCGGCCCCCGCAGCCAGGTGCTGCATGAGACCTCATCCGGCCCCCGCAGCCAGGTGCTTCATGAGACCTCATCCAGCTCCCGCAGCAAGGTGCTACATGAGACTTCATCCGGCCCCCGCAGCCAGGTGCTGCATGAGACCTCATCCGGCCCCCGCAGCCAGGTGCTGCATGAGACCTCATCCATCCCCCGCAGCAAGGTGCTTCATGAGACCTCATCCAGCTCCCGCAGCAAGGTGCTACATGAGACTTCATCCGGCCCCCGCAGCCAGGTGCTGCATGAGACCTCATCCGGCCCCCGCAGCCAGGTGCTGCATGAGACCTCATCCAGCCCACGCAGCAAGGTGCTGCATGAGACCTCATCCAGCCCCCGCAGCAAGGTGCTGCATGAGACCTCATCCAGCTCCCGCAGCAAGGTGCTACATGGGACCTCCTCCAGCCCCCGCAGCAAGGTGCTGCATGAGACCTCATCCGGCCCCCGCAGCAAGGTGCTAGACGAGATCTCCTCCAGCCCCCACAGCAAGGTGCTATACGGGACCTCCTCCAGCTCCCGCAGTAAGGTGCTGCATGAGACCTCATCCAGCTCCCGCAGCAAGGTGCTGCATGAGACCTCTTCCAGCCCCCGCAGCGAGGTGTTACAGGAAACCTCATCCGGCCCCCGCAGCCAGGTGCTGCATGAGACCTCATCCAGCCCCCGCAGCAAGGTGCTTCATGAGATCTCATCCAGCTCCCGCAGCAAGGTGCTACATGAGACCTCATCCGGCCCCCGCAGCCAGGTGCTGCATGAGACCTCATCCAGCCCCCGCAGCCAGGTGCTGCATGAGACCTCATCCAGCCCCCGCAGCAAGGTGCTTCATGAGACCTCATCCAGCTCCCGCAGCATGGTGCTACATGAGACTTCATCCGGCCCCCGCAGCCAGGTGCTGCATGAGACCTCATCCGGCCCCCGCAGCCAGGTGCTGCATGAGACCTCATCCATCCCCCGCAGCAAGGTGCTTCATGAGACCTCATCCAGCTCCCGCAGCAAGGTGCTACATGAGACTTCATCCGGCCCCCGCAGCCAGGTGCTGCATGAGACCTCATCCGGCCCCCGCAGCCAGGTGCTGCATGAGACCTCATCCAGCCCACGCAGCAAGGTGCTGCATGAGACCTCATCCAGCCCCCGCAGCAAGGTGCTGCATGAGACCTCATCCAGCCCCCGCAGCAAGGTGCTTCATGAGACCTCATCCAGCTCCCGCAGCCAGGTGCTGCATGAGACCTCATCCAGCCCCCGCAGCAAGGTGCTTCATGAGACCTCATCCAGCTCCCGCAGCCAGGTGCTGCATGAGACCTCATCCAGCCCACGCAGCAAGGTGCTGCATGAGACCTCATCCAGCCCACGCAGCAAGGTGCTGCATGAGATCTCATCCAGCCCACGCAGCAAGGTGCTGCATGAGACCTCATCCAGCCCACGCAGCAAGGTGCTACATGAGACTTCATTCGGCCCCCTCAGCAAGGTGCTGCATGAGACCTCATCCAGCCCCCGCAGCAAGGTGCTTCATGAGACCTCATCCAGCTCCCGCAGCCAGGTGCTGCATGAGACCTCATCCAGCCCATGCAGCAAGGTGCTGCATGAGACCTCATCCAGCCCACGCAGCAAGGTGCTGCATGAGACCTCATCCAGCCCACGCAGCAAGGTGCTACATGAGACTTCATTCGGCCCCCTCAGCAAGGTGCTGCATGAGACCTCATCCAGCCTCCGCAGCAAGGTCCTCACCTGTCGCTCTCCTCCCACCGTCCATTGCACCTTGTAGGCCAGCAGCTCACCCTGAAGCTCCGCCTCCTCCAGCCCCGCCCACCTCAGGGTCAGCTGCTTCTCAGAGAGGTCAAAGGTCAGGTTCCTGGGTGCTGTGGTGGGCACTGCTGAGACAAAAGATCATGTGACACTGTTGCGACACTGTAGCGATACTGTAGTGAAACTGCAGCAACATTGCAGCGATACTGTAGTGACATTGCAGCGATACTGTAGTGACACTGCAATGACACTGCAGCGACACTGTAGCGATACTGCAGCGACACTGCAGCGACACTGCAGCGACACTGTTGTGACACTGCAGCGATACTGTAGTGACACTGCAGCGATACTGCAGCGACACTGTAGTGACACTGCAGCGACACTGTAGTGACACTGCAGCAATACTGTAGTGACACTGCAGCGATACTGTAGTGACACTGCAGCAACACTAGTGATACTGCATCGATGCTGTAAGGACACTGTAGCGATACTGCAGTGACACTGTAGTAATACTGTAGAGACACTGTAGTAATACTGGAGCGATACTGTAGAAACACTATTAATACTGGAGCGATACTGCAGCGACACTGTTGTGACACTGCAGCGATACTGAAGTGACACTGCCGCAATGCAGTAGACACTGCAGCAATACTGTATTGATACTGTAGAGACACTGCAGCGATACTGTATAGAGGCTGCAGTATCGCTGCAGTGTCTACAGTATCGCTGCAGTGTCTCTACAGTATCACTACAGTATTGCTGCACTGTCACTACAGTGTCGCTGGAGTATCGCTGCAGTGTCACTACAGCATTGTGCAGAGACACTGTAGTGACTCTGCAGCGATACTGTAGAGACACTGTAGTGACACTGCAGCGATACGGTAGAGACACTGTAGCGATACTGTAGGGACACTGTAGAGACACTGTAGTAATACTGGGGTGATACTGTAGAGACACTAGTAATACTGGAGCGATACTGTAGAGACACTATTAATACTGGAGCGATACTGTAGAGACACTGTAGTAATGCTGGAGCGATATTGGAGTGATACTGTAGTAATACTGGAGCGATACTGTAAGGACACTAGTGACACTGTAGCGACACATATGCGGTCCTCTCCAAGGTTTCTCATAGTCATTCACATTGACGTCCCACTGGGGTGAGTTTTTGCTTGCCCTTATGTGGGCTCTGTACCGAGGATGTCGTTGTGGCTTGTGCAGCCCTTTGAGACACTTGTGATTTAGGGCTATATAAATAAACATTGATTGATTGACATTGAGTGACACTGTCATGATACTGTAGTGACACTGTCATGATACTGTAGCAATACTGTAGTAATGCTGGAGCGATACTGTATAATTTAATTACAACCAATGTTATTGTGAGGTCACAAATGAATATTTACCTGACTCAGGTGTGAGGAAGTGCGTCCAGGAAGAGAAGGGCGACGCCCCCAACTCGTTAACACAGGAAACTCTCACGCTGTAGTTGGCGTGATGGCGGAGTCCAGAGAGGACATGTTGGTGAGGAGGAACCACAACCTCCTCGTGCCGCTGAGGAGCAACCACAACCTCCTCGTGTCGCTGAGGAGCAACCACAACCTCCTCGTGTCGCTGAGGAGCAACCACAACCTCCTCGTCCAGAAAGTCCCGCCTCCTGGGAGCACGCCATAGCAGCTGTGTAGGAGGAGTCATAAGTCCATGGAACCTTTGTGTGTGTGCGCGAGTGCATCCGTGTGTGTGTGTGCGTTACCTGTATGACACAGGTGGACAGCTGGGAATGACCAGTGAATCCTGGTTGCCATGACAACATTACCTCTTTGGCCGGGGTCAGGTCCACTGTGAGTCCAACAGGAGCTGAGGGCAACACTGCCAAGCATGCTAGTGTTAGACAGAGAAGGTCAAGTGTGACCAGGACCACTCACCTTTGATGAAGACAGTCCCGGTTCTGGACACGGAGATCCCGCGTGCGTTCTTGGCCTCGCAGTAGAACTTGAGGGTGTTGTTGACACCTGGCGGTCACACAACACCTGAGTCCTCACCACAGCTACTTGGCAGGTGAGCTCTCACCTGGGACCACCAGGACGGACGGGGACGGTCTGGCCTCGGCCTGGCGAACCCCCCCCAGCCACCACAGAACCTCCACAGGCTCGGGCGGGCCCACGGCGCCGCAGCTGAGGTTGAAGGGCGTGTGGGGCCGTGTGGACACGTCCTGGGGCTCCAGGATGAAGTGTGGGACGCCTGAGGACAAAGATGGCGGCGCTCACTAAACAGGAAGTGACCACCTCCCCTCACTCACTAAACAGGAAGTGAACACCTCCCCCCACTCACTTAGCAGGAAGTGAACACCTCCCCCCACTCACTAAACAGGAAGTGACCACCTCCCCTCACTCACTAAACAGGAAGTGACCACCTCCCCCACTCACTAAACAGGAAGTGACCACCTCCCCCCACTCACTGAACAGGAAGTGACCACCTCCCCCACTCACTTAGCGGGAAGTGACCACCTCCCCCACTCACTTAGCAGGAAATGACCACCTCCCCCACACACTAAACAGGAAGTGACGACCTCCCCCCACGCACTAAACAGGAAGTGACCACCCCCCCCACTCACTAAGCAGGAAGTGACCACCTCCCCCCACTCACCTTCCACTGTGATCCAGGCCCGCTGGGAGGAGAAGGTGGTGCCGTGGAAGTCCACCTCACACCAGTACTGACCCGCATCCTGCTGCTGGACCGCCTTCAGGCTGGAAGGGACAACAGACCTGGTCATGTGCGCCTGGATTCCAGTGGGATCAGTGCAGCTTACACAAAGGATTGTGGGCCGTGGTCACATGACTTGCCGCTACACACCTGTGGAAGGTGGTCACATGACTTGCTGCTACACACCTGTGGAAGGTCTCCCAGTGCTGGTCTCCCAGCGAGATGAACATCTGGTCGCTGCCCAGCAGCTGCTGGCCGTCCTTCATCCACACCACTTCCGGTTCCTCCACACCTTCCACGGCGCAGCCCACACGCACGCCGTGGCCTTGCGACACCGTCTGGTTGGCGGGATGCTTGGTGAACGTCACACCTGACCGACGGACACTTGACTTACTCCAGTGCGCATGCTCACAGCTGACCATGACTTCACATGAAATCAGGTCAAAGAGCATTTGGACTCACCGCCGGCACACAAGCCGTCCGAGCCGAGCAGAACCAGGACCAGCACGCGCGCGAGCATGTTGTTGTTGTTGTTCCGTGCAGGTCGCGCGCGGGGGACAAAGAGCACTTGGAACACGCGCATGTGCACGCGCCTGCTGGGCTCCGACTTTCGGCCGTCCAAAAAAGGCAAAAGCAAGAAAAACAAAAGGTTGCTACTTCGAAGAAACTTCAACCAACTCCGAGAGCAGGCAAGTGTTTGCCGAGATTGATGACGTCACACCACACCGGATGCGCGATTCAGCGCCTTCAAAACAAAATGCTTTGGATCATAACTGACGTTTATTCAAACTTTGTCACATGTTGAATAAAATACTTTGTTTCATGCATTAATATTCATATCCAAAATAACTACACAATACTTGCAATAACCTTTATGTCGGAGATAAACTACTTTATTCCTTCAAATGTATGCTTTTATTTCGAAAGTTCATTTATTAATGTGGCTAGCTTGACAGTGGAGACAAAGCCAGCACGTGGGAGGGGAGGGGAGGGGCTTACTTCCATTCTCACGTCATTGGCGTCACATGATGACATCATCTTCCACATGAAGTGTCTAATCGCTGCTCGCTTCACTTCCTGTTTTTGCCGGCTGCAACAAGCGCATCGCTATGGCAACGTGGGCCGCCATGACAGGTCAGCTGATGACACGTCTAAGTGTTTCCTTTCTGCTGGGAAAACATTGGCCCCGCCCACTTGTGTCCTCAGGAAGTGGCTTTCAGGCAAACTTCTTCCTGTTGGCGGTGAAACGCTCCATGTACTGAGGAGAGAAGACATCATCATAATAATAATACTCCATGTACTGAGGAGAGAAGACATCATAATAATAATAATACTCCATGTACTGAGAAGACAAAAATAATAATGATACTCCATGTACTGAGAAGACAAAAATAATAATAATGCTCCATATACTGAGAGGACATAATAATAATAATAATAATACTCCATGTACTGAGGAGAGAAGACATCATAATAATAATAATAATACTCCATGTACTGAGGAGAGAAAACATCATCATAATAATAATAACACTCCACGTACTGAGGAGAGAAGACATCATCATAATGATAATAATAATAATAATAATACCATGTACTGAGGAGAGAAGACATCATCATCATAATAATAATAATAATACTCCATGTACTGAGGAGAGAAGACATAATAATAATAATACTCCATGTACTGAGAAGACATAATAATAATAATAATAATACTCCATGTACTGAGAAGACATAATAATAATAATAATACTCCATGTACTGAGGAGAGAAGACATAATAATAATAATAATAATAATACTCCATGTACTGAGGAGAGAAGACATCTTAATAATAATAATACTACATGTACTGAGGAGAGAAGACATCATAATAATAATAATACTCCATGTACTGAGGAGAGAAGACATAATAATAATAATAATAATAATACTCCATGTACTGAGGAGAAGAGATGATAATAATAATAATAATAATACTCCATGTACTGAGGAGAGAAGACATAATAATAATAATAATAATAATAATAATAATACTCCATGTACTGAGGAGAGAAGACATCATAATAATAATACTCCATGTACTGAGGAGAGAAGACATCATCATAATAATAATAATACTCCATGTACTGAGGGGAGAAGACATCATAATAATAATAATACTCCATGTACTGAGGAGAGAAGACATAATAATAATAATAATAATACTCCATGTACTGAGGAGAAGAGATGATAATAATAATAATAATAATACTCCATGTACTGAGGAGAGAAGACATCATAATAATAATAATAATAATAATACTCCATGTACTGAGGAGAGAAGACATCATAATAATAATACTCCATGTACTGAGGAGAGAAGACATCATCATAATAATAATAATACTCCATGTACTGAGGGGAGAAGACATAATAATAATAATAATACTCCATGTACTGAGGAGAGAAGACATAATAATAATAATAATAATAATAATACTCCATGTACTGAGGAGAGAAGACATCATAATAATAATTATAATAATAACACTCCTTGTACTGAGGAGATAAGACATCATCATCATCCTAATGATAATAATAATAACACTCCATCTACTGAGGAGAGAAGACATCATCATAATAATAATAATAATACTACATGTACTGAGGAGAAGACATAATAATAATAATAATACTCCATGTACTGAGGAGAAGACATAATAATAATAATAATACTCCATGTACTGAGGAGAAGGCATAATAATAATAATACTCCATGTACTGAGAGAAGACATAATAATAATAATAATAATAATAATACTCCATGTACTGAGGAGAAGACATACTAATAATAATAATAATACTCCATGTACTGAGGAGAGAAGACATAATGAAGTGAATTAGTGAAGTGAATTATATTTATATAGCGCTTTTCTCTAGTGACTCAAAGCGCTTTACATAGTGAAACCCAATATCTAAGTTACATTTAAACCAGTGTGGGTGGCACTGGGAGCAGGTGGGTAAAGTGTCTTGCCCAAGGACACAACGGCAGTGACTAGGATGGCGGAAGCGGGGATCGAACCTGCAACCCTCAAGTTGCTGGCACGGCCGCTCTACCAACCGAGCTATACCGCCCCAAAAAAAAGTTAGCACTTTGATATTAGCGTGCTAAAATGCTAACTCTTAACATGTGTCACATTCCAAGTTATATTACTCTAAGGTGTATGGATACGGAAATATACAAAAAAGTGTTATATTAGCTGGGAACGATCTACTGCTAATGTTAGCATACTAGCATGCTAACGTTAAGAAGCTAGCAAATGACTGGGTAAAGAAGAAATACCTAAATGCAGTATTTGTTAGTATGGACATAGAATGTAGCAAATAAGCTAGCATAAAACATTAGCATGCTAATATGAGATACGCTAGCAAAAAAAGCTAGCATGCTAATGTTCTCACAAGTATGCTAGCATGCTAAAAGTTAACAAGTGTCACGTACCAAGTTGTATGACTCTGGGCTAAACAGTTGCAAAACTAGCTCATTCAAAATTAGCTCAAAAAGCGAGCACGTTAATGATAGCATGCTAACGTAATCATGCATACAGTTAGCATGTTTCAAATACCAAGTTATATGAGTGTAAGGTGTATGGCTGCGGAATTAGACAAAAAAAATTGTAAAATTTGCAAACAAAAAGTTAGCACTTTGATGTTAGCGTGTGTCACATTACAAGTTATATTACTCTAATGCAGTGGTCGGCAACCTTTACCAGTCAAAGAGCCATTTTGACCAGTTTCACAAAATAAAGAAAACAATGGGAGCCACAAAAATCTTTTGAAATTTAAAATGAAATAACACTGAATACAAAGTTTTTTTTTTGCTTCGTGCTATGTATTAACCAAGGGTCTCAGACACGCGGCCCACTATGGCGTCACATTAGTGCCAAAAATCCGAGCGCATAAAATCTGTTATCGCGCGCTGATTCTCCACTTCGTGCGCGCGCGCGACACCCCTTTGCGCGCGCGTGGTGCCTTTTTGCGCGAGCGCGGTGCCTTTCTGTGCGCGCACGGTGCCTTTTTGCGCGCGTGCGGTGCCTTTTTGCGCGCGTGCGGTGCCTTTCTGCGCGCGCGCGACGCCTTTCTGCGCGCTCTCTGTGTACTCCTGGCATCTCTCCTCGCGCTCTCATGTTTCTTTTTGGCACTTTGGGGGCGGGTATGCTTAGACGGCCCCTTCTTTCTGATTGGTCAGGCGAAAAATGCTGACAAATGCTCAGAGCCAATCAGAAGTATAGCAGGGCGGGTCATCGTCAATATGTATCAAGATTTACGGAGGAAGAAGTGGATTAAAAAAATGTTGCGCGCTGATGAAGGTTATCTCATACCACATAAACACAATACAGGGTAATACAAAATGTGACCCAAATAAATAATAAGACAACAAACACCATAATCACATCTTTCAGCCAGAACTGGTCCACCAGTAATAACATCCAACCATAACATTATTTTATATTTTCACTTCTTCTTGAACATTTGTTTTCTAATTTATGGAATTTCTTTTGATTCAGCCATAAAATTAATGAAATAATCTTTGAATTTTGTTTTTAAAATGTTAAAAATAGCTTTTAATAATGTATTCTGAAACAGTTTAAAATAATCAGAGAACTGACTAACACTGACCCTACACAACTATGTTGCACAATTAAGTATATATTTTTTTAAAGCGAAAGAGTTAATTTCAACAGGTACAGCATCCTATGTCATATCTACATGTAATAAGATTTGTAACAAGGCAAACCGTTTGTTAATTGGTCGAAAATCGAGCAAGTTATGGTAATTTAATTAGTACATGTACCATTGCCATCAATGTAATGATTGAGGCTAGCTGTCCGAGGTAAGATGGATACAACGTTGCTACGCTGGAGAATGATTGGTCATATGAAAAATGCTCACAGCCAATCAGAAAGGAGGGGCCGTCTAAGCATACCCGCCCCCAAAGTGCCAAAAAGGAGGGGCCGTCTAAGCATACCCGCCCCCAAAGTGCCAAAAAGAAACATGAGAGCGCGAGGAGAGATGCCAGGAGTACACAGAGAGCGCGCAGAAAGGCGTGATGTGTGAGGGAGCAGGGTTGGGGTGGGTGCGGGGTTTGGTGGTAGCAGGGGTGTATAATGTAGCCCGGAAGAGTCAGGGCTGCATGGGATTCTGGGTATTTGTTCTGTTGTGTTAATGTGCAGATGTTCTCCCGAAATGTGTTTGTCATTCTTGTTTGGTTTTGGTTCAAAGTGTGGCGCATTATTAGTAAGAGTGTTAAAGTTGTTTTATATGGCCACGGTCAGTGTAACCTGTGTGGCTGTTGACCAAGTATGCCTTGCTGTCATTTACGTGTGCAGGCAGCAGATGCATATAACAAGAGGCTGGGCTGGCACGCTGTTTATACAGATTGTAGAGGGCGCTAAATGCTGTACCATCATGGCACGCCCTTATTATTATTGTAAGGGTGAAAATCGGAGAATATTAATCCCGGGAGTTTTCTGCGAGAGGCACTGAAATCCGGAAGTCTCCCGGGAAAATCGGGGGGGGTCGGCAAATATGCAGCTGAGCCGCATCAGAGTGATCAAAGAGCCGCATGCGGCTCCGGAGCCGCGGGTTGCCGACCCCTGCTCTAAGGTGTATGGCTGCAGAATTACACAAAAAAAGTGTAATATTAGCTGGAAACGTAGCCATGCTAATGTTAGCATACTAGCAGGCTAACGTTAAGAAGCTAGCACATGACTGGGTAAGAACAAATACCAAGCGGAAGAAGATGGATGGATGGATGGAGTATTTGTTGGTGTAGTGATGTTGTGTGCCCATTGAACTGTTAACCCCATGTTTTTGTTTGTGAATAGCGTCGCCATGGTAACAGGAAATGTTCCCAATTTATGATACGCCTGTCGGCACGAACAAGACCTTTCCGACGGTATAACATATGTGGGGGTTCGTTAGCCGTTTAGTCTCGTAGTAGACAAAAGGTGTTTTTTTGTGGTGAATAGTGTTGCCATGGTAACATGAAATGATCTGTTAACACTGTAACAGACTAAGATACCTGAGGGGAGGGGCTGTTACGTGACATCAAAGGAATTCATGTAATTTGATGAGGCTGCTACTATTACGCAATGACAGGAAGTAATGGAGGATTTGTAGAAAAACTTCATGCCGAACAATGTCTGCTTGTGGGCAAACGCTTAGAGCTATCCACTTTTCGTAAAAACCGTG
Source organism: Nerophis lumbriciformis (assembly GCF_033978685.3). NCBI lineage: Eukaryota > Metazoa > Chordata > Actinopteri > Syngnathiformes > Syngnathidae > Nerophis > Nerophis lumbriciformis. The sequence goes on along the minus strand of NC_084571.2, from coordinate 17,630,782 downwards.
AGCGCCTCAAGGCTTTGAGGAACGTTCCGGTGTTCTCAGATTTCCGATAAGTGGAGAAATGGCCGAGTTAGAGTGAGTAGGAAAATAAGAATTTTTGTGTTGTTTGGTTCTGAAATTTTAACATCAGGACTCGATAAGAGATTTAGCTGACTTTCTTGGCTTTGAGGCCCAGCAGAAGCCACATGGGACACATGAGCTCCATAAAAGTGACATTTTCTGAGAGAGGACAAGTGTGTCAACGTCTTCACCGAAACACATGACAGTGGCATAAAAAATGTCGCCGTGACGACAGTTTGTTCACCCAAAAAAAAGCAAATATTCTGGGTTTACAGCCTCTAGTAAATTAGAGTGTGAGCCATCCGCTTTAATAGGGAAAGGCTGAGCCGATGGCGCTCGCCTTACTCCGATGGCCATCCAGCCAAAACCAAACAATGGACATTAAAACTTTTTAGCCAGGGTTAGAGTAGACAAGTGTGTGAACAAAATGAGACGTTAAGCACTGAGCTACGTGAAAGAATGGCTGAGCTACGAGAGGAGGTCATCTCGCAGATGTGCTGGAAAATTACCCATTATAAAGGTACGTTCTTATTCAATTGGCCCACTTTTTTGTTTATTCTTGAATAGCGTCACCATGGTAACTTGAAATGTGCCCAATTGAAGATACGCCTATCGGCGCAAACGAGACCTTTCCAACGGTGTAACATATGTGGCGGTTCGTTGGCCGGTTCATCCTGTATTAAACAAAAGGTGTTGTTGTATTTTTGTTAATAGCGTTGCCATGGTAACACGAAATGTTCCCAATTTAAATTTCTGCCATTGGCGCGAACGAGACCTTTCCGACGGTATAACACATGTGGGGGTGCTTTGGCCGGTTCATCTCGTAGTGGCGGTAAGAGAAACGTGCGGAACAAGAAGTTGAATAATAAAGTTTGAAGTATGAGCAATAACAATATGGGCCTGGTTGCATGGAAGCAGCCCATTCACTGCTGTTTAGCAGTGAATGGGCTGCTGGCCTTGCAGCAGTCCCATAATAAAGTTTGAAGTATGAGCAATAACAATATGGGCTGCTGGCCTTGCAGCAGTCCCATAATAAAGTTTGAAGTATGAGCAATAACAATATGGGCTGCTGGCCTTGCAGCAGTCCCATAATAAAGCTTGAAGTATGAGCAATAACAATATGGGCTGCTTGCAGGCCCATAATAATAATAATACTCCATGTACCTCGGAGAGAAGACATCCTGTCACACCATGATGTACTACAGTAGTACTTGTACTTGTGTACTTTTTGGAATAATACTGTGTGACAATACTGTCCCCACAATGACATTACACCTAAAAACATCTTAGAGTGTGCCAACTTTCCCATGTTAGCATGCTAACGTTTTATGCTAGGATTTGAACTAATTGTATTTGTTTAAACAAAAAAACTATGGATTTTGATCATTGGTGCCATCTTTGAAGTGTGCCAACTTTTCCTACGTTAGCATGCTAACATTTTATCCTTGGATTTGAACCAATTGTATTCCTTTAAACATAAAAACAATGGATTTGGAATTGATTCTTCGCACCATCTTAGACAAATGCTTACTTCTCTATTGTTTACATGTCAACTTGAGCATGCTAACATTTCATGCTAGCATTATTTGTAATTTAATTCAAACTTAAAAATCATAGCTTTTGATACTTTGAAGTACATTAACATGCTAATGTTTTATGCTAGCATTATAACTTTGAAACTTAGCGCCATCTGAGAAGTATGCTAAGGTATGCCAGCATTATAGCTAAATTGATTTAAACCTAAAAATCATGGCTTTTGATACTTGGCGCTGTCACGCCAAATGTCTTCCCCCTACAAAAACCTTCCCCCCCCCATTTACTTCCGGGGTCATTTCCTCTTACGTCATTTCCTCTTACTTACGTCATTTCCTCTTACGTCATTGACAGCGATCGATAGAATCCAAATCTCCTGAAAATGGTGGTGTCACTGAATGACATTTGTCTTTATCTTTCCCAGGGGACTTATGTCAAACACTAGCAGGCTTTGAAAAATTCCAGGCGGAGGGTTAGGGAAAATTTCAGGCGGAGTGTTAGGGCCGCTGCTGGGAACTTCTGTCTTCGTGGTAATGTGCAAAAAATATTAATTAATATATAACACTGTTAAATGTCTGTACTTTAAATCAACATTATTGTTGAAACCATTTCACTAATATTAATTAATAATATAATACTGTTAAATGTCTGTACTTTAAATCAACATTATTGTTGAAACCATTTCACTACAATATTGTGTGTGCTGCTGTCCTGTGTCAAAGCCGAAGTGTTATCGATCGCTGTCAATGACGTAAGAGGAAATGACCCCTGAAGTAAATGGGGGTGGAGAGGTTTTTGTAGGGGGAAGAAATTTGGCGTGACAGTGCCATCTTAGAAATATGCTAACTTATCTGCTAACGTTTATGCCAGCATTATTGCTCATTTGATTTAAACCTACAAATCTTAGCTTTTGATACTTGGCACCATCTTAGAAGTATGTTAACGTATCCGATGTTAACATGCTAACAATTTATGCTCGCATTTTAACTTATGGGGTTTGAAACTTGGTGGCATCTTACAAGTATATTAACTCAATTTATGCTAACATGTGTTAGCATGCTAACACTTTACGCTAGTCTTTTAATTTATGGCTTTTGAATCTTGGCGCCAACTTATAAGACGCTAACTCATTTTATGTTAACACTTATACCAGCTTTTTAGCTTCAATCAACCCTAGACCAAACGTTCACAGCACAGATAGCAGGCCCATCAACATTTCTAGCTATATATAATAATTACTAGCCTAGCTAGAAAATTAGCTAACCTATAATCTAACCCTAATCCGGAATTATTCGCCCCTTGTCGTATTTGTAATATTTGTCAGACTAGCTATCACAATAGCACCTTGTGGTACACGTAATATTTGTTAGCCTAGCTATCACATTAGCACCTTGTAGTATGTGTAATATTTGTTAGCCTAGCTATCACATTAGCACCTTGTGGTATTTGTAATATTTGTCCGCCTAGCTAGCGCATTAGCACCTTGTAGTGTACGTAATATTTGTTAGCCTAGCTATCAAATTAGCACCTTGTGGTATTTGTAATATTTGTTAGCCTAGCTATCACATTAGCACCTTGTGGTATACGTAATATTTGTTAGCCTAGCTATCACATTAGCACCTTGTGGTATTTGTAATATTTGTTAGCCTAGCTATCACATTAGCACCTTGTAGTATACGTAATATTTGTTAGATTAGCTATCACATTAGCACCTTGTAGTATACGTAATATTTGTTAGCCTAACTATCACATTAGCACCTTGTGGTATGCGTAATATTTGTTAGCCTAGCTGTCACATTAGCACCTTGTGGTATATGTAATATTTGTTAGCCTAGCTATCACATTAGCACCTTGTAGTATACGTAATATTTGTTAGATTAGCTATCACATTAGCACCTTGTAGTATACGTAATATTTGTTAGCCTAACTATCACATTAGCACCTTGTGGTATGCGTAATATTTGTTAGCCTAGCTGTCACATTAGCACCTTGTGGTATATGTAATATTTGTTAGCCTAGCTAGCACATTAGCACCTTGTGGTATACGTAATATTTGTTAGCCTAGCTATCACATTAGCACCTTGTGGTATTTGTAATATTTGTCCGCCTAGCTAGCGCATTAGCACCTTGTAGTATACGTAATATTTCTTAGCCTAGCTATCACATTAGCACCTTGTGGTATGCGTAATATTTGTTAGCTTAGCTATCACATTAGCACCTTGTGGTATACGTAATATTTGTTCGCCTAGCTATCACATTAGCACCTTGTAGTATACGTAATATTTCTTAGCCTAGCTATCACATTAGCACCTTGTGGTATCTGCCATATTTGTTAGCTTAGCTATCACATTAGCACCTTGTAGTATACGTAATATTTGTTAGCCTAGCTATCACATCAGCAACTTGTGGTATCTGCCATATTTGTTAGCCTAGCTATCCCATTAGCACCTTGTGGTATACGTAATATTTGTTAGCTTAGCTATCACATTATCACCTTGTGGTATCTGCCATATTTGTTAGCCTAACTAGCACATTAGCACCTTGTCGTATCCGTCCAGGTCCCGCAGACTCTTGACCTCAAAGAGGTTTCCCTCCACAGAGAAGAGAGACACGTGGGACTGGCTGAGGATGGACAAAGGAATGGAGGACAAGTCCAGACAGTTTTCTTCCACTCGCAGGACTTTAAGACGAGGACATCGCGACACTTCTTCTGCCACCACTGAGATCTGAAAGACCAGCAACACCCCAAGAACTGAAACACTTGACTTGTGGTTCTGGACTTCATGGTGTGCTTCCTGCTTGTGGTTCTGGACTTAATGATGTGCTTACCTGCTTGTGGTTCTGGACTTAATGGTGTGCTACCTGCTTGTGGTTCTGGACTTCATGGTGTGCTACCTGCTCGTGGTTCTGGACTTCATGGTGTGCTACCTGCTTGTGGTTTTGGACTTCATGGTGTGCTACTTGCTTGTGGTTCTGGACTTCATGGTGTGCTACCTGCTTGTGGTTCTGGACTTCATGGTATGCTACCTGCTTGTGGTTCTGGTTGTGATGGACTTCATTGTGTGCTACCTGCTTGTGGTTCTGGACTTCATGGTGTGCTACCTGCTTGTGGTTCTGGACTTCATGGTGTGCTACCTGCTTGTGGTTCTGGACTTCATTGTGTGCTACCTGCTTGTGGTTCTGGACTTCATGGTGTGCTACCTGCTTGTGGTTCTGGACTTCATGGTGTGCTACCTGCTTGTGGTTCTGGACTTCATGGTGTGCTACCTGTTTGTGGTTCTGGACTTTATGGTGTGCTACCTGCTTGTGGTTCTGGACTTCATGGTATGCTACCTGCTTGTGGTTCTGGTTGTGATGGACTTCATTGTGTGCTACCTGCTTGTGGTTCTGGACTTCATGGTGTGCTACCTGCTTGTGGTTCTGGACTTCATTGCGTGCTACCTGCTTGTGGTTCTGGACTTCATGGTGTGCTACCTGTTTGTGGTTCTGGACTTCATTGTGTGCTACCTGCTTGTGGTTCTGGACTTCATGGTGTGCTACCTGCTTGTCGTTCTGGAGTTCCTTGTGTGCTACCTGCGTGTGGTTCTGGACTTCATGGTGTGCTAACTGCTTGTGGTTCTTGACTTCATTGTGTGCTACCTGCTTCTCCCTTTTGTGACTAGAACCACCTTGTGTATGTGATTTGAGGACAATGGAAGTGAAACTGGTGTTCCGGACTAACTCTGAACTAGACCAGTACCCAAGTGGCTTGATTGGTTCTGGTTGAGCTTGGACTGATTGGATGGTGTGGCACTGGTACCTGATTCTGGTTGAGGTTGATTTCAATGGCCTGCAGCTCCGACACGTATGATGGGACACTCTGAATTTGGTTGCGGGACAAATCTAGCAGGTCCAGCTGTCTCAGGCCCCCCAGTCCCTTGGGGAACTCCGAAATACGGTTCCCTGCCAGAATGAGGGTCCGCAGGGCTTTGAGGTGGTCCAGGGTTGGAGGCAGCTGCTGGATCCGGTTGGTGCTGAGACTCAGAGTCTCCAGTTTCTTCAGATTCCCAATCTCGGTGGGAAGTCCACCTGGGGACAAACAACACATGGACCATAAGGCGGACCATGGTTCCACACCACAAAGAGGTAGTGACTGACCCAGTCGGTTGGAGTTGAGTGTCAAACTTCTGAGCTGTGCAAAGTTTCCTATGAAAGGGGGAAGTGATTCCAGTTTGTTGTCTGACAGGTCAAGAGTTCTCAGGTTGGAGGTGAGCCGTTGAAGCTCCTCAGGAAACTGAAGTCCACAAAGACCCAAATCAAGACTTGACATTTCCACTACGTTCTCTGAAGTTCTCTCACCTCCTGAAGGCTTCGTCCAGTCAGTTGGAACACTCCCGTCTTCTGGGACATCTCCAGGTGGGACTTGAGCGCGCTGTTCCCCATCTGGACGCCAAAACCCTAGTCCTGATCAATCAATCAATCAATCAATCAATCAATCATGTCAGTCCATGACTATGACATCCTGGGTCACTGCCGATCAATCAATCAATCAATCAATCATGTCAGTCCATGACTATGACATCCTGGGTCCCTGCGGATCAATCGATCAATCAATCAATCAATCAATCAATCAACCAATCGTCAGTCCATGACTATGACATCCTGGGTCCCTGCGGATCACGCTCCATGTTCATAGATAGATAGATAGATACTTTATTGATTCCTTCAGGAGAGTTCCCTCAGGAAAATTAAAATGCAACCCTTTCTGATTGGACAAGTGTGAGGAAGAGGGCGTGTCTTTGTGTGACCAATGAGAGACTGCTCCACGAATAAATATCATCTCGTTTTAGACTTAGATTGGTCACATCTCGTCTTAGACATAGATTGGTCACATCTAGTTTTAGACTTAGATTGGTCACATCTAGTCTTAGACTTAGATTGGTCACGTCTAGTTTTAGACTTAGATTGGTCACGTCTAGTCTCAGACTGGTCACGTCTAGTCTTAGACTTGGATTGATCACGTCTAGTCTTAGACTTGGATTGGTCACGTTTAGTCTTAGACTTGGATTGGTCACGTCTAGTCTTAGACTTAGATCGGTCACATCTAGTCTTAGACTTAGATCGGTCAGATCTGGTCTTAGACATAGCCTGGTCAGATCTAGTCTTAGACTTCGATTGGTCAGATCTAGTCTTAGACTTAAATTGTTCAGATCTAGTCTTGGACTTAGATTGGTCACATCTAGTCTTGGACTTAGATTGGTCAGATCTAGTCTTATACTTAGATTGGTCAGATCGAGTCTTAGACTTAGATTGGTCAGATCTAGTCTTAGACTTAGATTGGTCACATCTTGTCTTAGACTTAGATTGGTCACATCTAGTGTTAGACTTAGATTGGTCACGTCTAGTCTGAGACTTAGATTAGTCACGTCTAGTCTTAGACTTAGCTCGGTCAGATCTAGTCTTAGACTTAGATCTGTCAGATCTAGTGTTAGACTTAGATCGGGCAGATCTAGTCATAGACTTAGATCGGTCAGATCTAGTCTTAGACTTAGATTGGTTAGACCTAGTCTTAGACTTAGATTGGTCAGACATAGTCTTAGACTTAGATTGGTCACATCTAGTCTTAGACTTAGATTGGTCACATCTAGTCTTAGACTTAGATTGGTCACATCTAGTCTTAGACTGGTCAGAGCTAGTCTTAGACTTAGATTGGTCAGATCTAGTCTTAGACATAGTATGGTCAGATCTAGTCTTAGACTTAGTTTGGTCAGATCTAGTCTTAGACTTAGATTGGTCAGATCTAGTCTTAGACTTAGATCGGTCAGTTCTAGTCTTAGACTTAGATCGGTTCGATCTAGTCTTAGACTTAGATTGGTCACATCTAGTCTTAGACTGGTCACATCTAGTCTTAGACTGGTCACATCTAGTCTTATACTTAGATCAGTCACATCTAGTCTTAGACTTAGATTGTTCACATCTAGTCTTAGACTGGTCAGATCTAGTCTTAGACTTAGATTGGTCACATCTCTTCTTAGACTTAGATTGGTCACATCTCGTCTTAGACTTAGATTGGTCACATCTAGTCTTAGACTTGGATTGGTCACGCCTAGTCTTAGACTTAGATTGGTCACGTCTAGTTTTAGACTTAGATTGTTCAGATCCAGTCTTTGAATTAGATTGGTCACGTCTAGTCTTAGACTTAGATTGATCACGTCTAGTCTTATACTTAGATTGGTCACGTCTAGTCTTTGACTGGTCACGTCTAGTCTTCGACTTAGATTGGTCACATCTAGTTTTAGACTTAGATCGGTCACATTTAGTCTTAGACCTAGATTGGTCAGTTCTAGTCTTAGACCTAGATTGGTCAGATCTAGTCTTAGACTTAGATTGTTTCGCCCTGTGGTAGTGAGAACCCCCCCTGGTTAGTATTAAAGTATTGTGTGGCAGAACCATCACTGTGGATCCACTACTACAAGTCCAAAATAGTCAGAATCCCCCATGTAAACATTCCATTCAGATGTAAACAAATGTCATTCTGCTCACCTTCTGTGAGCAGACTGTTTCTAACTCTTATTTGCTGGAGGCTAAATTGCAGAGTCTTTTAGGAATGGTTGAAAGGACAGTGTTGTATGTGGAAGACTGACTATCTCTTCTGTTCGGGGATGTTTTTTTAATCTTGACGTACATGGCTTCCCTCACTCCTCTTTGGTACCATCTGTCCTCCCTGTCCACAATCTGTACATGTTTGAGTACTGTTTCTCCCTAAGGTGCAGGTAGACATCTGAGTCTAGACCTGAAGATTTTGTTGTCAAAGGAGTAGTTTCTCCCTGAGGTGCAGGTAGACATCTGAGTCTAGACCTGGAGACTTTGTTGTCAAAGGAGTAGTTTCTCCCTGAGGTGCAGGTAGACATCTGAGTCTAGACCTGAAGACTTTGTTTTCAAAGTAGTAGTTTCTCCCTGAGGTGCAGGTAGACATCTGAGTCTAGACCTGAAGACTTTGTTGTCAAAGGAGTAGTTTCTCCCTGAGGTGCAAGTAGACATCTGAGTCTAGGCCTGAAGACTTTGTTGTCAAAGGAGTAGTTTCTCCCTGAGGTGCTGGTAGACATCTGAGTCTAGACCTGAAGACTTTGTTGTCAAAGGAGTGTTGTTTCTCCCTGAGGTGCAGGTAGACATCTGAGTCTAGACCTGAAAACGTTGTTGTCAAAGGAGTAGTTTCTCCCTGAGGTGCAGGTAGACATCTGAGTCTAGACCTGAAGACTTTGTTGTCAAAGGAGTAGTTTCTTCCTGAGGTGCAGGTAGACATCTGAGTCTAGACCTGAAGACTTTGTTGTCAAAGTAGTAGTTTCTCCCTGAGGTGCAGGTAGACATTTGAGTCTAGACCTGAAGATTTTGTTTTCAAAGTAGTAGTTTCTCCCTGAGGTGCAGGTAGACATCTGAGTCTAGACCTGAAGACTTTGTTGTCAAAGGAGTAGTTTCTCCCTGAGGTGCAGGTAGACATCTCAGTCTAGACCTGAAGACTTTGTTGTCAAAGGAGTAGTTTCTTCCTGAGGTGCAGGTAGACATCTGAGTCTAGACCTGAAGACTTTGTTGTCAAAGTAGTAGTTTCTCCCTGAGGTGCAGGTAGACATCTGAGTCTAGACCTGAAGACTTTGTTGTCAAAGGAGTAGTTTCTCCCTGAGGCGCAGGTAGACATCTGAGTCTAGACCTGAAGACTTTGTTGTCAAAGGAGTAGTTTCTTCCTGAGGTGCAGGTAGACATCTGAGTCTAGACCTGAAAACTTTGTTGTTCAAGGTAGTAGTTTCTCCCTGAGGTGCAGGTAGACATCTGAGTCTAGACCTGAAGACTTTGTTGTCAAAGGAGTAGTTTCTCCTTGAGGTACAGGTAGACATCTGAATCTAGACCTGAAGACTTTGTTTTCAAAGAAGTAGTTTCTCCCTGAGGCGCAGGTAGACATCTGAGTCTAGACCTGAAGACTTTGTTGTCAAAGGAGTAGTTTCTTCCTGAGGTGCAGGTAGACATCTGAGTCTAGACCTGAAGACTTTGTTGTCAAAGTAGTAGTTTCTCCCTGAGGTGCAGGTAGACATTTGAGTCTAGACCTGAAGATTTTGTTTTCAAAGTAGTAGTTTCTCCCTGAGGTGCAGGTAGACATCTGAGTCTAGACCTGAAGACTTTGTTGTCAAAGGAGTAGTTTCTCCCTGAGGTGCAGGTAGACATCTGAGTCTAGACCTGAAGACTTTGTTGTCAAAGGAGTAGTTTCTTCCTGAGGTGCAGGTAGACATCTGAGTCTAGACCTGAAGACTTTGTTGTCAAAGTAGTAGTTTCTCCCTGAGGTGCAGGTAGACATCTGAGTCTAGACCTGAAGACTTTGTTGTCAAAGGAGTAGTTTCTCCCTGAGGTGCAGGTAGACATCTGAGTCTAGACCTGAAAACTTTGTTGTTCAAGGTAGTAGTTTCTCCCTGAGGTGCAGGTAGACATCTGAGTCTAGACCTGAAGACTTTGTTGTCAAAGGAGTAGTTTCTCCCTGAGGTACAGGTAGACATCTGAGTCTAGACCTGAAGACTTTGTTTTCAAAGAAGTAGTTTCTCCCTGAGGTGCAGGTAGACATCTGAGTCTAGACCTGAAGACTTTGTTGTCAAAGGAGTGGTTTCTCCCTGAGGTGCAGGTAGACATCTGAGTGTAGCCCTGAAGACTTTGTTTTCAAAGTGGTAGTTTCTCCCTGAGGTGCGGGTAGACATCTGAGTCTAGACCTGAAAACTTTGTTGTCAAAGGAGTAGTTTCTCCCTGAGGTGCAGGTAGACATCTGAGTCTAGACCTGAAGACTTTGTTGTCAAAAGAGTAGTTTCTCCCTGAGGTACAGGTAGACAGCTGAATCTAGACCTGAAGACTTTGTTTTCAAAGAAGTAGTTTCTCCCTGAGGCGCAGGTAGACATCTGAGTCTAGACCTGAAGACTTTGTTTTCAAAGTAGTAGTTTCTCCCTGAGGTGCAGGTACACATCTGAGTCTAGACCTGAAGACTTTGTTGTCAAAGGAGTAGTTTCTCCCTGAGGTGCAGGTAGACATCTGAGTCTAGCCCTGAATACTTTGTTTTCAAAGTGGTAGTTTCTCCCTGAGGTGCAGGTAGACATCTGAGTCTAGACCTGAAAACTTTGTTGTCAAAGGAGTAGTTTCTCCCTGAGGTGCAGGTAGACATCTGAGTCTAGCCCTGAAGACTTTGTTTTCAAAGTGGTAGTTTCTCCCTGAGGTGCAGGTAGACATCTGAGTCTAGACCTGAAGACTTTGTTGTCAAAGTAGTAGTTTCTCCCTGAGGTGCAGGTAGACATCTGAGTCTAGACCTGAAGACTTTGTTGTCAAAGGAGTAGTTTCTCCCTGAGGTACAGGTAGACATCTGAGTCTAGACCTGAAGACTTTGTTTTCAAAGAAGTAGTTTCTCCCTGAGGTGCAGGTAGACATCTGAGTCTAGACCTGAAGACTTTGTTGTCAAAGGAGTGGTTTCTCCCTGAGGTGCAGGTAGACATCTGAGTGTAGCCCTGAAGACTTTGTTTTCAAAGTGGTAGTTTCTCCCTGAGGTGCGGGTAGACATCTGAGTCTAGACCTGAAAACTTTGTTGTCAAAGGAGTAGTTTCTCCCTGAGGTGCAGGTAGACATCTGAGTCTAGACCTGAAGACTTTGTTGTCAAAAGAGTAGTTTCTCCCTGAGGTACAGGTAGACATCTGAATCTAGACCTGAAGACTTTGTTTTCAAAGAAGTAGTTTCTCCCTGAGGCGCAGGTAGACATCTGAGTCTAGACCTGAAGACTTTGTTTTCAAAGTAGTAGTTTCTCCCTGAGGTGCAGGTACACATCTGAGTCTAGACCTGAAGACTTTGTTGTCAAAGGAGTAGTTTCTCCCTGAGGTGCAGGTAGACATCTGAGTCTAGCCCTGAATACTTTGTTTTCAAAGTGGTAGTTTCTCCCTGAGGTGCAGGTAGACATCTGAGTCTAGACCTGAAAACTTTGTTGTCAAAGGAGTAGTTTCTCCCTGAGGTGCAGGTAGACATCTGAGTCTAGCCCTGAAGACTTTGTTTTCAAAGTGGTAGTTTCTCCCTGAGGTGCAGGTAGACATCTGAGTCTAGACCTGAAGACTTTGTTGTCAAAGGAGTAGTTTCTCCCTGAGGTGTTGTGTTGGTTCAAAGTTCTTCTGATAAAAATGGAATGACAATATTTTTGTCACGTTTTTCCTCCTCACTCACTCTGTTCTTTCAGCTATAAAGCAAAACTGAAATATTCAATAGAACAATATTGACATACACAAAATGTATCAGTCAGTCTATATTCCTATTATTCATTTGAGAATTGTATTCATTCTGGAGAGTACAATAAGTCGTACTGTCATCACACGGCACGTGAGGGCTGACGTCATGGAGTGACGTCACCGTCCAGCTGGGAGGCGCTATTAGTTCCTAGCCATGTTAGCTTGTTTAATATCGGTCGTCATTACAAAAGCGAAAGAGTAGAGTTGGAGTCGTGTGACATTTCTACAACGAGGTGCACTTAACTTGATCGTGGTTCTATTTATCTGGCATAAGTCGAGCTAATAATGTCAGCTAACATTAGCACAATAGTTACCTTGCTAAGCGGTCCCACAGTTTTCACCGCGCCGACAAAACGTGTGACGCTCCTGGGGAAAAGCTGAGAAGATTCAGAAGAGCTCAGAGAAGCGAGCCGCCCAAGTGTTGTGCAGACTGGAAATACCCGGAAGTGACGTCACGGCGACGGTTCTTCTTCGTTTTGGTTTGCCATGACATGGGAAAGCACACCACCACCTACTGTTCGTACTCCCCATTCACAATAGAAGAGATCACATTTGGCATATTTACAAATGATGGCAACATATCATTTTTTGTCAACATTATTATGCTACAAGCACAATTTTTATACATACATGTCGATTTCTGAAAGTAAAACCTTCATTTTCTAATTGGCTTAATGGTTTCAAATGATAAATTAAATCTTGGAAAAGTACACAAGCCCTTAAATTTGATATCGTTATTGAACATTGTTTTAAGTGATTTAAATTAGCCTTTTTTTTTGTCTTTCTGAATTTTGTATTTTAGCATATAATTTATTCCATCCATCCATTTTGTACCGCTGGTCCCGTTCGGTGTCTTGGGGGTGTTGGAGCCCATCTCAGCTGCATTCGGGCGGAAGGCGGGGTACACCCTGGACAAGTCGCCATCTCATCACAGGGCTTAATATTATTTGTATTTGCTTTTATTTTATTTCCTTGACATGCTGTTACTGTCATAATTTTCTCAACCTAATGGATGTAAAATCGTTGAAAGTGCCTTGACTTTTATGTACATTGTGGATATATGTTGGTTGTTCATTAACACATTTTTAAAAACTACTGTTCGTACTCGTTAGCACGTTATGAAAATGTTGTTCTTTAAATATGTAATTTGTAAAAAGTTATAATAGAGTTTCTGAGAAAAAACAACAGATAATACCATGAATTGATTTACGTGGACCCCGACTTAAACAAGTTGAAAAGCTTCGGGTGTTACCATTTAGTGGTCAAATGTACGGAATATGTACGGAACTGTGCAATCTAGCGCTGCATGCAACATACTACGGTGCTGCGCACGTTCGTGTCTGCCACCCGGAAGCAGAATACAACTTCCAGTGGATGAATTGTGAGCTTTAAAATCTGCCACCCGGAAGCAAAATACGACTTCCGGTGAATGGATTGATGACGGCTAGATTTTATTAGCAACTGCGACTTGGGCTCAACTCGCTGAGATTCGGTAAGTGGAAACATTTTATGTGCTTTAAATTGGCGTTAAATAATTAAAGGCGCGTACCACTGTGTCTTTAATCACATTATTTTTACCTTTGTTGCACTCGAGCGCAGCAAACGACAGGCTAATGTTAGCATGGTTAGCTATTGATTTGTTTACAAACTCTTTGAATCATTAACGTGTCAAACTCTACAGATTGATAGACTTGAGCGATTTATAGCGGTCGTTATCAAGTGCCTGGAGGGCCAAGGTTTGATATTGTGTAGTAAATCTGTTCCACGTCAAAGTGGGATGGCTCATGGTGGAGGACAGAGCAAAACAACTTGCACTGAGCCTTGTCTATAAAATCAGCTACACCTCCCTGATATCGAAGTACATGTCAAACTACTTCCAGAACGTAAATGACCGCCATAACCACAACACCAGGGGGGGCGCCACAAACCACAAACCACGTCAAACCCAGATTCCGATCTAACAAAGGTCTTAACTCCTTCTCCTTCTATGCCACATCAATATGGAATGCACTCTCAACAGGTGTAAAAGAAAGTGCATCTCTATCCTCCTTCAAAAGCGCACTAAAAGAACACCTCCAGGCAACTACAACCCTAGACTAACACCCTCCCCCCACCACATCCCACCTCCCCGGATTGTAAATAATCAAATGTATATACTTGTTCTTATGCTTTCTGAGCTCACTATGTTCACCGCTCGCTGTACATATCCTACCAAGTGAGACCTACACTGTTACAATGTCCATTTCTCAGATGATATCATTGTTGATGACTGAAGTATGCTGATAGCAATCCAACCTAACCTCCCGTCCCAACCCCCTCCGCATGCCACCTCCCGGATTGTAAATAATGTAAATAATTCAATGTATATACTCTGATGATTAACTTGTGTGATGACTGTATTATGCTGATAGTATATATTTGTACCATGAATTGATTAACATGGACCCCGACTTAAACAAGTTTGAAAAACTTATTCGGGTGTTACCATTTAGTCATCAATTGTACGGAATATGTACTGTACTGTGCAATCTACTATTAAAAGTTTCAATCAATCAAAAAAAAAGTCAAGTGAAAAGAGTAGAGGTGCGTCACTGAGCATGCACACTACATTGATCAGTACTGATAAGGCTATCAAACATTAAGCGTCACTGCTGTTGCCATGGTGACAAGTGTTGTATTATTCCAACAGGAACTGACTCCAGGGGGGGTCTGTACTGCCCACATGTGAGTTATTGACGTCCACAACTTCCAAACCGGACGTGCTGACATTTGTGCTCAACAGTGAAAGTTCTACGACATCATCATGGTCTTAGCGGATCTGGGTCGCAAGATCACCTCGGCGCTGAGGTCGCTCAGCAATGCCACCATCATCAATGAAGAGGTAGCGCCACACTTCTTCCTCAAGGGGGCGTGGTCTTGCCTAACAGGACCTTTTTTCCATCAGGTCCTCAACGCCATGTTGAAGGAGGTGTGCGCCGCCCTGCTGGAGGCCGACGTCAACATCAAGCTGGTCAAGCAGCTGAGGGAGAACGTCAAGTGAGTGCGCACCAAGACCACCGGAAACCTCGGACCGTGCAACGCTCTGCTTGTCCCCGCAGGGCAGCCATAGACCTGGAGGAGATGGCGTCGGGTCTGAACAAGAGGAGGATGATCCAGCACTCCGTCTTCAAGGAGCTGGTCAAGGTCTGACCTGGGAGCCAAAAGTCCTCCCCGAGTCCCACTTGTTGTTTTTCTCTCATCCTAGCTGGTGGATCCCGGCGTGAAGGCGTGGACCCCCGTCAAAGGAAAGAACAACGTCATCATGTTTGTGGGTCTGCAGGGCAGCGGCAAAACCACCACCTGCTCCAAGGTGAGCCCCGTCATCACAACCGTAACAACACCGTCATACTGATTGATGTCCGCCATGCAGCTGGCCTACTACTACCAGAGAAAAGGCTGGAAGACCTGCTTGATCTGCGCTGACACCTTCAGAGCAGGTACACCTCAGCAGGTAACACACACCTGGATGCTTGCTAACTCTGTTGTCTGCAGGTGCCTTTGATCAGCTCAAACAGAACGCCACCAAAGCCAGGATCCCGTTCTATGGCAGGTACTGCCTTCAGGTTCCTGTCCTCTAGTCATGTGTGCTGCCTTCAGGTTCCTGCCCTCTAGTCATGTGTGCTGCCTTCAGGTTCCTGCCCTCTAGTCATGTGTGCTGCCTTCAGATTCCTGCCCTCTAGTCATGTGTGCTGCCTTCAGGTTCCTGCCCTCTAGTCATGTGTGCTGCCTTCAGATTCCTGCCCTCTAGTCATGTGTGCTGTCTTCAGGTTCCTGCCCTCTACTCATGTGTGCTGCCTTCAGGTTCCTGTCCTCTAGTCATGTGTGCTGCCTTCAGGTTCCTGCCCTCTAGTCATGTGTGCTGCCTTCAGGTTCCTGCCCTCTAGTCATGTGTGCTGCCTTCAGATTCCTGCCCTCTAGTCATATGTGCTGCCTTCAGGTTCCTGCCCTCTAGTCATGTGTGCTGCCTTCAGATTCCTGCCCTCTAGTCATGTGTGCTGTCTTCAGGTTCCTGCCCTCTACTCATGTGTGCTGCCTTCAGGTTCCTGTCCTCTAGTCATGTGTGCTGCCTTCAGGTTCCTGCCCTGTAGTCATGTGTGCTGCCTTCAGATTCCTGCCCTCTAGTCATGTGTGCTGTTTTCAGGTTCCTGCCCTCTAGTCATGTGTGCTGCCTTCAGGTTCCTGCCGTGTAGTCATAGGTGTTGTGTTCAGGTTCCTGCCCTCTAGTCATGTGTGCTGCGTTCAGGTTCCTGCCCTCTAGTCATGTGTGCTGCGTTCAGGTTCCTGCCCTCTAGTCATGTGTGTTACGTTCAGGTTCCTGCCAACTAGTCATGTGTGTTGTGTTCGGGTTCCTGCCCTCTAGTCATGTGTGCTGCCTTCAGATTCCTGCCCTCTAGTCATATGTGCTGCCTTCAGGTTCCTGCCCTGTAGTCATGTGTGCTGCCTTCAGATTCCTGCCCTCTAGTCATGTGTGCTGTCTTCAGGTTCCTGCCCTCTACTCATGTGTGCTGCCTTCAGGTTCCTGTCCTCTAGTCATGTGTGCTGCCTTCAGGTTCCTGCCCTGTAGTCATGTGTGCTGCCTTCAGATTCCTGCCCTCTAGTCATGTGTGCTGTTTTCAGGTTCCTGCCCTCTAGTCATGTGTGCTGCCTTCAGGTTCCTGCCGTGTAGTCATAGGTGTTGTGTTCAGGTTCCTGCCCTCTAGTCATGTGTGCTGCGTTCAGGTTCCTGCCCTTTAGTCATGTGTGTTGCGTTCAGGTTCCTGCCAACTAGTCATGTGTGTTGTGTTCGGGTTCCTGCCCTCTAGTCATGTGTGCTACCTTCAGGTTCCTGCCCTCTAGTCATGTGTGCTGCCTTCAGGTTCCTGCCGTGTAGTCATAGGTGTTGCGTTCAGGTTCTTGCCATCTAGTCATGTGTGTTGTGTTCAGGTTCCTGCCCTCTAGTCATGTGTGCTGCGTTCAGGTTCCTGCCCTCTAGTCAGGTGTGCTGCCTTTGGGTTCCTGCCATCTAGTCAGGTGTTCTGCATTCAGGTTCCTGCCCTCTAGTCAGGTGTGCTGCCTTTAGGTTCCTGCCGTCTCGTCAGGTGTGCTGCATTCAGTTTCCTGACGTGTAGTCATAGGTGTTTCATTCAGGTTCCTTCCCTCTAGTCGTGTGTGCTGCGTTCAGGTTCCTACCGTCCAGTCATGTGTGTTGCGTTCAGGTTCCTTCCCTTTAGTCATGTGTGTTGCGTTCAGGTTCCTGCCGTCTAGTCATGTGTGCTGCGTTCAGGTTCCTGCCGTCTAGTCATGTGTACTGCGTTCAGGTTCCTGCCGTGTAGTCATAGGTGTTGCGTACAGGTTCCTGCCCTCTAGTCATGTGTGCTGCGTTCAGGTTCCTGCCCTCTAGTCATGTGTGCTGCGTTCAGGTTCCTGCCGTGTAGTCATAGGTGTTGCGTTCAGGTACCTGGCCTCTAGTCATGTGTTCTGCGTTCAGGTTCCTGCTGTGTAGTCATAGGTGTTGTGTTCAGGTTCCTGACATTTAGTCATTTGTGTATATATAATGATGTTGATGTTGTGTACTAGTTACATGTAGATGTATATATGCTGTTGTTGTGTATTAGTTACATGGAGATGTATATATTATATGGTTGTGTATTAGTTACATGTAGATGTATATATTATATTGTTGTGTATTAGTTACATGTGGATGTATATATTATATTGTTGTGTATTAGTTACATGGTGATGTATATACAGTATTATGATGTTGTATAATAGTTACATCCATCCATCCATCCATTTTCTACCGCTTATTCCCTTCGGGGTCGCGGGGGGCGCTGGAGCCTATCTCAGCTATGGTGATGTATATATGTTGATGTTGTGTATTAGTTACATAGGATGTATATATTGTTGTGTATTAGTTACATGGTGATGTATATATTATGTTGCTGTGTATTAGTTACATGTAGATGTATATATTATATTGTTGTGTATTAGTTACATGTTGATGTATATATTATATTGTTGTGTATTAGTTACATGCTGATGTATATATTATATTGTTGTGTATTAGTTACATGCTGATGTATATATTGTTGTGTATTAGTTACATGTAGGGTGGGAGAGGGGTTAGTGCATGTGCCTCACAATACGAAGGTCCTGAGTAGTCCTGAGTTCAATCCCGGGCTCGGGATCTTTCTGTGTGGAGTTTGCATGTCCTCCCCGTGACTTCGTGGGTTCCCTCCGGGTACTCCGACTTCCTCCCACCTCCAAAGACATGCACCTGGGGATAGGTTGATTGGCAACACTAAATTGGCCCTAGTGTGTGAATGTGAGTGTGAATGTTGTCTGTATCTGTGTTGGCCCTGCGATGAGGTGGCGACTTGTCCAGGGTGTACCCTGCCTTCCGCCCGATTGTAGCTGAGATAGGCTCCAGCCCCCGCGACCCCGAAGGGAATAAGCGGTAGAAAATGGATGGATGGATAGTTACATGTGGATGTATATATTATGTTGTTGTGTATTAGGTACATGGTGATGTATATATTATGTTGTATATTAGTTACATGGTGATGTATATATGTTGATGTTGTGTACTAGTTACATGGTGATGTATATATGTTGATGTTGTGTACTAGTTACATGGTGATGTATATATGTTGCGTACTAGTTACACAGAGATGTATATACTGTATGTTGCGTACTAGTTACACAGAGATGTATATATGTTGTGTACTAGTTACATGGAGATGTACATATGTTGTGTACTAGAATCATGGTGATTTGTATATGTTGATGTTGTGTATTAGTTACATGGTGATGTATATATTCTTTGTAGTACAAACCCTGTTTCCATATGAGTTGGGAAATTGTGTTAGATGTAAATATAAGCGGAATACAATGATTTGCAAATCATTTTCAACCCATATTCAGTTGAATATGCTACAAAGACAACATATTTGATGTTTAAACTGATAAACATTTTTTTGTTGTTGCAAATAATCATTAACTTTAGAATTTGATGCCAGCAACACGTGACAAAGAAGTTGGGAAAGGTGGCAATAAATACTGATAAAGTTGAGGAATGTTCATCAAACACTTATTTGGAACACCTCACAGGTGAACAGGCAAATTGGGAACAGGTGGGTGCCATGATTGTGTATAAAAGTAGATTCTATGAAATGCTCAGTCATTCACAAACAAGGATGGGGCGAGGGTCACCACTTTGTCAACAAATGCGTGAGCAAATTGTTGAACAGTTTAAGAAAAACCTTTCTCAACCAGCTATTGCAAGGAATTTAGGGATTTCACCACCTGCGGTCCGTAATATCATCAAAGGGTTCAGAGAATCTGGAGAAATCACTGCACGTAAGCAGCTAAGTCTGTGACATTCGATCCCTCAGGCTGTACTGCATCAACAAGCGACATCAGTGTTTAAAGGATATCACCACATGGGCTCAGGAACACTTCAGAAACCCACTGTCAGTAACTACAGTCGGTCGCTACATCTGTAAGTGCAAGTTAAAACTCCTATGCAAGGCGAAAACCGTTTATCAACAACACCCAGAAACGCCGTCGGCTTCGCTGGACCTGAGCTCATCTAAGATGGACTGATACAAAGTGGAAAAGTGTTCTGTAGTTTGATGAGTCCACATTTCAAATTGTTTTTGGAAACTGTGGACGTCGTGTCCTCCGGACCAAAGAGGAAAAGAACCATCCGGATGGTTCTAGGCGCAAAGTTGAAAAGCCAGCATCTGTGATACTATGGGGGTGTATTAGTGCCCAAGACATGGGTAACTTACACATCTGTGAAGGCGCCATTAATGCTGAAAGGTACATACAGGTTTTGGAGCAACATATGTTGCCATCCAAGCAATGTTACCATGGACGCCCCTGCTTATTTCAGCAAGACAATGCCAAGCCACGTGTTACATCAACGTGGCTTCATAGTAAAAGAGTGCGGGTACTAGACTGGCCTGCCTGTAGTCCAGACCTGTCTCCCATTGAAAATGTGTGGCGCATTATGAAGCCTAAAATACCACAACGGAGACCCCGGACTGTTGAACAACTTAAGCTGTACATCAAGCAAGAATGGGAAATAATTCCACCTGAGAAGCTTAAAAAATGTGTCTCCTCAGTTCCCAAACGTTTACTAAGTGTTGTTAAAAGGAAAGGCCATGTAACACAGTGGTGAACATGCCCTTTCCCATCTACTTTGGCACGTGTTGCAGCCATGAAATTCTAAGTTTATTATTTGCAAAAAAAAAAAAAAAGTTTATGAGTTTGAACATCAATTATCTTGTCTTTGTAGTGCATTCAATTGAATATGGGTTGAAAAGGATTTGCAAATCATTGTATTCCGTTTATATTTACATCCAACACAATTTCCCAACTCATATGGAAACGGGGTTTGTAGTTACACAGAGATGTATATATGTTGTGTACTAGTTACACAGAGATTGATTGAAACTTTTTATTAGTAGATTGCACAGTACAGTACATATTCCGTACAATTGACCACTAAATGGTAACACCCGAATACGTTTTTCAACTTGTTTAAGTCAGGGTCCAGGTTAATCAATTCATGGTAGTATATATGTTGTGTACTAGTTACACAGAGATGTATATATGGTGTGTACTAGTTACACAGAGATTTATATATGGTGTGTACTAGTTACACAGAGATGTATATATGTTGTGTACTAGTTACACGGAGATGTATATATGTTGTGTACTAGTTACACGGAGATGTATATATGGTGTGTACTAGTTACACGGAGATGTATATATGGTGTGTACTAGTTACACGGAGATGTATATATGGTGTGTACTAGTTACATGGTGATGTATATATGTTTTGTACTAGTTACACGGAGATGTATATATGTTGTGTACTAGTTACACGGAGATGTATATATGTTGTGTACTAGTTACACCGAGATGTATATATGGTGTGTACTAGTTACATGGTGATGTATATATGTTGTGTACTAGTTACATGGTGATGTATATATGTTGTGTATTAGTTACATGGTTATGTTGTGTACTAGTCACATGGTGGTGTATATATGTTGTGTACCTGGTAGGGGTGTAACGGTACGTGTATTTGTATTGAACCGTTTCGGTACCGGGATTCCGGTTCGGTTCGGAGGTGAACCGAACGAGTTTCCACACGGACATATTAAGTAGCGTAACGCACGTTGTGTAAACTGCACACCGAGGCACAACACACGTCAGTCTATCGTAGCCCGTTAGCTGCTAGCATGCCGCTAACGGGCTATGATAGACTGAACATATGTCCTCTTATCACCGGACATGTCCTCTTTTGCGGAGCTGTCAGGACGGAGTTTCTTAAATGCCTCAAATGTCCGGCATTTTGAGTTAGGGTTGCGTGTATTTTCAATGTACGTTCAGGGTTAAGAAGGGGTTAAAAACAAAACAAATTGTGCGTGCAGCAGCATTGGTGAGGGAGGGGAAGAGACAGAGAGAGTTATGATAAACGCGCATGCGTCGCCAGGCTCTGCTTTTTATCCATAGATTTATCAGATTTAATTATTTATTATCTATAGCTGGGGTGTCAAAAGTGTGCCCCGGAGGCCATTTGCGGCCCACAGCTAATGTTTTAAAGGCCCACGGCACATTCTAAAAATACTATTAAAATAAACAAAAACATAACAAAAGTGAAATAAAAAAGCTTAAAGTTTAAATGTAATTTAGAAAAAGTTGCAATGTTGACTAATAAAACAAAGCTCTTTTTTTTTGTCTTTCAAACTGTCATTGTTCAAAACATAATATTGAATCAAAATCAATGTTATTATGAATTATTGACCTATCCAAGGTTCCATTAACTTCACATCAAATATTCCATTAAGAAAAATATTTTTGGTGGAAGATTTTGCAAATTTGGTAAATAGATAACCCAAAAATTGATATTTTGTTGTTTTCTTACTGTACCGAAAATGAACCGAACCGTGACCTCTAAACCGAGGTACGTACCGAACCGAAATTTTTGTGTACCGTTACACCCCTAGTACATGGTGATGTATATGTGTTGTGTACTAGTTACATGGTGATGTATATATGTTGTGTATTAGTTACATGGTCATGTTGTGTACTAATTACACAGAGATGGACCCAGTGGTGATTGCAGCAGATGAGGTGTACATGGTGATGTATATATGTTGTGTGCTAGTTACATGGTTGTGTTGTGTACTAGTTACAGAGATGGACCCAGTGGTGATTGCAACAGAGGGGGTGGAGAAGTTGTGTGCTAGTTACATGGGGATGTATATATGTTGTATACATGGTGATGTATTTATGTTGTGTACTAGTTACACGGAGATGTATATATGTTGTGTACTAGTTACACGGAGATGGACCCAGTGGTGATTGCAGCAGAGGGAGTGGAGAAGTTGTGTACTAGTTACATGGTGATGTATATATGTAGTGTACATTGTGATGTATATACAGAATGTTGTGTACTAGTTACATGGTGATGTATATATGTTGTGTACAATGTTATGTATACCGGTATATGTTGTGTACTAGTTACACAGAGATGTATATATGTTGTGTACGAGTTACATGGTCATGTATATATGTTGTGTACATTGTGATGTATATATGTTGTGTACTAGTTACACAGAAATGTATATATGTTGTGTACTAGTTACATGGTCATGTATATATGTTGTGTACTAGTTACACAGAGATGTATATATGTTGTGTACTAGTTACATGGTGATGTATATATGTTGTGTACTAGTTACACAGAGATGTATATATGTTGTGTACTAGTTACATGGTGATGTATATATGTTGTGTACTAGTTACACTGAGATGTATATATGTTGTGTACTAGTTACACGGAGATTTATATATGTTGTGTACTAGTTACACGGAGATGTATATATGTTGTGTACTAGTTACATGGTGATGTATATATGTTGTGTACTAGTTACATGGTTATGTTGTGTACTAGTTACACGGAGATGGACCCAGTGGTGATTGCAGCAGAGGGGGTGGAGAAATTCAAAGGAGAGAACTTTGAAATCATCATCGTGGACACAAGTGGGAGACACAAACAGGAAGACTCTCTGTTTGAAGAGATGTTGCAAGTGTCCAATGCTGTGGTGAGTACTTGAACGCATCGTCCTCTGACTGGATTCTGCCTGGGATGACGCTGTAGGGGTTTCCATAGCAACCAGACAACATCGTCTACGTGATGGACGCCTCCATCGGTCAGGCCTGTGAATCGCAGGCCAAAGCCTTCAAAGACAAAGTGGACGTGGCGTCGGTCATCATCACCAAGCTAGACGGCCACGCCAAAGGAGGCGGAGCTTTGAGCGCGTAAGATTGCTCTCAGGTGGATGATGGGCGTACATCTGACCCGCCTTGCGTTTCAGGGTGGCGGCGACCAGGAGTCCAATCATCTTCATCGGAACAGGCGAGCACATCGATGACTTCGAGCCCTTCAAGACGCAGCCCTTCATCAGTAAACTTCTTGGTACGCCACCTGCTGCTCACCAATGCAAACACATGACCTCACTTTCTCTTCCGGTCACACTGACACCTGCTGCTCACCCCTGCAAACACATGACCTCACTTCCTCTTCCTGTCACACTGACACCTGCTGCTCACCCCTGCAAACACATGACCTCACTTCCTCTTCCTGTCAGGTATGGGCGACATCGAGGGCTTGATCGACCGAGTCAACGAGCTCAAGTTGGACGACAACGAGGAGCTGATTGACAAGTTGAAACATGGTGACACCTCCAACCTTATTTGATGATGCTAACTGTAAGTTAGTGCAGGTGATGATGCTAACTGTAAGTTAGTGCAGGTGATGATGCTAACTGTAAGTTAGTGCAGGTGATGATGCTAACTGTAAGTTAGAGCAGGTGATGATGCTAACTGTAAGCGAGTGCAAGTGATGGTGCTAACTGTAAAGCTGTGATCCTCAGGACAGTTCACACTGAGAGACATGTATGAACAGTTCCAGAACATCATGAAGATGGGACCTTTTGGACAAATAATGGTAAACACTGTGTGACCTTTGAACTCTGCTGAAGCTTAATTGTGTGTGTGTGTGTGTGTGTGTAGGGAATGATTCCAGGCTTTGGAACAGACTTTATGAGTAAAGGAAATGAGCAAGAATCAATGGCCAGACTAAAAAAACTCATGACTATCATGGACAGCATGAATGACCAAGGTAACACACACACACACACACACACACACACACACATACACACACACACACACACACACACGCCTGACAAGAGTGTGTGCGTGTGCACAGAGTTGGACAGTAAGGACGGGGCCAAGTTGTTCAGCAAGCAGCCCAACAGAATCCAGCGTGTGTCACGAGGAGCGGGCGTGGCCACTCGAGATGTCCAAGAACTTTTGACCCAGTACACCAAGTTTGCTCAGATGGTGAAGAAGATGGGCGGGATCAAAGGCCTCTTCAAAGGTGACATCTGCTGTCCATCATCTGCACACCTGTTGTTGACACACTAGTGTACCTTTGTGTGCGTACATACGTGAGTGTGTACATGTGTGTGTGTGTGTACGTGTGTGTACGTACGTGTGTGTGTGTGTATGTACGTGTACGTATGTGTGTGTGTGTGTACGTACGTGTGTGTGTGTGCGCATATGTGTGTGTGGGTGTGTGTGTACACGTGCGTGTGTGTGTGTACACGTGCGTGTTTGTGTGTATACACGTGTGTAAATGTGCGTGTGTGTGTGCGTGCAGGAGGAGACATGTCCAAGAACGTCAACCCGTCTCAGATGGCCAAACTCAACCAGCAGATGGCCAAGATGATGGACCCGCGGGTGCTGCACCACATGGGTAAGTAAGACTCCGCCCCCAGGTCACATGACCCACAGGGACTGACCAGGTTGGTGTGCAGGTGGCATGGCGGGACTTCAGTCTATGATGCGGCAGTTCCAGCAGGGGGCAGCAGGGAACATGAAAGGCATGATGGGATTCAACAATATGTGACTTTTTTTTTCTCTCTCCTGATTGGAGCACACACCAAATAAAACTTTGTAACTCTACCATTGCTTCGTCTGTCCAACAATACACACCCTGGCACACTCCGCCCCCTCTGGTGCTGTGTGGTACTGCAGGCATTGTCTGTCCAACAATACACACCCTGGCACACTGCGCCCCCTCTGGTGCTGTGTGGTACTGTAGGCATTCTACTTCATCGATCACCAAGTTTCCATCCATCCATCCATCAGGGACAAGCGGTAGACATTCAAAATGTCTTATTATTAATGTTACATTTACAACCAATCATTTTTCATGATGACACCAAGTTTATTTATTAATAATCACTGCAATGTTTTATTATTAATGTTACATTTACAACCAATAATTTTTCATGACGACCCCACATTGACCCCGATGGGCAACTGTGTGGGCCGGGACGCACCACCTCGTCTTGGGGGTGTAGCCTCTACCTAAAAAAAAAAGGTAATGATCCTTCCATTAATACATGCACAAACACACACACTTTGTTACATCCTCCATTTAGTCAAGTGTGATGTCTTTAAATGTGACTTTGTTTTCAGGTGGCAAAATCCAATCTTCATTGTTGAAATGATTCTATATTCTTTTACATATTTTATTCACTTGTTGAAATGATTCTATTATCTTTTATACATTTTATTCACTTGTTGAAATTATTTTACATTATTTTAAAAATGTTATTCACTTATTGAAATGATTCTATATTATGTTATTTTTTATTCACTTATTGAATTGATTCTATATTATGTTATCTTTTATTCACTTATTGAAATGATTCTTTATTATTTTATATATGTTATTCACTTATTGAAATTATTCTATATTCTTTTATATATTTTATTCACTTATTGGAATTATTCTATATTTTATATATTTTATTCACTTATTGAAATTATTCTATATTCTTTTATATATGTTTTTCACTTGTTGAAATGATTCTATATTATTTTATATATTTTATTCACTTATTGAAATGATTCTATATTCTTTTATATATTTTATTCACTTGTTGAAATGATTATTATGTTATCTTTTATTCACTTATTGAAATGATTCTACATTATTGTATATATGTCATTCACTTGTTGAAATGATTATATATTCTTTTATATATGTTATTCACTTGTTGAAATGATTATATATTCTTTTATATATTCACTTGTTGAAATTATTCTATATTCTTTTATATATGTTATTCACTTGTTGAAATTATTATATATTCTTTTATATACGTATGTTATTCACTTGTTGAAATTATTCTATATTATGTTATATCTTTGATTGACTTGGAATACCCACTCTGGAAGTATTCCAGCACATGTTTGTGATGTTAGGGACACCTAGTGACACTACATGTAATATTTGAAATATACTTTGTGGGGACACATTTGATATGATACTTAATATACACATATATTAATATACATTTAATGTTGAACTTGAATAGAAGGTTGTCTCTCAGCTGTCAGAGATGATGAACGATCTTTGTACAAAGAAGATGTGTCACTCTGACCTGCCAGTCATGATGGAGTCATGTGACTTGGATGAACTTGGAATGATTAGTTTGATGAGATACCAAAGTGGATGGAGATTAGAGTTGCGAGTGAGACGTCGTCTTGCTGTGCTATCTGTGCTTTGACGTGGCACCGCCGCCATCTTGTTTTGCCTGCTTGGCAGCAGCACATCAAGCACTTCTTCTTCTCAGCACTTTGGCTCCTTTTCAGCCGCATTCGAGCCTTCATTTCGCACGCACACCTTGGAGAGGACACAGCGGCTGGTGAGTACGCTGCTGGTCTTCATGGTGAGCCCCGCTAGCCGCTAGATAGGACGCGGCTGGTCTTTATGGTTTGCCGCTAGCTGCTAGTTAGCTCGCCTGTTTGACTTGGTCAACTTTGTTCGTCAGTTAAGTTTTGCTGAAGTGCTTGTTGAAGGGAACATGAGGCAACGTGTATGAAGTGTGTATATATATATATATATATATATATATATGTATGTATATATATATATATATATATATATATACACAACTATGACGTCACTGAGCCCATGTGTCTGTGCGTCCCAGCGTTGCCATGGCAACGTTTGCAGAGTACATGGCGCAAAACGAGGAGCGCGACGGCGTGCGCTTCAGCTGGAACGTGTGGCCGTCCAGCCGCCTGGAGGCCACCCGCATGGTGGTTCCGGTGGCGGCTCTCTTCACGCCGCTCAAGGAGCGCCCGGACCTGCCGCCCATCCAGTACGAACCGGTTATGTGCAGCCGCGCCACCTGCCGCGCCGTGCTCAACCCGCTCTGGTAGGCCAGCGTGCGCGCGCACAGGGCAAGTGTGGGGTCACGTGATCACTCCCTCACCTGTGTTGCAGCCAGGTGGACTACCGGGCCAAGCTGTGGGCGTGTAACTTCTGCTACCAGAGGAACCAGGTAGGAGATGCCAGCTGGCGCCGGTGGCCACCATCCGCTTGACCCGCGCTCTCCGTGCCCCTTCCCTTTCAGTTACCGCCGTCCTACTCCGGTATCTCAGAAGTCAACCAACCGGCCGAGCTGCTTCCTCAGTTCTCCACCATCGAGTACGTGGTCCAGGTGAGTTGCCTGCTCCCACAAGCATGCTGTGGTGCCCCCACTGAGTCTGCGTGTGGGTCCTCAGCGCGGCCCGCTCATGCCGCTGGTCTTCCTCTACGTGGTGGACACCTGCATGGACGACGAGGACCTGCAGGCCTTGAAGGAGTCCCTGCAGATGTCCTTGTCCCTCCTGCCGCCCACGGCCCTGGTCGGCCTCATCACCTTGGGCCGCATCGTCCACGTGCACGAGCTGGGCTGTGAGGGCGTATCCAAGAGCTACGTCTTCAAAGGCACCAAAGACCTGAGCGCCAAACAGCTGCAGGTACGACTCCACCTCAGTATAGTGGCTTCTGATTGGCTCAGCCTCAGGGAGCTGAAGTGAGATGATAAATAAGTCCTTCATAGCAATTAACAGCTGCTAACAAGGGATTCCTCTACTCTGACCTACTTCCTGATTGAATGTGTCACATATACATGTATATAGTAGTATACCTATAGATCTTGTACTGTGTGTGTATATATATATATATATATATATATATATATATATATATATATATATATATATATATATCTATAGGTATACTACTATATATATGTGTGTTTATATATATATATATATATATATATATATATATATACTGTACTATATATGTATAGTATATATGTATATATATATGTATACTATTTTATATATATATATATATATATACATACAGTACAAGATCTATAGGTATACTATATATATATATATAGTATACCTATAGATCTTGTACTGTGTGTATGTATGTATATATATATATATATATATATATATATATATATATATATATATATATATGTATATGTGTGTGTGTATTTATAAAATACAGTACAAGATCTATAGGTATACTACTATGTATTGTATATATAATACAGGTATACTACTATATTATGTATATACCGGTGTGTGTGTGTATGTATGTATATATATATATATATATATATATATATATATGTATATATATATATATATATATATATATATATATATATATATATATATAGTAGTATATCTATAAATCTTGCACTGTATTATATATGTATATAATATATAGTAGTATACCTATAGATCTTGTACTGTATTATATATATATAATATATAGTAGTGTACCTATTTATCTTGTATTGTACTGTATTATATATGTATATAATATATAGTAGGATACCTATATATCACGTCTTGTACTGTATTATATATGTATATAATATATAGTAGTATACCTATAGATTTTGTACTGTATTATATATGTATATAATATATAGTAGTATACATATATATCATGTCTTGTACTGTATTATATATATATATATAATATATAGTAGTATACCTATATATCATGTATTGTACTGTATTATATATGTATATAACATATAGTAGTATACGTATATATCATGTCTTGCACTGTATTATACATGTATATAACATAGTAGTATACCTATATATCATGTCTTACACTGTATTATACATGTATATAATAAATAGCAGTATACCTATATATCATGTCTTACACTGTATTATATATGTATATAATATATAGCAGTATATCATGTCTTGTACTGTATTATATATGTATATAATATATAGCAGTATATCATGTCTTGTACTGTATTATATATGTAATTAATATATAGTAGTGTACCTATATATCATGTCTTGTACTGTATTATATATGTATATAATATATAGTAGTATACCTATATACTAGGGATGTCCCGATCCAGGTTTTTGCACTTCCGATCCAGGTTTTTGCACTTTCGATCCGATACCGATATTGTTTTTGCACTTCCGATCCGATACCGATACTGACCAATACCGATACTGACCGATGCTGGCCTATCCGAGCATGTATTAAAGTTTAAAGTTATTTAGCCTACTTAGTTGTCAGAATCATGTTGAAAAGGGTTTTAGTACACTTGATAACAACTAGCCAGCTGAATTAGGGGAGTTTGAATAATACACAATGGTTGGTAACAAGAAACCGACCTGTTTATTCAAGGATAAACACAAAATAGACACAATTATACATGACAAACAGAAATGGCATCATTGAACTAGGGCTGGGCGATATGGCCTTTTTTTAATATTGCGATATTTTAAGGCCATATTGAGATACACGATATATATCTCGATATTTTGCCTTAGCCTTGAATGAACACTTGATGCATATAATCACAGTAGTATGATGATTCTATGTGTTTTGATTGATTGATTGAGACTTTTATTATTAGGTTGCACAGTGAAGTACATATTCCGTACAATTGACCACTAAATGGTAACACCCGAATAAGTTTTTCAACTTGTTAAAGTCGGGGTCCACTTAAATTGATTCGTGATACAGATATATACTATCAGATATATACTATCATCATAATACAGTCATCACACAAGATAATCTCATTGAATTATTTATATTATTTATAAACCGGGGTGTGGAGGGGGGGGCGCCGGATGTAAGTGTCAAAAAGACAGCCAAAAGAGTTTGATATGAGAATAAATCTAAAGTTAAAATATAGGGTAGAAATGCACCCATTTGCAGGAAATGTAGTCTTGATTTTCAAAATTTTCTTTCAAGGCTTGCATGTCTACATTAAAACATTCTTCTTCATACTGCATTAATATATGCTACTTTTAAACTTTCATGCAGAGAAGGAAATCACAACTAAAAAATTACAAATTTTTTCATACGGTGTTGATCTGGAAATGTTTGTCTCGGCATTTTGAT
Source organism: Nerophis lumbriciformis (assembly GCF_033978685.3). NCBI lineage: Eukaryota > Metazoa > Chordata > Actinopteri > Syngnathiformes > Syngnathidae > Nerophis > Nerophis lumbriciformis. The sequence goes on along the minus strand of NC_084571.2, from coordinate 17,600,557 downwards.
GGTGTGGACGTGTGGCACTGAATGGAGATAAGCGTCTCGACAGACGTTACAATATTTGAACAATGATGACGAAAACTGTTTTCTCTGTCGTGTCCGTGTGTCGAAAATTGTTATGCGCTTATTTTTTTATTTGATTTTGTGCGTGGCATATAATTGCTATGCGCAGAGGACGCTTGAGCAGTGCGCAATTGCACAGGCGCGCACCTTAGAGCAGTGGTTCTCAAATGGGGGTACGCGTACCCCTGGGGGTACTTGAAGGTATGCCAAGGGGTACGTGAGATTTTTTTTAAATATTCTAAAAATAGCAACAATTCAAAAATCCTTTATAAATATATTTATTGAATAATACTTCAACAAAATATGAATGTAAGTTCATAAACTCAGTGAAGCACAAGCTCAGGTTTCTCACTAAAATGTCTCTCAAAAAGAACTGTGAAAAGAAATGCAACAATTCAATATTCAGTGTTGACAGCTAGATTTTTTGTGGACATGTTCCATAAATATTGATGTTAAAGATTTCTTTTTTTGTGAAGAAATGTTTAGAATTAAGTTCATGAATCCAGATGGATCTCTATTACAATCCCCAAAGAGGGCACTTTAAGTTGATGATTACTTCTATGTTTAGAAATCTTTATTTATAATTGAATCACTTGTTTATTTTTCAACAAGTTTTTAGTTATTTTATATCTTTTTTTCCAAATAGTTCAAGAAAGACCACTACAAATGAGCAATATTTTGCACTGTTATACAATTTAATAAATCAGAAACTGATGACATAGTGCTGTATTTTACTTCTTTATCTCTTTTTTTCAACCAAAAATGCTTTGCTCTGATTAGGGGGTACTTGAATTTAAAAAAATGTTCACAGGGGGTACATCACTGAAAAAAGGTTGAGAACCACTGCCCGAGAGGGAACGTTGGTCACACGGCTGCGCTAGCATCACAGCTAACGTTAGCCATGCTGCTACCTCTCTGCTGGGAGAGGACGTATATGTATGTGACGTATGACGTGACAGTATGTGACGTGTGTAAGAAGGTGCGCTTGCTGTCTGTGAGAGGGAGAGACAGAAAAGAGTGAGAAGAGCCTGTCGTGTAATGCCAGCAGCTAAAAGCAACTGCGTGAGAATCCACAGACCTGTGGATGTGTTGAAGGTGTGCTGGAAAATGCAGAACGGAAATTAGGGAGCAGCAGAAAAGTGGAACGTATTATTTAAATCGGTGCGTTGGAAAACACGGACCGGAGTTTTCTTTTTAAACTGGATCTGGATCGGCATTTTCCCATGCGTTGCCGATACGCATTTTTTGGCAAATATCGGCGGCCGATCCGATCCAAATATCGGATCGGGACATCCCTACTATATACTGTATCATGTCTTACACTGTATTATATATGTATATAATATATAGCAGTATATCATGTCTTGTACTGTATTATATATGTATATAATATATAGCAGTATGTCATGTCTTGCACTGTATTATATATGTATATAACATAGTAGTATACCTATACATCATGTCTTACACTGTATTATATATGTATATAATATATAGTAGTATACCAATATATCATGTATTGTACTGTATTATATATGTATATAATATATAGTAGTATACCTACAGTATATATCATGTCTTACACTGTATTATATACATATATAATATATAGTAGTATACCTATATATCATGTATTGTACTGTATTATATATGTACTGTATATAATATATAGTAGTATACCTATATTTCATGTATTGTACTGTATTATATATGTATATAACAGTGACGTGCGGTGAGGTTCATGGCTGGTGAGGCACTGACTTCATCACAGTCAGATTTACAAACATATGAACCCTAAAGAGTATCTTATTCACCATTTGATTGGCAGCAGTTAACGGGTTATGTTTAAAAGCTCATACCAGCAATCTTCCCTGCGTGGCACTCAGCATCAAGGGTTGGAATTGGGGGTTAAATCACCAAAAATGATTCCCAGGCGCGGCGCCGCTGCTGCCCACTGCTCCCCTCACCTCCCAGGGGGTGATCAAGGGGATGGGTCAAATGCAGAGGACAAATTTCACCACACCTAGTGTGTGTGTGTGACAACCATTGGTACTTTAACTTAACTTTAACTTTACACATACAAACTGTAGCACACAAAAAAGCACATTTAATAAAAAAAATGTTATTATGGTCTTACCTTTACTTATAAATGAAGTCCATGCGCCGCTCCTTCTGAACAAAAGCATCGATAACTTGTTTTTAGAAGTCTTCCTTATCTTTCTTCAGTTTTAAAAGTCTCTCTGTCTCGATGGAGATCTTCTCTTTAATTATTACCTCCTGCTTTGACTGAAAGTCCAGTTTAGAAAACTGTTTTATTTTAGATATGTAATCCTCCATGTTAAAAGTCCAGGTGAGAGGAAAAAATAAACGATCGCTAACTGTTGCTGCTTGTTGTCACTTATTCTGAAGCCGAGTCGTCGCAAAAATGATCGCTGGGATCACTAGCGCCCTCTACCACCATGAGGCGGGATTACTGCGAGCCTCAGCCAGTGCGTCTTCGCAGCCGTTTTATGATTGCTCAGCACAAGAAATACGTTACACACATACAGTTGTTGACAAAATACACTGTACATTATATACCTCAGCTAACTAAACTATGGAAATGTATAATATAATTCATATAGCAATACGGTCTCACTGCACAGCAGGCCAGCAGTTAGCCGAGTCATTGCGCAATCCATGGTGAGGCTCAACTGGCTGCTGATCACCGCAAGTCTCTTCTTAGTATTTGAACGGCAAATGTGAAAATTCAGCGATTTTGAATAGAAATAATCTAAAACTGGTGAAGTTAAATGGAAAAGAACTTTGTAGTATAATCACTGGATACATATAACAATTTAAATTTTTTTTTTCTTTTTGCATTTTTTTTCTTTCCATGGCAGGTGAGGCCCCGCCTCACCTGCCTCTCCTGACTGCACGTCACTGGTATATAATATATAGTAGTATACCTATATATCATGTCTTACACTGTATTATATATGTATATAATATATAGCAGTATATCATGTCTTACACTGTATTATATATGTATATAATATATAGCAGTATATAATGTCTTACAGTGTATTATATATGTATATAATATATAGTAGTTTACATATATATCACGTGTATTATATATGTACAGTATATACATTATATAGCAGTATATCATGTCTTACACTGTATTATATGTAAATAATATATAGTAGTATACCTATATATCATGTATTGTACTGTATTACATATGTATATAATATATAGCAGTATATCATGTCTTGTACTGTATTACTGTATAAATGTAAATTTAGCAATATAATAGAAGAATATGTGGCGTATGTACATCTTGCTACAGATGCTAATGGTGAATGTTGTGCATGTGCTATGAATTGTGGGTAACGGTGCAGGAGTTTCTGGGTCTGAGCAAAGCCGTGGCGTCTCAGGGACGAGGACCTCAACCTGCCCAACAGCCGCAGTCCAACAGGTGACACTATATCAATCTTTGTGTAGTGGACTCTATCTTTATACCGGTATACAACTTTATATACAAATAGTTGACTAAAGGTTTATGTATAAAATAGTTGATTTTATGTTTATATATAAATTACTTGATAGATGTTTGTATATAAATTAGTTGATATGTTTATATATAATTTAGTGGATATATGTTTATATATAAATAGTTGATTATGTTTATATATAAAATAATTGATCATATTTTTGTATATAAAATAATTGATCATATGTTTGTATATAAATACGTTGATTATGTTTGCATATAAATTAGTTGATGATATATTTATATATAAATTAGTTGATCATATGTTTATATATAAATAGTTGATTACATGTTTATATATAAATAGTTGATTATATGTTTATATCTAAATTAGTTGATAGATGTTTATATATAAATTAGTTGATTATGTGTTTATATACAAATAGTTGATTATATGTTTATATATAAATAGTTGATTATATGTCTATATATATAAATTAGTTGATATATGTTTATATATAAATTAGTTGATGTATGTTTATATATAAATTAGTTGATTATGTGTTTATATATAAATTAGTTGATTATGTGTTTATATATAAAATAGTTGATCATTAGTTTAAATATAAATTAGTTGATCATATGTTTATATATAAATAGTTGATTATATTTTTATATTTTAAATAATTGATCTTATGTTTATATATAAATTATTTGATTATATGTTTGAATATAAATTAGTTGATTATGTTTGTATATAAATTAGTTGATCATATATTTGTATATAATTAATTGATCATATGTTTATATATAAATTACTTGATCATATGTCTATATATAAATTAGTTGACTAAAGGTTCATATATTTATTAATTGATCATATGTTTATATATAAATTAGTTGACTAAAGGTTCATACCTAAATTAATTGATCATATGTTTATATATAAAATAGTTGATCATATGTTTATATATAAATTAGTTGATCATATGTTTATATATAATTGATTATGTTTGTATATAAATTAGTTGATTATATGTTTATACATAAATTAATTTATCATATTTTTATATATAAAATAGTTGATTATACTGTATGTTTATATATACATTCGTTGATTATATGTTCATATATAAATTAATTGATCATATGTTTATATATAAATTAGTTGATCATATGTTTATATATAAAATAGTTGATCATATGTTTATATATATACCCCGCCTTCCGCTCGAATGCAGCTGAGATAGGCTCCAGCACCCCCCGCGGCCCCAAAAGGGACAAGCGGTAGAAAATGGATGGATGGTTTGTACAGTCGTGGTCAAAAGTGTACATACACTTGTAAAAAACATAATGTCATGGGTGTCTTGAGTTTCCAATCATTTCTACAACTCTTATTTGTTTGTGATAGAGTGATTGGAGCACATACTTGTTGGTCACAAAAAACATTCATGAAGTTTGCTTCTTTTATGAATTTATTATGGGTCTACTGAAAATGTGAACAAATCTGCTGGGTCATACAGCAACATACATGATCAATTTTGCTGATGTAGAAAAGTTACAATCAAACCAAATGAGCTTCATGGCATGGCCTCTTAACTTCATGTGAGTGATTATGATTGTTGACTTCTCTGAGCCCATTTAAATAGGGCTCATGTGATGCAGTCATTAGACTCGGTTACCAACGCCACAATGGGAAAGTCAAAGGAACTCAGCACAGATCTGAAAAAATGAATCATTGACTTGAACAAGTCAGGAAAGTCACTTGGAGCCATTTCAAAGCAGCTTAAGGTCCCAAGAGCAACTGTGCAGACAATTGTTCGTAAGTCTAAAGTGCGTGGCACAGTTTTGTCACTGCCACGATCAGGAAGAAAACGCAAGCTATCACCTGCTGCTGAGAGAAAATTGGTCAGGATGATCAAGAGTCAACCGAGAACCACCAAAAAGCAGGTCTGCAATGAACTGGAAGCTGCTGGAACACAGGTGTCAGTGTCCACAGTCAAGCATCGCCATGGACTGAGAGGCTACCATGCAAGAAGGAAGCCCTTGCTCCAGAAGCCACACCTTAAGGCTCGTCTAAAGTTTGCTGCTGAACACATGGACAAAGATAAGACCTTCTGGAGGAAAGTTCTGTGGTCAGATGAAACAAAAATGGAGCTGTTTGGCCACAATACCCAGCAATATGTTTGGAGGAGAAAAAGTGAGGCCTTTAATCCCAGGAACACCATTCCTACCGTCAATCATGGTGGTGGTAGTATTATGTTCTGGGCCTGTTTTGCTGCCAATGGAACTGGTGCTTTAAATGGGACAATGAAAAAGGAGGATTACCTCCAAATTCTTCAGGACAAGCTAAAATCATCAGCCCGGAGGTTGGGTGTTAGGCACAGTTGGGTGTTCCAACAGGACAATGACCCCAAACACACGTCAAAAGTGGTAAAGGAATGGCTAAATCAGGCTAGAATGAAGGTTTTAGAATGGCCTTCCCAAAGTCCTGACTTAAACATGTGGACAATGCTGAAGAAACAAGTCCATGTCAGAAAAGCAACACATTTAGCTGAACTGCACCAATTTTATCAAGAGGAGTGGTCAAAAATTCAAGCAGAAGCTTGTGGATGGCTACCAAAAGCGCCTTATTGCAGTGAAACTTGCCAAGGGACATGTAAGCAAATATTAACATTGTATATACAGTATGTATACTTTTGACCCAGCAGATGTGGTCACATTTTCAGTAGACCCATAATGAATTCATAAAAGAAGCAAACTTCATGAATGTTTTTTGTGACCAACAAGTATGTGCTCTAATCACTCTAACACAAAACAATAAGAGTTGTAGAAATGATTGGAAACTTAAGACAGCCATGACATTATGTTCTTTACAAGTCTATGTATACTTTATATAAATATAGTTGATTATATGTTCATATATAAATTATTGATCATAAGTTTGCATATTAATTAATTGATCATATGTTTATATATAAAATAGTTGATTATATGTTTATATATAAATGAGTTGATTATATTTTTATATATAAAACAGTTGATTATATGTTTATATATAAAAATAGTTGATCATATGTTTATTTATAAAATAGTTGATTATATGTTTATATATAAAATAGTTGATCATATGTTTATATATAAAATAGGTGATCATATGTTCATATATAAATTAGTTGATTATATGTTTATATATAATAGAAGTTGATCATATGTTTATATATAAACATTTGACTATATGTTAAAAGAAGTACTATTTTTAGATTCCTGCAGCCGCTCCAAAAAGTGGACATGAACCTGACAGACCTTCTGGGGGATGTTCAGAGAGACTGTTGGCCCGTGGTCCAGGGCAGGCGTCCTCTGCGCTCGCTGGGCGTGGCCATGTCCATCGCTGTGGGCCTGCTGGAGGTAGACTGGTTTAGGAGCGTGGTTATCTTGTCACATGCTACCTTCCCTTGGCTCCTCCCTTTAGTGCGCCTTTCCCAACACGGGTGCTCGCATCATGACCTTCGTCGGGGGTCCGGCCACGCAGGGTCCCGGCATGGTGGTGGGGGACGATCTGAAGACACCCATCAGGTCTTGGCATGACATCGAAAAAGATAATGCCAAGTTCATGAAGAAGGCCTCCAAGGTAACTTCCTCATTCACTTCCTGTTTTGTCTTATTATGAATAATAATTATTGACACATGTATGTTTTGTCTTATTATGAATCATAATTGACACAATATATGTTATGCCTTATTATGAATCATAATTATTGACACAATGTATGTTTTGTCTTATTATGAATCATGATTAATGACACAATGTATGTTTTGTGTTATTATTAATCATAATTAATGACACAATGTATGTTTTGTCTGATTATAATCATAATTAATGACATGATGTATAATTTGTGTTATTATAATCATAATTAATGTCACGATGTATGTTTTGTCTTATTATGAACAATAATGACACGATGTATGTTTTGTGTTATTTTAAATCATAATTAATGACACAACGTATGTTTTGTGTTATAATCATAATTAATGACACCATGTATGTTTTGTGTTATTATGAATCATAATTAATGACATGATGCATGTTTTGTCTTATTATGAATCATAATTAATGACACAATCTATGTTTTGTCTTATTATGAATCATAATGACACCATGTATTTTTTGTGTTATTATGAACAGTGTTGGGACTAACGCGCTACAAAGTAACGCGTTACTGTAACGTCATTATTTTCAGCCGTAACTAGTAGTCTAACGCGTTATTTTCTTATATTCAGTAACTCAGTTACCATTACCACATGATGCGTTACTATTTTACGTTATTTTTTATATAGTATCGGCTAGAAACTGAGAAGATCTGAGTGTGTTTTATTGGAGAGTTGCAGTGTCGTCCTTCTGATTCTTCCTGTCTCACAAGGAAGAGCAGAGGCGCGCTGTGTGTGAGTGTGTGTGGGGGGCGGGGTGTGTGTCTGTGTTTACTAACAAGACATCATGGCGGAGTCGAAGCCGAGTTTCTTAACATGGAGATATTCTTACTACTTTTCTTTTGTTGAGCACAAAGAAAATAACATTTTAGTTAAATGTAAGTTGTGTCTTGGATCAAAGATCCCATCTACTGCCCAAAACAGCAATTCAAATCTGCTGAAACAGTTACAAAAGCAACATGCTTCAACAAAGCTAGTAAAGAGAGACACACTTCACCTTAGGATTTTAACGGAGGGACTGCTAGCCAGGACAACATTGATAGAGCCATTATTAGTATGTGCTAGAAGACATGCAGGCTATTTCTACAGTGGAGTCACCCTCTTTCAGGCAGCTAATTAGCATGATAGCGGGTGTCAAAGGGCAAATGGCACAAAAACATTTTCCAAGTTCCTGGACACAGTGGACAGTGAGTACATAAAAATGGAAAGCAAGCTAAAGAAGACACTCCAAACTCTGCCTCTGCTCATTATTAATTACTGAAGGTACACACTCTGTCAATTCTCTTATATCCATCCATCCATTTTCTACCGCTTATTCCCTTCGGGGTTGCGGGGGGTGCTGGAGCCTATCTCAGCTACAATCGGGCGGAAGGCGGGGTACACCCTGGACAAGTCGCCACCTCATCGCAGGGCTCAATTCTCTTATATACTCTTTCATTCTAGACTTCTAGAGTGTTTGATAATCACATAACTCTAAATGTATAGACTATAAAGTTCACAAACATAAAGAGGGATCCTAGTGGGCCAGGCCAATCTTTCCTTTTCTCTAAACTAAAACTGGGGAAATGCGTAGAGTGTTCTGGGCTACACTGAAGACATGATTTTATTTCAGAATTCCTTGAGAGAAAAAAAACGCCTGGTTAGGCGTGTGTATAGCAGTATGTGTGCTGTATATAGTGACATGACATATAATCATGTCATGTGTGCCTTCCTTGGGTGAAGCCAGGTTTACAGCTATGTTGTGACATGTTATTATGCGGTTTGTTACTTATGTATGTTATGTTGCAGCTATTTAAAATAGTTTTGTCAATTTGTTCTGGCCCAAAATCAATTGGCCCTTTGAAACATATCTTTGTCTTTGTGTGTTGTATGTAGACCGAATTGCTTAGCAGAGTTCAGTGATGCAAATGCATGTCAAGTTGATCAACAGATTGTATTATTCTCCAGTGCAATAACAGTACTGAAATAAAGGCTAAAAGGGCATTAATGGGAGCCTTAAAAAAAATAAAATAAAAATAAGTAACTAAATAGTTACTTTTCACAGTAACGCATTACTTTTTGGTGTAAGTAACTGAGTTAGTAACTGAGTTACTTTTGAAATAAAGTAATTAGTAACTAACTAGTTACTGGTTTTCAGTAACTAACCCAACACTAATTATGAATCATAATTAATGACACCGTGTATGTTTTGTGTTATTATGAATCATAATTCATGACACAATGTATGTTTTGTCTTATTATGAATCATAATTAATGACACAATGTATGTTTTGTCTTATTATGAAACATAATTAATGACACCATGTATGTTTTGTGTTATTATGAATCATAATTAATGACACAATCTATATTACGTCTTATTATGAATCATAATTAATGACACAATGTATGTTTTGTGTTATTATAAATCATAATTAATGACGCAATGTATGTTTTGTGTTATAATCATAATTAATGACACCATGTATGTTTTGTGTTACTATGAATGATAATTAACGACATGATGTATGTTTTGTCTTATTATGAATCATAATTAATGACACAATGTAAGTTTTGTGTTGTTATGAATCATAATTAATGACACAATGTATGTTTTGTCTTATTATGAAACATAATTAATGACACCAGGTCTGTTTTGTGTTATTATGAATCATAATTAATGACACAATGTATGTTTTGTCTTATTATGAATAATAATTATTGACACCATGTATGTTTTGTTTTATTATGAATCAAAATTAATGACACAATCTATGTTATGTCTTGTTGTGAATCATAATTAATGACACAATGTATGTTTTGTCTTATTATGAATCATGATTAATGACACAATGTATGTTTTGTCTTATTATGAATCATAATTAATGACACAATGTATGTTTTGTGTTATTATGAATCATAATTAATGACATGATGTATGTTTTGTGTTGTTATAATCATAATTAATGACACCGGGTCTGTTTTGTGTTATTATGAATCATAATTAATGTCACAATGTATGTTTTGTGTTATTATGAATCATAATTAATGACATGATGTATGTTTTGTGTTATTTATATCATAATTAGTGACATAATGTATGTTTTGTGTTATTATAATCATAATTAATGACATGATGTATGTTTTGTGTTATTATGAATCATAATGACATGATGTATGTTTTGTGTTATTTATATCATAATTAATTACACCAGGTCTGTTTTGTGTTACTATGAATCATAATTAATTACATGATGTATGTTTTGTGTTATTATGAATCATAATTAATGACACAATGTATGTTTTGTGTTATTATGAATCATAATTAATGACATGATGTATGTTTTGTGTTATTATAATCATAATTAATGACACCGGGTCTGTTTTGTGTTATTATGAATCATAATTAATGTCACAATGTATTTTTTGTATTATGAATCATAATTAATGACATGATGTATGTTTTGTGTTATTTATATCATAATTAATGACATGATGTATGTTTTGTGTTATTATAATCATAATTAATGACATGATGTATGTTTTGTGTTATTATAATCATAATTAATGACACTAAGTCTGGTTTGTGTTATTATGAATCATAATTAATGACATGATGTATGTTTTGTGTTATTATGAATCATAATTATTGACATGATGTATGTTTTGTGTTATTATGAATCATAATTATTGACATGATGTATGTTTTGTGTTATTATGAATCATAATGACATGATGTATGTTTTGTGTTATTATGAATCATAATTAATGACATGATGTATGTTTTGTGTTATTATGAATCATAATGACATGATGTATGTTTTGTGTTATTATAATCATAATTAATGACATGATGTATGTTTTGTGTTATTATAATCATAATTAATGACATGGTGTATGGTTTGTGTTATTATAATCATAATTAATGACATGATGTATGTTTTGTGTTATTATAATTATACTTAATGACACCAGGTCTGTTTTGTGTAATTATGAATCATAATTTATTACATGATATATGTTTTGTGTTATTATGAATCATAATTAATGACATGATGTATGTTTTGTGTTATTTATATCATAATTAATGACATGATGTATGTTTTGTGTTATTATAACCATAATTAATGACATGATGTATGTTTTGTGTTATAATAATCATAATTAATGACATTATGTATGGTTTGTGTTATAGTCATAATTCATGACATGATGTATGTTTTATGTTATTATAATTAATGACATGATGTATGTTTTGTGTTTTTATAATCATAATTAATGACACCAGGTCTTTTTTGTGTTATTATGAATCATAATTAATGACACTAGGTCTGTTTTTCGTTATTATGAATAATAATTAATTACATGATGTATGTTTTGTGTTATTTATATCATAATTAATGACATGATGTATGTTTTGTGTTATTATAATCATAATTAATGACATGATGTATGTTTTGTGTTATTAAAATTATAATTAATAACACAAAATGTATGTTTTGTGTTAATATAATCATAATTAATGACACCAGGTCTGTTTTGTGTTATTATGAATCATAATTAATGACATGATGTATGTTTTGTGTTATTATGAATCATAATTAATGACATGATGTATGTTTTGTGTTATTTATATCATAATTAATGACATGATGTATGTTTTGTCTTATTAAGAATCATAATTAATGACACCAGGTCTGTTTTGTGTTATTATAATCATAATTAATGACACCATGTATGTTTTGTGTTATTATAATCATAATTAATGTCACTATGTATGTTTTGTGTCAGCATTACGAGGCGTTGGCCAACAGGGCATCTGCTAACGGTCATGTGATGGACATCTATGCGTGTGCACTTGACCAGACTGGACTTCTGGAGATGAAGTGCTGCGCCAACAACACAGGGTACACACACACACACACACACACACACACACACACACACACACACACACACACACACACACACACACACACACACACACACACACACACACAGCCAGGAACAACAAGATTGTGTGTGTGTGTGTGTGTGTGTGTGTGTGTGTGTGTGTAGAGGCTACATGGTGATGGCTGACTCCTTCAACACGTCGTTGTTCAAACAAACCTTCCAAAGAGTTTTCACCAAAGACGTTCAGGGCTGCTTCAAGATGGCCTTCGGCGCCACGCTGGAAGTCAAGGTAGAAGCCACGCCTCCTCTGCGCCCGCCTGCCTTTCACCAGACTGTGATGCCTTTCAGACGTCCAGAGAGATCAAAGTGTCCGGTGCCATCGGACCCTGCGTGTCCCTCCACGCCAAAGGACCCTGCGTCTCTGAAAACGTAGGTGGTCCCTCTCACCTTTGACCTGAGCCCACAGTGGTGTGGTGTCATGTCCTCCTAGGAGATCGGCTGTGGTGGAAGCTGTCAATGGAAGATGTGCGCCTTGGACCCCAGCACCACCGTGGCGCTGTACTTTGAGGTGGTCAATCAGGTACTAAGATGGTGGGCTGAGATAAGATAAGATGAGATAAGATGAGGAAGATGTGCTCCACTTGCAGCACAATGCACCGATCCCCCAAGGAGGTCGTGGAGCTCTGCAGTTTGTCACCCACTACCAACACTCGTCAGGACTAAGACGCATCCGAGTGTCAACAATCGCCAGGAAGTAAGTCTCTATCTCGTGCCCCCCCACCCCCCAACACCACACACACACACACACACACACCTTCTGCTCATGTCATGTGACTTGCAGCTGGGCGGACGCTCAGACTCAGATCCAGACCATCGCCGCCTCCTTTGATCAAGAGGCGGCCGCCATCTTGATGGCCAGGCTGGCGGTGTATCGTGCAG